>NC_071090.1:74292773-74648273 GCF_027358695.1 Spea bombifrons
CCCCTGGGCAGCTACCCAGTGTGCCCATGTGTTTAGACAGCAGTGTGTCAATTGGTCCTAGAGCTGGGGATTGCAAATTCAGTGGGGGGGGGGGGAATAACCTGTAGCAATGCCTATGGTGGCATATAAATAGAATAGCCTCCCATCAGAAGTGGTAGAGACTAATACAGTGAGGGAATTTAAACATGCTACAAACTTTTCCTAAGCAGTGATTTTTTACCTACAGCACACAAACGTATATGCGTTAGTGAGGCTATACGGGAAGCTAAATGTTCACTTAAGCAACATTTACAACAGAAAAGCCAACATTCCCCCTCAAATAATGCTGTGGTCATAGGGAAAGTTATCCAGAACATGTTGCCAAACTCTCCCAGATTTGCTGTCCAAGCAATACAGTACAGAAACATCACAGTGTGGCAGTGCCCGTACTAGGTCTGTCATTTCTCTGTAGTTCTGCACATTCTACTGCACCACCGCCCCCAAAAGTATCATTTGTTCTTCTTGTACCCCATCTCAGCACCCAGGTTAATTTCAGTATTGAAAAAAAGCCTCTGCCTCATCAGCCCTGCACACCCAATTTTTATACCTTTAGACGATCTGTCTAGTATACAGAAGGACAGCGGTGGGTGGGGTAGGATGATCTATCCTACCCCACCCACCGCTGTCCTTCTGTATACTAGACAGTATTAGTCTTTACTTTTCCTTTCCTTCCATCCACTGCTTCTCCATTCTTGCCTAGTCGGCTGTTCTTTACTACACATTTCCTTTCCAGTGAGGAAGGAAGATATTAAGGTCTGGACCAGAGACTAACCCCCACCTCAACGTCCTGCCTCTGAATCACATATGAGTATAAGGAAGGCAACTCCCAGGCTAAAGACATTCAGAGTTCCACTATATTAACCCTCCAGTAGTACTGCTACATTAACCCGTCAGATGACTGTATCTGTATATCGCTCACACACACACACACAATAGCTAACAGAATAAGAACTGGTTACTCTCATTACCCCATATACTAATACAATACATATCAGAACACTAAACATCTTATAATAATAAAGTATTATTACAACACAAAGATATCCATTACACATACACCTCATCTAGTTGCTATGAGATGTACTAGCTTTGTACAGGTCCCAGAATATACAGCTATTATCCTATGTAACGGAAATCAAGACAAATTTCATATATCAGGCGAGACACTTACCTATATTATCCTCCTTATACACAGCTACTAAGACACATACATGTCTTAATACATAAACATCATGATATATGCACCCATCCCAAGATGTTTCTGATGCAAAGCCCCAAAGCAAATACATCAAGTTGTGTTGGAAGTTAAATATCTGCTGCCATCAAAAGCTTTTATCATCCCCCTAATGCCAACATATGAGGGCTATATAATGTACACAGTATTCAGACATGCTGCCTTTTCCTTTCCTCACTCTTATAATTACATTTCTAGCTTCCTTATTTACATCTATTTGTACTCTTCTCAACATGAAGGTGTCAACGACAGCATACAAACCACTTGCCCCCCTTAACAGACACCTGAATACGTCCTAATTCACAGGCATCATGTCTTCTTTCTCCAGATACCAGGGCACGTTCTCATGATTATCTTGCATATAGCCACCCGATGCTCGACAACATGCATATTTGAAGTATTATTAAAACAGGGATCACAGACCTGTCTACATGTGTCTGGCGTCGCCAGCAGGTTGCATGTGCATGCCTTTCAAGTTTGACAGCACCTCACATACTTCTCTGACAGAAGACAGGCTGTGAATGCGTTTGTCTATATGTGACAGTATATGTGTGTATATAGGTCCGGCCTCTCAGTCTTTCAGGCCTGGGAATGGTTACAGGAATGTTTGGTATGTCTGGGGGGGTCAGACTGGGAGCAGGGAAAGTATGTGCTATTTACAGGACAATATGGGGGGGAGGCTCACCGCCCAGTCACAGACCCCTAAAGCATCTTTTGCAAAACTTTAGTGTGCCAGAGACATGTAAAGCATGGTTTCCTTACCTAACCCTCTCGTACCATAAATCTATATTCAAATCAAGCTTTTTAGAGACCCACACAAATACACGCCATTCCCTTTTTTACTCTTTCACATACAGGCGAGCGGTGGAGATCAGTTTCATTATACTCTCCCATGCACAAAAGAAGCACATCATGTCTCCATTAACCCCTCTGGTGCCAGATTTACAAAAGCACTGCTTTAAATTACCATACCAACGCCGGTTTCCTGCCCCACTTCCAGATTATTTAAAACCATCCCCATAAGTAGAGCCTGCAGAAAACTATCCACTTTTATGGTAATTCCAGCACTTACCAAAATATGTAGCATTTAGCAGATCTCTCCCTGCTGAGCTGTCACACTGCACCGAGTGGCTGAAACGTATGTAACCGAGCTGTGTGACACGAGCCGTGTGTATGTGTGGCCTCTCTGTGTCTGTTTAGTTCCTATTCAGTGCGCCTGTGAAGGATCGATGTGTGTCAGTGTGTCACTATGTATAGTGCAGTCAGAGGGCTGTGGGTCAGATGTGTTGTGCGTATGATTTGTGTATGTTTGTTCGCTGGCCTGTCTGTGTGTGTGTCTGAATGCCAGCGTGCCTGTGTCTGTCTCTCGCTCTCTCTCTGTCTATCTCGTTCTCCCCCTGCAGGGAGTGTTAAGAGCAGCAAGCAAAGCATTTCCTGAAGGAGGAAGACACACATCCCTACCACATACCCTCTGCTTTACACACAGGCTGAACAGATGCATGTGTTATGTTGACGTCAGTAAAACAAGCATACTGCAAAGTATACAACATATGCGCACACACAGCCATCATTCCACACACAGTGCAGACCTAGGATATGTATAACACATTATAAGGTCCATGTGACTGACAGCCAGATAAAGGGGTGGTGGCAAGAAAAAGATAGAGATGCCTCAAAATATACCGAATCACCACAATAATTCTGATACGGATTCCCACTCAGCTGCCCTGAAAGCCTGCTTTTCCACTGTACCCCTTGTTTCTTTTCCATACTTTTTTTTTTTTAGACATATCTTAGTTCAGCAGTAGGTACAACATAAAACACACAGAAGCAGTCACTAGACCTCTGCCATCCCCTGTAAAGCCCCATCGTTTTCTGAAAGGCCCACTGCTCCCCTATCTATTAATGCATTCATCCTGTCATGCAGCATCCTCTTTATTCAGGCTTTAACCCATGGTCGCGGCTGTTGGTTGTCAAGCATTTCCCCCAACACCAGGATGCATCTGCAGAATTATAAACCATGGGATTTAAAGAGAAAACACAACAGAAAACGCATGATTCCTGATTTAGCATCCTATAACGAACAGTCCTAGAACTGCTAATGGTTTACAATGGTAGCTGTCACTTCTGACACTGTCAACATAATTCAGAGTGTCCCTTGTATCGGTGACACATAAAGAAGACATGCGGGAAAAAAAAGGAGTGTGTTACCGTTAAAATAAATCCACCACGAAGGGAAGCAAGTCATCTTATTTCCTAATCTCAAGGGAACAAAGCCTGGCATCTCCGAGAACGCAGCCTTTTTTCTGTAGAAGAATCATGGTATTCCTGTCTCACACAAAGAAACGATGCACGCTACAGAAAGGGGGGATCCCGAGGGGAGGATATTATTCCAGCTGATCATGTGATCCCTAGGGGATCCCCAATCCATTACAGATGGATCCTTTTCCACTACTAATGGACGAGTCATGCTATCCATTTAAACCCATCCTCTGGGACGGGAAGCAAATGCAAAAGTATTTCACATAAGAGGCCGGCAGCTTACCTAGAGAAGCCAGTGTTTGTAGTGCAGTGTCCTACGTACAGAAGGCTATCTTACAAAATACTGATTAGAGGCAAAGTAAACCCAAATTGGAAACTAGCTTGAAAAATAAAGGGATTTGGGTAAAGGTTAAAATGAGGTAATCAGGGTACACAGACATCAAATGCAGAAAACCAGAGAAACAAACAGACAGAACCAGACATTAAAATACAAACATATCCTTCAGATACAGGCATCTAACCACAGCAATTAACAAAAAAGAAGACGTGTTTACAGACCCAATCTTTGAATGTGCTGGCTAGTACTATAACCATACAAAGTCCCAACGGCTAACACACAAAAACACAAACAGCTAACTACACAAAGACCCTGAATAATGGGAAACCTAGGCACAGAATAGAGGGATCAGCGACACACAGACCCACAGAGATACATTTACTCTTAATCGTTGTTGAGCAGATGGATTGTGGCCCCAGCCCATCAAAAATTCCCTTACGCTGCACTATATTACAGTTTTAGTAAAATAGGCTCTACCCCAAAGTCCGGACTGCATGCAGCCCCCATGAAGAAATGTTTAAACACGGGTCTTTAGATTTACAGACCAGGGATCAAAATATTAAGATGTAAATCACATCTTCAAAGCTCCAAAACTTTAATATACAAAGCATATCTACAGCTGGGTATATAGTACAAAGTGCAGAACACAAAATGTGCTGAAACCAACGCAGACCCTGAAAGCAAAACCAGATCCTAGCTAGAGATAACCACAGCTGTAAATATTTTGGCCAGAGTCAAAACACAGATACAATACATCAAAATAGAGTCCTCGAAATAATAAATGTAAATTATCTGCACATGTAGCATATATACAGAATGCATAAAACTGACATTCACAACAGCTTCCACCTAATGTGATTAAACAATTGGCTAGCATATTCCTTTTCCAAGACACATGTATTGTCAACACAACTCTCATAAAAAGCTAACTTTACACTTTAGTTAAAAAAATAAAAAGTGTTAAAGGTGTTTTAAAATGAAAGCGCCAGCCATTATGTGCACTTTAAGGTACACGGCCCCTTTAAATTTTTGTGTGGTTTATTTTGCAAATGCATGAGGGAATTCTGCAGAATCCCCCCAAATTGACTTCCCTCCCCCCCAGCTTAATGACCTGCAGGAGATGCATTCCGCCGAATGCACCTCCCTACACGTGATGTACTCACCTACAGTCAAATCCAGCGCTGGCTCTGCTGAACGTTGCTTGCAGGAGTCTGTTTACACCCCAGTGCATATGTGTAAAGTCTATCTATTATTTCAATGGGAGTACTTTCCTGCCACTGATTGGCTGCTTACACTGTCAATCAATGACAAGAGTACTACGATTGACTTAATTGGAAGTACTGTACTGCCACTGATTGACAGCTTGAGCATCCAATCAGTAGCAAGAATATTTCAGATCACAGAGGAAGAATTAATATTTTGTAGAATGGCTGCAAATTCTGTGTCAGGTAGGTGTTTTATTTTTATTGAATCCTGTTTTAGAGGAATGGTTATTGTACTTGCAGCGTACTTTAATATGCATTCTTCTACAGTAGGACTATCACGGACGTTAGACGGTGCCTTAGAGCATTTATCTCAAGATTAATTTCCCATTTCAAGTGGAACAGGTTGCAAGGAGATATAAAATACATTTGTACACAGCATGAAAACGGTAACCTAACCGGTTCCCACCATATTAAAGTTGGAGGCGCCCACAAACATGGGCATAACTACACTGGATTTTCAGCAGACATATCTCAATTTCACATGTTCCAATGTATACACAGCCATCTATATTGCACCATCTGCACTACTTTCCTTACATGTGTATGGTCTTATTTGGGAGGCCTAGTCTGACCAGCGTGTTATACACTCCCAAAACTGTGTCCATACTATTTATTCTATATTACAACTAGTCTATCTTCAAAGGTCCATTTAAAAAACTGAGATGCCCCAACAATTTCGCTGGGGAACCAGTAGGGATATGTATCCATACAACAGTATAGTTACAAGTGAAAACATTTCTAGGAGCCAGGATTCACTGAAGATCTGTTATCTGGAATTTTTAAAATCCAGTTTCCTCACGTTTTAACCGTTTTTTCCCCCAATTGTCATAACTTAAATGCAGACTAACGTCCTCCCCAACGGTCAAACAGCCTCTTCCGTTGCCTGATCTCTTCCTTCGGATTTTCTGTATTTTTCAATTTATTCAGCCCTTTCTTCCGATCTTGCTTTTTCCAGTTAAGGTACGCCACTATCATTCAAAGTTATATTTTTGTATCTCATTCATTCGCTACTTCTCCTCTGATAACCTCTCTTAACACCAAAACACGGAATTGTGTCCTGAATAACCATCATCAGAAACCTCCAGCGTCTGTGCGCAGGTTGGATGTTCTTGGCCTCTTAGCTAGCCTACTTTGATCCTACAGAGTAACGAAAGTATCCTGGGATACGGTCTGGCAGCTTCATCTCGGAGACTAGCTCTGTGAAGCATTGTCTGCTGGCTTAGATCTGATGTTTCACAAGTTGCTAAGCAACCTATCCTTTTAAATAGTAGCTGTTTTTGGAAGTGTAAGCTCTTTGGGACAGGGGCCTCTGCTCCTGATAATAAGTTCTGTATGACTACTGTAGTTATTATACAAACAACCTTATTGTACCTCCCTTTTATTATAAGCATTAAGTATACATGTAGCACATATATGCGTATACATACACACAAGAGGCATGGATATGTGTTCAGACTGATTGGAGAATATGGGATGCGTGGACAGTTTTTTCAAAGCTCAATATTATAGATATTTGATTGTCAAAGGGGATGTAGACCTCAAACATGACACCCAGATCGTGAGGCGTGGTGGAGGGAGAAACCGCGAAAAAGGAGACAAGGAAGGCGAACAAGGTGGCGCAGAACTTCCGTTTTTGGCTATACTTATTTGGAGCAAGACATATATAACAGCTGTGCTGCCAAAGGTTAATAACCATCGCTGTGGTAGAAAGAAACCAAAATACCATAAATGAGGCAGCTGTTCACGAAAGGCCACATTCCAGTCATTACATGGCCAGGGCAAACATTATCTTTTCGTTTTGTGCAACACACACTATGTATTCTTTGTTAGTAAAGTCACTATAGCGCACACCGCAATGCAACGTGTTGGTGCCTTACAAACAATTATCACATCTTGTTAAGTCAATTAGGTAAATATTTTGAGTTCCTCTACATTACAAACAATGGCAATTATCAAGACTAATATATCCCATGTGTCACAGTGTCGCAGGACCAGGTAGGCAAAAAAGACTCGCGACAACACTAAATATATACTGGTGCATTCATTACCCTACCGGGGCAGGGGGGTGTTGACGGGCCAATCTTTGTGTGGAGTGCTAGCCTAAAACACAGCACAATATGTTTTGCTATATATGCAATCAGTGACCCTAAGTGGCACGACCTCAGACCCCCGTTTCCAAATGTTAGATACATTTTTCAAAAAAATAACAGTGCGTTCCGCTTATGACATGGCCAAAACTGGGTGTGACATCACAGTATTGTACTGACATGAATAAGGCTCCTTACAGGAAGTAGCCTATTGATCTGTAACTGCTTGTTGTGTATAAATCATATATTTAGGAATGCAGTTTAAATCTCAGATTATTGGAGGGCTGGTTTATTACGGGTTGTAAACCACTACTTACACAGGTCTTAACAACTGTCCCTGCATTTTACTATATGGTCAACCCATGCACCAATCAAGGGCTAAAACAACTGTCAACACTATAATTGGTATTTACAGGGAAAAAAAAAATGTTCTTTTAATGGTCAATAAGCACAACACGATCAGTTATGACATGTTCCCGGAACAGAAGCTAAAAAAGTTTCCCCAAAATAGGCCTACAACTACTGATGAAAAATATGAAAACAATAGGGTCAATGTTGTATGCTGCAGTGGGTGGTTAGAGTCATGTTAATATGAATGTAACAGACAGCAAGTTGGTTTTCACATTTTTCCAAGGGCTTTTATCCAGCGAATGTGGAAATGTTGAGCATTCAGATCATTTATGATTGCTTGTAAAACAAGGCTCACGGAAATCCCGGTAGTCAAGTAGCCATAACTCCTTTTAAGTTTATCGCTGGCACAAAATCTTTTTGTATATTTAATGAATATCTCAGAACAGAGAGAGAGAGGCATTCATTTTTTTGGCTAAAAAGAATGCAGAGATACATATAGAAGTAAAACAATATAGCAGGTAACATAGGAAATTCAAATTATGAGTCAGTAAATCTGGCAAACTTGTATTACATATTAACTTTCTGGTTGGCATTATGTCTAAGTGATACCTTGTAGATCACTGCAACTGCGCACACGGGCACTGGAGTCTTTAACAAAAGGTCCACAAATCTTCTTTATACTCTGTGGTTGTGAGAATGCCCATGGACAAACTGTGGAGAGAAAATGGGGGATGTGAATCAAACTGAATATCTAGAAATGTAGCACATCAGAGACAAAGCATGCCTAAGGCAATGTCAATACCTTGCAGAGACAATCTGGAACCCAGAGACAGCCCAGTACTTGTATATACTTTCATACACATCCACCCAGTAGACAGATGGAACAAACATACAAGCACAGTGGAGCTCTATCCAATACTCAAAGCCAGTAACATCAAACAAATACCAGCATGTGATCAAAAGACCTAATTATGCCATTCATTTTCCACCATCAATTTAAAAAGATGACCTTTTATTCCAGAACATAGTTTTATGCCCATCGCAAGAATGCTAAAGTGAGCGTATTGTAATAGTTACTTAATAGTCATTCTCATTGTACATAACCTTGTAGTACCAGCCTCCTGAACACTACACAACATCATCAGTGCTTGTAACCTTCCTCTGTCAGTCCCCCCTTGTTACAGCAACCTGGGCCTTTTTGGATATCCCTGGCCACCATTGCCAGTATCCTCCTCTATTCGTTTAGCAACAAGCTTCTGAAGCACCCAGGCAGAAACTTGGTCCAACAATGTACAGATATCTGTGTTCGTGAATGCAGTTTACTTAAAGTTCTCTCCAACAGAACTCCTCGCCAGCTGTTTCCATCCAATAAAGTAGACTACTTGTCTAAAAACAATAACTTTTTAACCTGAGCAGAACAATGTAAAAAGATAAAGATTTAAACCGGCTGGCGGGACAAATAAATCAACAGAGGCATTTATACAAAGCAATTGATGAAAAGAGATGAATAATCCACAGTGGATTACAAACCATCTCTAACAGATTTGTTATCTCACAAAACAAGGTTACGATGTATAAGTGGTGCTCAAAACACACCAGTTAATTCCATGTAACCTAAAAGTGGTATTCCTTGAAACACTTTGTCTTTTTTCATAATTTAAGCTTCTACCGTCTACAGAAAAATTAGTTATCTCCAAAGTTGTTATGGTCCAATAAAACAACCATAAATTAGCTGAGCAATACAGGAGGTGTGCAGTCTCTAGTAGCACATCATAACTGAATGTGTATCAGGGTCTATACAAGGGTGTCCAGCTGCTGCAGGACTACATCCCCCATACTCCTCTGCCAGCCACTTAGTTGAAAGAGCTTTATGGGAGATGTAGTCCTGCAGCAGCTGGAGGGCCGCAGGTTGGACACCCCTTGTCTATGACATACCCACCAAGCATGGGCATCAAATTAGGAAATATCTTCCACACACCTATGCACTCAATTGACAACCAGCTGTACATATGATCTTGGGTGCCACCAATATTGCATTGGATAATGCCTCCATGGTTAGAGAGGATACATGCGGCATTGCATCCTCTGTAATACAGACTACTAATTACCATCACTTAGTCCTGAGTGGTATTGATTGGCGAGGGGTGCCAGTGTTGTTAAAAGATCTCTGATTAGGTGCACTGTGTATCTCCACAGGCTCAGAACGAAATCTACTAATCCTATATACACATTTGAGGGACCAAGTGGGAATAAAGGGATATAGTTCACAGACAACAGCATTCAGACTGAGTGTATTAACATCCTAGTAGAACAATTACTAAGACTTTCTGATTGCAAAATGAGCTCATGTCAGCCTAGCGTTAACATACTACTGGCAGATGCTTTACAGTCCTAAGGGCTTTTTACTGCAAGCCCGCATGAACTAAGTTGGCTAGCTGACTGCATATGTATCATGCTTGATAATTAGCTCTCTGCCCTTGACATGTCTTTGGTTCAAATCGATACACAAGAAATTTCCCATTAACTGAAAATCACAGGGTAAGAATTCGATATACGGTATGTACCGCATGGTGAAATGTTGGGATTTGAAAACGACAGATCATCTTTAACATAAATTGGATGAATCGTGAAAAGCGATGGTTATACTACGTAACCGCTAACTTATTCATACTTATCAAGTCTGAAACAACAAATGCAAGAGTGCTATAAATTTAAGAGGGATAATTATGTCTAATTGTGTGTAATTTGTCTACGTATTAAAGGGACAATCCAGCCATCATATGCACTTTAATGTATATGATAGGAGATTTAAACAAATCTTTCAGCTATCTTCTCTATGTCCTATCTTTCTTTCATATAATAAAACTTCTCACATACTCCCGATGGCCGGCATCATTATTCTTAACTGGGTAGCAATCATTCTTAGGACATGGCCTAATATATTAATATTTTCCAATAAACAAATATAAGCCATGACGCTCCCATTTCCGAGGACTATTCACTTAGAGGACTGAAAGAAGAGGCTGCAGGAGCGTTTTCTTGAAATAATTAGGAAAGGCCACCTCCACGGAGCTTCTGGAACAAGAAGAGCTTAGCTGGCCCTGCATAATGTATCTGTAGATCAGTGAGATCTCTTCAGTCTCTTCATCTACTCTGCAACAGATTATACAAGGCCAGCTCAACTACTCTTGCTGGAGAAATAGAAAAGTGAAAACTTTCCAACCTCAGTGTACCACTGTTTGGGAATCCAAAAGTACAAGCATGTGTTTATAATGCTGCATTTAGTGTATATAAAAAGCACTTAAATTCAGCAGGGTAGGTGGAATAGCGCAAGAATTCCTCTGTTACACTGTGAGCATCTCTGTGGACTTCATCTGCTACCAGGCTTCACCTGTACTGTCCCATAAATACAATCCAGTCACCATAGCACCATTAGTATCATCTCTTTTTACAAACACATAGGGTGATTCTCCATATGCATTTAACTCTTCCCCCACCCCACTCCCTCAGTGATTTTGCATGCAGAAGTGTTCAGCCGAACATACCTTCCTACACGTTATACATCTTATTATAAATATAGGCCAATCCCCCCCCCCCCATTTAAATCTGGCAGCCTATAATCGGCATTTATAGATTATGGTTGACCTCCTACCTTCTATTGGAAGAATAAGGGAGAGGCCATCCCGTGATGCTCACCGTGCCTCTGTCCTTTTGCAGAAGTACTCCAAGAGGCCAGGATAATGCAGATGGATTCACAGAGAAAGAGAGGTGCAGAAATGATTTGTCCCCCTCTGTGAATACATTACAATATTCTGGCTTCCGCAAAAGAACGGAGCTATGGCAAGCACCCGGGGGACTGCCTCTCCATCATTCCTCCAATCATGGAGAACGTTTGTGTGGAGGCTTGGCCCTTTTGATGAAGCACTATGATACTGGGGAGAAGCGGACGAGGAAAGAAGACAGAAGATGCAAGAGAAGAAGCAAAGCTGAAGAACTGGTACATGGAAGTGCTCGGCAAAGGTGGTAAAGGAGACATTCAGAGCGAGCGTAAGAGTTCCATTTTCTTTAAAATGGCACCAAACTATAAGGATACAGCCTATAACACGGGGACAATACGGTGTTTACCTCCAGCTCAGAGAACGCTGTGGGGTATGTTCAGACTCTTACAGAGTTATTAAATATACATTCTTAATGAGAGGGAAACTATCCCTTTAACACATCTACTTCTCTGTTCTCTTTCTAAAGCCGCCTCCACAATGTAGGTTTGTTGAAATAAGGTTAGTTTCCCCTTGGCAGCTTCATGCTCTATTAGTGCCACCTCCACATGCGTCTTGATGATTAAATGTTTCTTCATATGGAAATCCAAATAATGTGCACCAATATAGATAAGCATACACTGAAACGTAAACAGCAATAAAAATGCAGCGGTTTATACAGATACCAATCATCCATGAAATGATCGTGGCCATGCAGTGCTTTAGAAAACGCGATGTTTAGGCAACTGCTGATGATGCCGTGCCGTGTTTTATGTCTGCATTGATATGTTCATTAATAAACTGAAAGGTGATGCCGTGCACGGTTAATGAACAAAAAGCATTTATTGACACAACAGTTCTATACAATAAAGCTGTAAAAAAACATGATCAACTGGCATCAAAGTGCCTACAAGGAAAATGCGCAGGTTCTCTCATCTACAATGTAATATCAACGTTCACACTCGGCGGTGTGATACTGGCGGATAAGCTGACACTTTGTCACCCACTTAGGCTTCAATTGCAGCACCAGCAACGCAACTTTTACCCGCTGGGCCATTTCTGGGGTGACCTCTGGCTTTCCCCAGTCATTTTTTTTTTTTTTACTAGCCCAGTGTCTCGGGGCTACTTCTCCTAATATGCAGGGCAGTTAAGTCAAGTCTCGCAATATTTACATTCTTGCTTTAACATTTTACTTTGCTAATTTATAGCAGATCCATATATTGTAGACACTCGGCCTGCACTACCGTAGGCAGAGTACAGAACTCTAGCAACGGATTTACTCACTAAAAAGCAAGCGGTCGATAAGTAGCAGTGTGATGAAAACGATCCCACGGCGTTAACTATGCATTAAGCAGGGCCAACTCTGGCATGCAGTAGGCGACATTGCGCGGGTGGCAACACCAGTTTAGTTAATAAACCCCTGTGCTTATGAGACATTATATATAGATGAAGATGATGCCCTCCTCGTGGGTAATGGCTAAAGTGATGAAAGATACTCTTGATCATCCATCGACGCATCTATAAATGGATAATAAAAATGCGTCACTATATATAGTGAACTGGGAAATGATACAAGGCAGTCAGGCACAACAGCTGCCTGCGCTCTCATACATCCTGACTCAATTCCTGCGTGGGATCACAACTCGGCCCCTCTCCAAAAATCAGACAACTCCTGTTTCATAATGCGAACAGGAATTATGATGGAACGTCGCTCCATTAACCCTGCTTCTACTGCACTCCAGCAGACAATCTGTCTATAGACTATTGTTCTATAGACTATTGCTCTGCCAACGCAGTGCTCAATCTCCTGAACATGCTGGAGTTCAGACGTGTCATGTAACATTTAACACGGAAAGAGGTTAAACTCACACTCACTAAGGGGGATGCCCTGCTAAACTCATCTGTCACAGCGGGTAACGAGTTAATGGATTATTCTTATGGAATGCAATGGAAACTGTATGTGAGGGTGAGGGGGGGAAAGGAGCGGAGAGACAAAAAGGAAACAGATGGGAAAAAGAGAAAAGAATAGGGGGATGATAAATGAATGGAAGGAGCAGAGGGGTAGATAACACAATATTTTCACGGAGGGTACATGCTGCACTGCCTAATATTATGGCTGTTAGGAACCTTAGGCATGCTTTAAATGGTTGCATACATTTCATCCTACTGCATGGTGTCCCCTCCCCGTAGGGCTTTCTTTCCATCTTTCTTCCCTGGCCGCCATACTCATGGTTTCCATAACTCACCCCCCCCCAGTAATTCCTAATGTCACCGTCACATCCCGCCCCCCCGGTCACACCCCCAGACTAACATCACTCGGTTACTACCAGAGATCCTAGACCGCCTGCCACTCAAGCAGATTGCGCAATGACCCCCCCCTCAGTGTCTGGCACCCACCTCGTATCTAGCTGCTCTTTGCCATATTCACCCCCACCATTCATTTATGTCGTTGTCACAACCCCAGCCTGAGCTTGTCATTCGCACACATTGTGTCAATCGGTCCCATCAATGCCAGCCCTGCACACAATCTGTCCATCTGTCACCAAGCCATATTCTGCTTACTCTGCCACACACCCCATATCTGTCACCCACGGTTTTCCATACCGCTCCTCAAACCCACCCCCATGTCTTCGGTATCACATGACATGCCCGATAGCTCGAACGGCCTACCTGACGTCACCCTACATGTTGCATCCAAAACCTTGTATCATCACCGCCTTCCTCCATAAAGCCCTCGGGGCGACCTCGGGACACTAGCCAATCACTGGATAGGTATGTGCCAAGAGTGTTCATACCAACGCGAGGCTTGGAAAAAGTCCCAACCAATCGGCATAATACTTTATCCAACATGCGCACTGTTAAAACTACAATTCCCAGCATGCCCATCACTGTATTTGTATAAATGTCAGTCTTGCGCAAAGTAGTGCCTATCAGGCCAAAATTATCATAACCATATGGAATTAAACCAGAATTAAAAACTACCACCCAACTGATCTTTCGTCAACATTTAAAACCGATTCAGCTTCTATAACACACCAGTATTAACGCTAAAATAATAGGGCGGCGGAGGGATACTGAAGGAAAGCTTCGTGAACTGCGTAATGACGTACGGCGTGTACGGTACGTGCCCGCCGGTTGCTAAGAAGCGAGAGCAGAGGTGGAAGAAAACCGGAGTTGCTGGTAATAACAATAACATGACCACCGTATAGTGTGATAATGGCGGCGCTTGGGTGTATTTGCATTTAGGTTTCACAGCAAATATGACATACGCTAGGAGCGGATATTACACCGCTAAGGAAATAGTCCGCTGCTCATAATGTGCTAAATAGACAAAGAAACATTATGTGTTATTGATAACACGAACAGTGGGTTAGCGCACGTCTATATATATAATATATATATTAGTATTATATTTATGTGTGTATATATATATATCGTATGTATTGACTTATTACCTTAGTTCTTATTCACGTGCGGTATGTGTGTATGCTCTAGAGGTTTTGTGGGTCTATTGGTATATGTTACATCAGTCTGTTATTTTCTAGTACATTCCCAGTCTTGTTTATTGAATAATTTAGATACCAAAACTGTTAGAAGAAGAAAAACATTTAAACACCAGACTGGCAACATCCAGTTAGCAGGGCAAGTAGTGGCCCATGAATAAATGCACTCGGTGTGCAGTATCTAACCCTGTCCGCCATACAGTCACAAAGAGGAACTGCACAGAAAGCTCCCAAATAACACTAAAAGCACCCTGTGAATATTCCCTAGTCCTGGTTACCTGAGCCCCACGAGGGCCAAGGCAGGTTTTGCGGGCTTTTGCACAAACTGTATAAGGTGTTTGCACTCCCCAAGGACAGAGAGGGCTTTTGTTGTATACATATGTAAATGCATAGTCAGCCGTTTAGTATGTATATATCAAATAATCAAAATCTATTTTTTACCGTAGAGTACAGTTTCTCCACAGGTGGGGTACCAACTGCTGAAAGCGACCACTTGTTTATGAAACATCCACGAGTACAGTAATATCCCATTGGTTTTTATGTTTTGCAGGACTAATGAGCTCCCTTTATAGATTTCTTTTTTAAAAAACAGTACCCCTGCCAATAATGTCACATTGATATCACTGGGGTTAGCAGATATGTTTTTTTTTATTTTACTGTCAATTCTTAAATTTGTATTAGTATTTTTTTCATATCTAATCTTCTTAGTCCACCGGTGGTGTATTCAGACAGCCCGGTCTCCCTTACAGCGACAGGGAGATATTTAGTTGACGCTACAAAAAGCACAAGATGTACTATGATACATTGTGGCGATTGTTTAAGAGTAATGGGCTATGCAGGGTGATTTTTTTCAGCCAGTGTTTCAAATTACAGCATCCCAGGGGCAGCTATAAACAAATTGTACTGTTTAATATTTATGAGCCTTGGGGTCTCTAAACATAAATCATAGGTCATTCCCTTAAAGTGCTAATCTTGTGAATTCAATAATGTGCAATGGCATTGAGTTGGCAGCTGGTGCCCATCCGGGCTGATGAGTACTTAAACACATGATAGGAAGTGTCCATAAAATATTGTGTGAGCCAAGATTACAGCAAACTATGCTAGCAGTAATAGACACTAAATAGTTGTGTTTTCTCGAATTTTTGTTGGAGATGTCAGAAGGATGTAGGTGATATGTTACATATTTGGTGGGACTGCCCTATGCTTGATTCTCTAAAGGGTAACCTTAATGATATGATATCTAAGCTGTTAAAAACAAAACAAACAATTATAGTGGAATCTTTTTTATTTAATATTAATTTTCCGGTAGTGAGCAAGGTACAACAAATTTTAATTTCTCAGTTGTACTTAGCAGCAAAAATTTGTATTGCAAGAAAATGGAAACAATCAGCAATAATAGAGTGGAGAGATGTTGTTAACCAGGTTAAATATCAAAATAAGATGGAACAAGGTTTCTTCGCTTCCAGAGGCCTTTATAATATATACGAACAAATATGGCGCCCGTGGGTAAACTTATATAGTGACATGCTTGATTAGACGCTCCCCTGTGGGAATTCTTCCGCCTAACACAATCGAATGTCTACCCCAAGTATACGTGTGTAGTGTGAACGAGTGAGGTATGCATGGTCAACTTGAATGTCATATCCAAGTTGGTAATAATGATTATGATATTTATCTTCCTATAAATAGTAGAAAGCACGGTCACTTTGTATGTTTTTCTGCTGTAATCTTATGGCATCTATGGAAGAAATGTTTTATGATTTGTAACAATATGAAAATTCTTAATAAACATTAAAATATATAAAAAAAGAAAAAACTACAGACCGATATGTTTTACAATAAAAAAAAGATCAAATAAACCGACTGAAACAAAAAAATCTGCAAATGTAAAAAAAAAAAAAAAAAAAAAAAATAGTTGTGTTTTCTTATGCCCTCAGAGCATAAATGTAAGGTGTCACGCACATGTCGTGTATGTATCTCAGCTTTCAGATTTTGTTTTTAATATTATTCAAGGAAAAGTCAAAATAAATAAAATAAACTGGCAGGTACGGATGAGTGCCCCATGCACATTTACTCTCCCTTACTTTGCCTGGATCATTTTTCCCCTTCTTTCAGCGTCTGAGTAGCTACGCTATTACTGTGGGGTCATTGAGGAAGGAAGGAAAAAAAATTACATTTTTTAATAGCATGTTGGATGCACTTAATATTGAACATTACCTTGTTTTTTTGTTTTGTTTTTTTTTACATAATTTGTACAGGAAATAACTTCACTTAAGTAATCAGTTTGCTTTTTATAGACCTATTTGTTGCATTAAGGAATTAATGGTGCTTATTGCTGTCAAGTATTATCAATTGATACTAGACTATAGCAGATCAATACCACCTTTTAACATTAGTAGTTCTGAGAAAGAGTAATTCTATTATTATAAGAAATGCATTTATGTACTATAAAAATATGAAGAACCCAGTTCTTACAAACTTTGTTGTGTTCTTTAAATCTTTTAATATTTCATTTTAATCAATTCATACATCTTGATGTCTGCATGCATCAGGTCTGCAAATACATAAATGTGAATTTAGCTTGTTGTCCGTTTTTAAACTTTGTTCAATATATTGAATCCATTGTTTTTGTTGTGCAGGGCAGAATTGAAGACTTCCTAATTTTCCTGCAGGCCCTATACAGTTTCTGACCATAACACGGTATCTGTAGATATCGGCAGATCTACTGCTAATTCGTCAAGGCAAGTACATCAAATTGCTATTTTAATGGTAAAATTCTATATGTTGATTATTGATATTAATTTATTTTTCTTCCCCTACTGAAACGTCTAAATTACACAGTTCAAAGAGAAGTTTCTCTGTGTATTGGCACACACTCCTTTTATGTTGACGTTGGATCTTCATCTAGTTAATTTTGTATAATTGCATTAGAGATACTGAGAAAATATGCTAGGCACAGGTTCGTTGACCAGTCTAAACCTTTAAGGGGTAATAGTTCCTTATACAAGCTAATTTAATGTATTTGTTACTTACTGCTTTGGCATCTAAAGAGCTAAATGTATTCGATTTAAAGTCGCTTGTCAGCATAATCTACCATTGACTTGCGTCTAAAGGGCGTCAGTCGTTTGCCTGCTGTAGATTGTGCGTTTCCTTTGAGAATGAAAGCCCTTTTATTTCATTTCTCTTCATATTGACTCAACAATTGCATAGATTATTTTGTCTGTGTACAGACTTCCCTCATGAGAAGCATGTTTCATGACTTTGCCATTAAGGCAAGCTTAGTAAATCTAGTTCATTGACTTTTCTCAGTACACCTACTTCAATTTTGCCTAACTACATTTGCTTTTTATCCATTAAATCTAGCCCCTCTTATATGTATTCAACATAAGTTTACATTTTTTTGGAACATGGGTCCAGTTCCTTACTTTTATAAATGTATTTACGTTTTAATCTGCATGTAAAAACATACACTTTGTGCGGTATAAAGGAACTGAATTAATCATATGTAGCAATACTAGAAACAATGTGGGATTATTTTCCATTCATGCGTTTATTCAATAACTAGACAGACGTAATAATTAGAGAATGTGTGGTAATCCACTATATAGTGTACTAATGCAAACTTTGTGTTTGTGTGGATACCCCACTAAAAAAGCTAGCAAAGTATTTATTGTAACTACATTTTTTCATTTAAACCTCATGTGGCTTAAGCCTTTTAATTCTCTTAATTGTTTTAGACCGTAGACGTTTATCTCATGGAAGCTGAAATAAATTTCCCATCTTCTTTCTCCTCACCCTTCCCTTACAAATTCAGCCTGAACAAAAAGACAGTGATGACTGGGTAGAATAACCATGCAGACCCCAGGATCAATGGTATAGGGTATCTTTCCCCATTTTATACATATTTAATTTTTAATATAATCATATTGCATATTTTAACCTGAAAACACCATTACGTAGGCTGATTTTGTGTTTAGAAACTGAAAATGTGATTTGGAAAAAATCACAGATCTGCTCGATCGCTTCAGGTTGGGTAGCAGAAGAGAACATAATATGTTACACCTCATGTTACACAGTCATTTTTACTATGTTTAGATGGACGGTGCTGGAACTGCTGTCCTCCAGTTGCCCGGGGAAAATGAGGATACGAAAGAAAACTTGGATCCACCATTCCCAGGGTAAGATCATGTAGATGGTGTATCTATTCATACTTCTAAATATGGACAAACTACCTGTTAGTTGAGTAGCATTCCGCCTTCTATCAATATTGTTTGTGTATGAAACTCATTTGTGCTACATTAGAAAGATAAAACAAAAAAAAAATGACAGTTTGCAAATGATTGCATGTGATATTAACAGCAGGATGTGAAATGTGTTTCTATTTAATACATGGAAATGTCCATCTTTGGATGTTGCATATACAGTAAGTCTTTTTCTTTTCTTTTTTAGACCTTTCATCTTATAAGATCAGCCAAGTATATAAAAAAAGTTATTTATTCAATAAAGAGTTTTAACACTTCTGAGGAAGCCCCCTTAACTGGGTAAAACACATCTGGTTTCTACACACATCAAATTACACTTTTTTTAGGAAAGTTTTATCTACCTATAACATCTCAAATGTTATAGGTAGATTGCTAAAAAAAAAATATATGTATTAAAAGTATTGTGTATATAATTTTAGATTTGTCTGGTTTAAAGAGGAGCCTGCACTACTTCTATTCACAATTGATCAAATAAGTCTTCTTTCTTATTGCTTCAGATTCATGTTAATTTTCACCCTTTTTGCTTTTATATTATACCAGGAAGATCCCTTCGTTTTACTACTTTTCACTGTTTATGATATTGTTTTTGATGACTATGGCTAAACCCACTTCTGACTAAATGCTATCTTTGTTAAGATATGGAAAGAGGGAAACAAATGTATGCCTGACAAACAAATATTGATGCTGTGAGGTTGGCTTTATAAAAACAGCTCATGGCAAACAGAATACATCTTTCCTTAGGACCCCTATTTCAGACCCCAGCCATGGTGCACATCCTGCCACACCACAGCAGGAGGACAGAGAGGATTTAACGTTACACAGTGGTGATCAACCAATGGTAGACAGTGAAACAAGGCAAGAAGACGAGGTAAGAGGAAACATGGTGGCTGCAAATGAATGAGCAAGAGAATAAACTGAAGAGTGAATGAAGGGGTTTGAGGAAAAGAACAATTAGACTAGAAGTGTGAGTGTGAAATAGAGAAAAGGAAGAAAAGATGTCTATGTTGTAAGTAATCCTGTAAGATACCTCTTCTAGCAGACAAGAGGTCGGCGCGGGGGATGGACGAAAGGGCGCAAGAGGAAAAGGAGTCCAAGAGACAACAATGCACCAAAAGCTCCACTGACTGGTTATGTTCGCTTCATGAACGAGAGGCGGGAGCAGCTTAGGGTGGAAAGACCAGATGTTCCATTCCCAGAGATTACCAGAATCGTAGGCAGTGAGTGGAGCAAGTTACCTGCCCATGAGAAGCAGGTGAATAGCCTTGGGGCTGGTGGAGATAATTTTACTATTTACCCTATCTATCCATACTTCCTACCTATTCTGTGATACTATATATGTCCATTTAATTGCACTTGAAGATGGGAAACTGTCTCTAAATACATAGTTATAACTACATATGCTATATATAGCATAACTGCTAAGTGTATAGATGCAGCTTTTGGGATCCCACAACTGCATATGATAACGGATAGTGTGGCAAACAAATTATCTCAAGAGGGTGAACACAACTGTCATCCAGTTTAAGTGAGTGAAAGTGCTAAAGTGCTCACTGACAGTTTCTTTGCTGTACATGCAATTCTTTCTTAATTGTGACTTTTTTTTAATAAACTCTTTCAGTAGTCTCTGCTTCTCCTATCATTTGACTGTGTGTCTTCTAGCACTACCTGGATGAAGCTGAAAAAGACAAGGAGCGATATACAAAGGAATTGCAACAGTACCAGAAGACCGAAGCATTTCGTACATACAGCCGCAAGTCACAGAGCCGTCAGAAGGGTAGACAGCAAAGACAAGGTGAGGTTATTGACAAGCATTTTGAATGTGGGGGAGGATAAGGCATTAATGATATAGACTAGGCCTATATGATATAGAACTGGTCTTGGAGAATTGTTCAGTCTTATTATCTATTTTTAAGTATTTTTGCTTTTATTTTAAATGTTGTACCCTAGATGCTAAAAAACATGGGTACAATCTAATGGCACAAAAAACTGCCATAACAGTTATCAAAAAAATCTGTCCTTTTAATGTGCAAAATAGAAATGCTGTCTAGCACAAAGCATAACTAAATATCTGCAAATAGAAATAGGTGGTGTATTGTGAAGACAGATGAAATATAAACATTTTTTTATTTTATTTTCTTTACATGTAGAAGCAGCGCGAACAATCAGCAGTGTTCCAGAGGTGAGGATGTTTAATCAATGTCTACTCTTATAGTCATTGAAATGTCCAGCCCCCTCCCCCATATTTCTCCATTGAAAGTAAAGATAATGTTATTGTCACATAAGATGAGTATTGGAAACAGTAAGGGATATGTAGAATGAACAAGTATGGTACTAAGTTGTTTTTTTTTGTTTGTTTTTTTAATAAAGTGGTGCAACCACTTTGTTGGTTTACTTATAACACCAAAGAAGTGGAATCAACAGAAAGCAAGTAGTAGTAGGGGAAGTATGAGAAAGAGACAAGAGGAAAGATAACCATGTCAGAGTTAGAGCTTTACTAAATTACAGCTAGATTTAGCTCATTACTGATAACTAATTTAATACACTTTTGTTTTATATAATCAACTTTTGAATATGGCAATAGACCATTCACTGTTAGAGCTTTATGACATCCTACAGATTCCATGACATCCTACAGATGGTAAACTGCTTAGCTTGCCAATCTTCTTCTATTCCAAAGTTCTATAAAAATTGGCTTGCCTACCTTACCAATCACCAGAGTGTTGGTCAGTTCTTTCTGGAGTGAATTGGAGGAGGAAAAGTCTTATTGTCACCATGGTGGCTCAAATTCAGAGATAGAAGACGCACTAAATGTAGTAAAATGATAGAACTAGGGAGCGTTAAAGTAAATGTTATACCTATAAGAAGAGACAACTAATGAGAAGTATACATGGACATGAGGGGATTGAGGGTTATCAGATGCCACAGATTTAGTTTTAAACCAGATGTCTCCAAAACAGATACACAGATGAAAAAGCTACAGCTAACCTTACTAACTTAATTAATTTAACTAACAAGGGCCCTCATTTTTTGTTTCTTCAATCAAAATATGATGACACTATATTAAAGGGACACTACAGCCATCATAAGCACTTTAATGAATGTGATAGCTAAGCGGTGCCTTCAAATTTCTGTAGCGTCCTCACATATTATATACTTAGCGCCAGTCAGCTCCAGCGTTCTCTTGGTAAATACTGCGGGAGGTGGTCTGTAGAAGGCTAGTGGGAGTGGTCTCCTGCAACAGATTGGATGCTTAAAGCAGCCAATCAGTGGTGAAAATAGTCAGACTATGGAAGAGGCACCTAGCTGTGGCTTCAGTACTTCCAATATGTGTTCTTTCTTAGTGGAGCTTTAAGGGACAATAAATGTTTTCTTTAATAATGTAATGCTGACTATTCCCTTCAAATGCCTCATGCTTATGTAAACTGTTTCTGGGCAGAGAAACACATTTACTGGTATTGTCGTCTACTTTGTCTGTCTTCAAATGCTATATATATATATCTATATATAGATATAGATAAATATATATATATAGATATATATAGATATAATTTTGTTATTATTATTTATTTTACTTTCTATTCAGAAAGAGTCTGTGCTCAAAGAGAGACCAATTTTTGATATACCAATCTTCACCGAGGAATTCTTGAATCACAGTAAAGGTGAGAGCCTGTTCAAATTGCTGATAACAAATTTAACAATTCTCAGTCACGCCTATAAAATTTGTTGATCTTCCTATCTTGTAGCACGTGAAGCAGAATTGAGGCAGCTGCGGAAATCCAACATGGAATTTGAGGAGCGTAATGCTGCTCTCCAGAAACACGTAGAAAGTATGAGATCTGCCGTTCAGAGACTAGAATCTGAGCTTAGCCAGGAGCAAGGGAGAAATACACTGTTGCAGCAGCATCTCCAGAATGTTCGCCAGGCTCTGACACACTGTCTGCGGGCTGTCCCCATTCCAGGTATCATAAACTTTGTATGTTTAAGGCTGAGTTTAGAGGCTTAATTTACTTAAATGTCTCCAGCACGTTGGTTTAAAAGTTTCTATGAAGTATATGTGAAATTCCGTATTTGCTCGATTTATAAGACGACCCCCCAAATCTTAATATTAATTTAGGATAAAAAGAAAAAGCCTGAATATAAGACGACCCTATAGGAAAAAAGTTTTACCAGTAAATGTTAATGTCATTTAAACTATTTTTTTAATAAAAGCTATGATTGAGAAAAATATTTTGGTTTTATTTCCTTCTATTTTCCAACCTGCCCCCCAGTTATGCACATCTGCCCCAGAAATTCCTTATACCCCCTATATGCCACTGTGCCCCATGATATGCCTTTTAACCCTCTAAATGCCACTGTGCCCCATGATATGCCTTTTAACCCTATATGCCACTGTGCCCCATGATATACCTTTTAACCCTATATGCCACTCTGGCATTTAGAGGGTTAAAAGGCATATTATGGGGAAGAGTGGCATATAGGGAGGTTTAAGGCATTTCAGGAGGCAGAGTGGCGTATAGAGGGTTAAAAAGGCATTTCTGGAGGCAGAGTGGCATTAAGGGGTTAAGAGGCATTTCACAGAGCACCCTGCCTCCAGAAATGCCTTATGCCCCCCATTTAACACTCCCCCCCACCCCACTTACCGGTACTTCTGAGTCTCCTGTCAAGTAGCTGGGGCAGCGTGTAGACTCATGCTGCAGCCGTAAGGAGGCGTGGCTAGCAGCGGGGGTTGTCTGCGTGCATCGCGCAGACATTCCCCGTCTGTCAGAGATCAGAGTTCCCGGCGCTGGTACCGGTGCGGGGAACTCTGATCTTTGACAGCCGGGGAAGGTCTGCGCGATGCACGCAGACAACCCTCGCTGCTAGCCACGCCTCCTTCCGGCTGCAGCGGAAGTTGTCTACGCGAATCGCGTAGACATCTACACGCTGCCCCAGCTGCACACCGGGGACTCTGAAGTACCGGTAAGTGGGGCGGGGGGTTGAGACAGGAGGATCCAGATCCCCTGCAGCTGCGGGGGATCTGGATCTTAGTCGTCTCATAGTCAGACATTGAGGTCTGATTATAAGATGACCCCGATTATAAGACGAGGGGTATTTTTCAGAGCATTTGTTCTGAAAAAAACCTTGTCTTATAATCGAGCAAATACGGTACTTTGAAACACAAACCTTCAAAAGATAGAACAATAAAAAGCTTACTTTCCTAATATCCATTTCAAAGAGTTATGTACATTTGCGCTGGAATATTTTTCCTGTTTTGTTTTTGGCTGTTACAATAGTAGAAATAACTAAAATTTGTCATTCTAGGGCAAGATAGTGGACAATATGATATACAACTTGTGACTACATACCACAGTTCCTTCATTTTATATTAATGTCCTTGTCTCCACTTAACCATTTCTTCTATCCCCCACATCTTCCACTAGGTACTTCTGAAACACCAACACTGGAGACAATTGACTCTTACATGAGCCGTCTACAGGCTGCCATTCTAACACACCCAAAAGAGAGTGAAGCTCTTATTACTGGTGTTCGAGAAGTGCTAGGCCAGCTGGAAGGGTGAAGAATGACCTCCCATCCACGTGGATTTTCCATCCTTAGACTTTGAGAATTACAGTTCTTTGCAGTACATCCACCCACAGTAACAGTGTGGTTAAGGGACCATATTGTACATAAAAATAACCTTCCTGCATTTTCCTCCATGTGTGTCTTGCTGCACAGGTTTTAGCAGCAGTGCATGTACACTGTCTCAATAAATGTGTTGTATTTACTGTTGCATGAGCTTACTACAAGTGAACCAGTTTTTAGCATTGCACTTTTATAAGACCTTATGTAAAGCAAATTATGTACTGTTTACATAAAGTAAAAGCTAATATTCCATGTACACTTAATCGGTACTGTTTCAGGAAAAAAAATCTCTTAATTTCTCCTATGTGCATTTTCCTTATGTTTCTCTGTTTTCTTCTGTCTTACCAAATGTTTCATATCCCTTTTAGATGTAGTAGATTCAAGGAGGCACTAGATTCAAGAGCATTTACTCATTGTAATCTTATCACATGTTATATGTTATCTTAAGAGAATGCACTGCTACAATACCAAAAGATTAAGTAGCTGCTTAAGGCCCTATATGAATTTTGTAAGAAATAATATAACGCAGTACACTGGTAATACCTAGTTATTGTACACTGATCAGCCAAACCATTATGACCACCTGCCTAATATTGTGTAGGTCCCCCTTTTGCAGCCAAAACACCCCTGACCCGTCGAGGCATGGACTCCACCAGACCTCTGAAGGTGTGCTGTAGTATCTGGCACCAAGACCTTAGCAGGAAATCCTTTTAATTTCTCTAAGTTGTGGGGAGAGGCCTCCATGGATGCATCCCGGTGCCATGTGTCCTCCAGGTAAGCGACCCACGCACACCGGGCCATCCACGTGATATAGAAGGAAATGTGATACATCAGACCAGGCCATCTTCTTCCATTGATCTGTGGTCCAGTTCTTAATGCTCACGTGCCGATTGTTGGCGTTTTCGGCAGTGGCCAGGGTCAAACACCTTTCAGAACTAGCATTAACTTTTTCAGTACATTTTCTGAGCGAGAAGTACTTAGCAAAATGCCAATATATATGTGGGAAAAAAAAGTTACCACAAAATTGTAAGAAATTGATTAGGGATGCACCAATATATTGTCCGAAAAGGGCATTATCGGCGAAATGCCGAAATAAAAGAAAAACAGCCAAAAATAATTGTCAGTAGGCCCTGCTGCTTACCTGCAGTGTGCGAGCAGCGTCTCTTGTACCGGGCAGGGGAAGCAGGAACCCAGTGGAGTCACATGAATGCACGTCACATCACTCTACTCCGTTCCTTCTTTCCCTGGGGTGGGGACAAGAGAAGTTGTTCGCACAGAGTGCGAGCAACACAGGCAAGCAGCAGGGCCCCTGCAGAAGTCTGCAAGTGGGAGATCTGCAGTTCAGGTAAGGGGTGGGGAGGGTGTATGAGCAAGTATGCGTGATTAAAGGAATTAATGAGAATCTGTGAATGATTAGTATCTGATTGAATGAGTATATGAATGTTTGTGAATGAGTAAATGTGTGTGAGATAGCATAGAGGGATACCATGACATAGGAGAGGCTGTAATCACACTCCTTTCATGCCCAGGTTCCAGCATGTACTGGCTGCATTGGTATGATAGGAGTGTGATTGCTGTCAACCATATATATATATTATAATGAATTTTTCTGTCCATTTTTGGTGTTACTTTTAATAAGTGTGGTTAACACACCAATATTGGACAGAAAAATTCAATTACAGTAATATATATATATATATATAATATTAACAGTGATCACACTCCTATCATGCCCAGGCAACCAGTATATGGTAGAACCTGGGCATGATAGGAGTGTGATTGCCGTTACCAATTATATATATATATATATATATATATATATATATATATATTAATATTGTTACATTTTTGTGCAATTTTTAGTGTGTTTAATTATAAAAGTGTGTTTTGGTTTTTTTATTTATTTTAAAGGTGGGGGTTCTATTTTGGTTTCGGCCAGGCGAACGGTGAATATTTTGTTTCGGTACAGAATTTTCATTTCGGTGCATCTCTAAAATTGGTAAAGTTGATACATGAAGATGAAGTTGAATACCCTGGGTTGTCTACTGTTTAGAAACATGCCCTTTATGGGGAGTCTGGAGGGAAAAAAAATGTCCAATATCTGGAGGGAAAAAAAATGATGCACACCTTTAATATTTATCCTATAACACCAAAGATACACTATATGACCAACATATTGTATGAGCTTGTTGGGCACCCCATTCAAAACTACAGGAATTGATATGGCATTAATTCCCCCCTACTACCCACAGAGTATGTGAAATTTCTGCCCATTCAGCAGAGAGAGCATTTGTGAGGTCAGGCGCTGATGCTGGCTGAGAAGGCCTGGCTAGCAATCAGCCTTCCAATTCATCCCAAAGATGTTGAATGGGGTTAAGGTAAGGGCTCTGTGCGGGGCACTCAAGTTCATCCACACCAAGAAAATGGCTTTCTGCTGGTGTCACAAAGTTGCAAGCATACAGTTGTCTAAAATGTCTTTGGATACTATACTATTAACATTACCCTTACTGCACTAAACTTCACAGTAGGTACTATGCATTCCTCTAGGTCAGTGGTTCTCGACTCATAGGTCGCGACCCAAAAGTTGGTCGTGACCCTGTCTTCAGTGTGTCGCGGAGGGTCAGGGCCGGACTGGAGGCATACCGGGAAAATTTCCTGGGGCTGTCTTACACATTCTAGCCGCAATCCGCGAGCAGCAGGCTGTCAGGACCGCGGCCACAACAATCAGGGCCATCAGGCAGCCTCCGGTGCGGCATGTACTTTAGCATTTCTCCCCGACCGCAAAGCAAGTTGCTTGATTGGTTTGCGGTCGCTGTCTGCTCCTAGTGGGAGCTGAATAAAGTTTTTCTCTGATTGCTCCTCCACTCTTCTTGTTGCAGCCCGCGGACAGCCTTTCCACTCCCTCATCTTTTCTGACGTTATTTTTGGGTCGCGACTTAATGACCAAAGACAAATGTGGGTCCTGAGGATACACGGGTTGAGAACCACTGCTCTAGGTAACGTTCTCTTGGCATTCGCCATCAGACTCCCGTATAACAAATTCATTGTTCCAAGAGAACACATTTCCACTGCTCCAGAGTCCTGAGTGCTTTACGCCATTCCAGCTGGCACTCGGCATTGCACATAGTAATCTTCGGCTTGTGTGCCGCTGCTCGTCCTTAGAAACTCAAGTTTCAGATGTTGCTTCTGGAGGCAGCTTGAGTACCTTACGGAGTGTACTGCACTGAGCAATCCTGCTCTGTGGGTGGGCTACTGCTTTGTAGGTGAGCTGCTGTTTTATCTAGACTCTTCTGCTTCACAATAATAGCGTTTAGGGAGGACCTAATCTTGCAGAGCCGCAATGTGACGTGGCATCTTATGACAGTTCCACATTTAAAATCACAGAGCTCTTCAGTGCTTCGTATTCTACTGCCAATGATTGTTTACGGAGATGACTGTATGATTTTATATACCTGTTAGCTATGGGTGTGGCTGAAGGGCCTAAACTCAAAAATTAAGAGGGGTGTCTACATACCTTTGGTCATATATTGTAGATGAAAATCATTGGCATTTAGGTTGGTTTCCAAATCAACTGGTTTTTTTCTTCCATAGGCACTAACTGTATACAATTTAAATACAAGTGTGAATTTTTTCCCCATTAAAAAATATTCAAAATAGTGTATTACATATGACAATTTGGTTTTAAAAGAATGTCCTAATTGTGCCAAAAAACCTTTAATGTGAGTACATTCAAATAACAAACAGTGAAAAAAAAGATATAGTAAAAACAAAATTGCTCTGGCCCTCTAGTGTAAAATGGAGCTGGTCCTTAAAGGGTTAAGTATATTTTGCATTTTGAAAGGCAGGATTGTGGAAGTGGAACTGGATCTAGAAGTTAATTTGTAATCTGTTATACTTATTTAGTTATATATTATAATTTGTGTAAATCTAGAGCACCAGAATAATGTTACGGACTGTTTGGATTACAGTAAGAAGTTAATATAGTGCTACTGGAGCTGGAGATTTTGCCACTAATGGTTAAAAAGTATGTGAGATCCAGGAGTTAAAAAATATATATGTGCGTAAATTAAATCTATCGCTTTCTGAAAATGTTGTTTTTAGTTTTTTTTTTAGCCCAGGTGCTCTCACAGTGTGATTTCAGAAGCAGCATCACTTGCTGTAATGGAAAATGTAAAAGTATTTAACAGGACCCCAGTGATGTCATCTGTCATAGTCTATTAATTAAGAGTGATCCCTCAGGTCTACAAACTAGTCATGTTGCACAGCTCTACCAGTAGACAAAAATATTTTTACTGAAATCAAAACACTGTAACATGTAAGAAAATTCCATTACCTTAAAAAAATGCATGAGATATTACTGTACTGGAACTGAAATTGTAATTTTTTTAAATTGCATCTATAAAGGGGAAGAGGTCCTAGGCAAAAAGAGAGTTTGAAAATGCAGAATTATTTTTTTTACCACCTTAAGAAGAAGTAAGTGGGCAAATTGCTGTAGAAAAGTGATAAATATGATGAATATATCTGATTTTCAGAAACGTATACTACATATATATAGGGAGTTTTGGAATCTGTGAGCACTATTAAGGCTACGCTCCCAGCATATCAAATAGGTTAAAATCTCAGGTAGCTTAATGTTGTTCCCATCACTTTTGTTTATATATATATACAGTGGGGCAAAAAAGTATTTAGTCAGCCACCAATTGTGCAAGTTCTCCCACTTAAAAAGATGAGAGAGGCCTGTAATTTTCACCATAGGTACACTTCAACTATGAGAGACAGAATGGGGGGAAAGAATACAGGAAATCACATTGTAGGATTTCTAATGAATTCATTGGTAAATTCCTCGGTAAAATAAGTATTTGGTCACCTACAAACAAGCAAGATATCTGTCTCTCACAGACCTGTAACATCCTCTTCAAGAGTCTCCTCTGTCCTCCACTCGTTACCTGTATTAATGGCACCTGTTTGAACTTGTTATCAGTATAAAAGACACCTGTCCACAACCTCAAACAGTCACACTCCAAACCTCACTATGGCCAAGACCAAAGAGCTGTCGAAGGACACCAGAAACAAAATTGTAGACCTGCACCAGGCTGGGAAGACTGAATCTGCAATAGGCAAGCAGCTTGGTGTGAAAAAATCAACTGTGGGAGCAATTATTCGAAAATGGAAGACATACAGGACCACTGATGATCTCCCTCGATCTGGTGCTCCACGCAAGATCTCACCCCGTGGTGTCAAAATGATCACAAGAACGGTGTGCAAAAATCCCAGAACCACACGGGGGGACCTAGTGAATGACCTACAGAGAGCTGGGGCCAAAGTAACAAAGGCTACCATCAGTAACACACTACGCCGCCAGCTACTCAAATCATGCAGTGCCAGACGTGTCCCCCTGCTTAAGCCAGTACATGTCCGGGCCCGTCTGAAGTTTGCTAGAGAGCATTTGGGTGATCCAGAAGAGGACTGGGCGAATGTCATATGGTCAGATGAAACCAAGGTCGAACTTTTTGGTAGAAACTCAACTCGTCGTGTTTGGAGGAGAAAGAATGCTGAGTTGCACCATACCTATGGTGAAGCATGGGGGTGGAAACATCATGCTTTGGGGCTGGACGACTGATCAGTGTAAATGGAAAAAAACGAATGGGGCCATGCATTGTGAGATTTTGAGTGAAAACCTCCTTCCATCAGCAAGGGCATTGAAGATGAAATGTGGCTAGGTCTTTCAGCATGACAATGATCCCAAACACACCGCCCGGGCAACGAAGGAGTGGCTTTGTAAGAAGCATTTCAAGGTCCTGGAGTGGCCTAGCCAGTCTCCAGATCTCAGCCCCATAGAAAACCTTTGGAGGGAGTTGAAAGTCCATGTTGCCCAGCGACAGCCCCAAAACATCACTGCTCTAGAGGAGATATGCATGGAGGAATGGTCCAAAATACCGGCAACAGTGTGTGAAAACCTTGTGAAGACTTACAGAAAACGTTTGACCTCTGTCATTGCCAACAAAGTATTGATATGAACTTTTGTTATTGACCAAATACTTATTTTCCACCATAATTTGCAAATAAATTCTTTAAAAATCCTACAATGTGATTTCCTGTATTCTTTCCCCCCATTCTGTCTCTCATAGTTGAAGTGTACCTATGGTGAAAATTACAGGCCTCTCTCATCTTTTTAAGTGGGAGAACTTGCACAATTGGTGGCTGACTAAATACTTTTTGTCCCACTGTGTGTGTGTGTGTGTGTGTGTGTGTGTATGTATATATATATATATATATATATATATATATATATATATATATTCTACAAGTCCTGAAAAGTATGTTCTCTTAAGAAGAGGACATTGCAACAGCCATCGTTTTAGGACTGGCTGGAGCTTTCTTCATAATACTGTTTAAAAATATATTTTTCTTCCTTTTTGGAGGCCATCAGTGTCCTGATCATGAGTAACCTTAACATAAATAGCTTGCTATATGACCATGCCCATCTGAGAGCACTTGCCTTTAATGCCATCTCTCAGCCACAGCTCTTTGCCTAATTACACATCTGAGAGTTAGTTAAACCAATCAGTGCCAGATCAATAGCGTTCTTCATCCCTCACTAACGAGGTTAGGCCCACCACATAATGAACTTGTTTGAAGCCATCTTAAAGAGACGCAGAAGCCAGTGTCACCCTGGTAATTAATTACTAAGCATTTAATCACTTTGGTAATCAACAAAGGCAGTATGGGAGGAGAACGGGCTCACATGACTGCCAAGTGTATCCTGCGGCGGTCAGCTGCAGCGTTGGGCAGTCCCTCCACAAATTATATTTCTGTACACTTTGCAATGGCTGTGTCTCTGTTGTTGGAGCTGTAATAAATACATTTACCAAATATACATCAAACATAGTGTAGGTTTGAGTGCGCTAGGTTAGGGTACTTGGACTTCACTGCTGTGCCCTATCCGCTGTCTAGGATATGTTTTACATTCAAATATGAAGTGTTTCCATATACATTTAACATTTTGCTGACTTACAACTGGATAATGACTGATCCCTTATTGCACACTAAGTGACAGGACTTTGCATGTCCTGGTAAGCAACATTTAACACGTATATGTGTGCAAAAAAATAACTGGTGTGGTATTCATGAAAATTAACCCCTTAAACCTGAAAGCAGTTATGCGAGAAACTTTGAATACATGATTTATGTATACAAGTATATAAAGCCGTGTTTTGGATGCTATTGATAAAATAGAGCAGAATAAAGCTCTTCTTAATGGACATAAGTGATTATGGGAAAAAAAATCCATTATCATTTGGTTTTCATTTAGTAAAGACAGCTGTACATTTACTGCAACCCAAAGTCTGCTCGCTGGTCTTTTATGCAACCAGAAAGTGGGCAACTTATAGGCAAACTTGCACCCTGTGGAAAATTGGAAAATGAGTCTATTATTTTCTTCTTATCACCTTCTACCCTACAAGTGAGAGAGGCAGCTTCGCTCCTTCACTTTGTATGGTGCCCTGTAGCTTGTTACAAGACCATAGGCTCCAGCGGTCCAAAATATGTCTCTTTTTGTGTTTGTTCATTTTGTGTTAGTGGTGATGATTTGGCTAAAAGCATAAAGGCATACCCTGCTTTAAGGACACCTGCCAGAACTGACACATAACAGCTTGACGCCAGCACAGCAGTTCGTCTTTTGAGCATCTTTTGTGTCTTTTGAATGTTTCCTGTTTTGTGGTGGAGAACTTCAGACTTCTTAGTAAACTAAGATCTAAAACGGTCTAAAACGATCAGAGCAGAAAGTCCTGCACATTTGCCACATAAATTCCTAAATGGTTCTGCCACCTATAATGGTCCTTGACTAGATCATATATTAGACTATGTTATATATTAGGGCTATAAACCAGACACCTCATATCAGCTTACTACTATCTGTCTAGGTCATCTTGGCCAATTTACCAGGTCAGATTACCAAAATAAACTCTATATATGAGCCAGCACTAGAAGTCCTTTCATGGACTATATATGGAAAATCCTATCATAATAAATGCTCTAGAGCTTGTGAGCCGGGACTCTTTACTTAATTAGTTTGTCTTAGTCTATAGTTTAACATTTTCTTACACCTCATGAATACATGTATTGTAAGACGCAGTGAGTACATTGTTGTTGCTATGTAAATAAGAGATAATAACTAGGAGAAATTCATGAATATTATCTACTCTTAGTCATAGAGGAACTGTTTTACCAGAAGTGTCCTGTGGGGGCAGTGTTACCACATGTCCATGAACCAGTTTGCTTAAACTGATAATCAGAGAAAGATTTATAAGCCTTTGTATGTGTCAAGCAAATCTATACAAATTTAACAGCTTTACAGAAATAAGTCAGATTTGAGAGACAGATGAATAACAGCACTATAAAATATGTTTAAATATTCACTGATTATTTATTTTGACCTGAAGATGTTGAGCACTGAGCCACTGTGATGGTTTTCCCACATACACAACAGAGATTGTGAATAGCTGTTAGCTTAGTCAGCTATTTAAGAGCTCAGTGTATGAATACATCAATTTTGAGTGTGTTCTATTTATTGCAATTGTTAATAAAACAATATCGTTGGTGTATCTGTGTTTCCACCGAGCTTACTCACCATTCTGAAAATTAGGTTTATAAGGGTGATTGAAATTTTTCAGTGAGAGCAATCTCCATCTTCTATGTTGTCATGTTAAAGGTTCAGTGTATACTTAACTAGCCTAACATATGATCTTTTAATGAGCTCTTCCTAAACCCCACATAACATTAACCATTTAGTAGCCATATGCAGAGATTATCGGTGGTAACGTGATGACTGTGATAAAATGTTTGAACACTCGCCCTTATACTTTTATACCATTACGTGAGAATAAAAAGCATTTGTCTCCATTAAAAATACTTGGTGTGATTTTTTTACTTTCCTTCATATGTATTTATGTTTTGAAGATGCACCCAGACATGAAATCACATCTTTGAAAGGCTTACTTTGAGCTTTATACATAATGTCCATAGGGACAGCATAAGGCCTTTCTCTCCTCTTGTGATTCTGTTATACCTTGAATTACCATTGCCGAGAAAGCACTTGTAGTAGTGAGATAACTACTCCAATGCATTGGGAAGCAAAATTGCTGGACTGTTGGCTGTAGGCAGCTCTGTTATAAGGAAAAGATGGACTATAAATGCTGAACAGTCTTCTGTCTCTAACCAGCTTGGCTTCAACGTATTAGGAAGCCAAGACTGGAAAAAGTGATGTTGGACGGAGATATTTGGGTTAGGACTATCTGACTCTATAGTAGGGCCAAGTTTCATCTTTATGACGAGAGAGGTTTTCTCTAAACAATTATTTCTGGAAAACTGGAGGAGGCTTTAAACTAAGATTGGAAAGAGAAATGTATTGTTGGGGGTCACTCACCTAAGCCTGACACAAGGTAGAGCACCCAAACGGCAAGTCTGAGCTATATTGCCAAGGGGTCCTGCTCCTCCACTGTGTGTCTTCTTTGAGCAAAGCAGGAAACTCGATTTAATTGCTATCACATAAATGTGGTTTGATGAGACTGAAGATGGGCAGTTAAATTAGTTAAGTGAATAGGAAATTTGAAATGAGTAATTGTATATGTAAAATCTGAATTAACTAGATTGTTGATAACCTAGAGGCCCTGGAGTCACACTTTTTCACAAGAGATAAAAGGTCATTATTACAAGCCGGAAAAGTTGCACATCTGGGTCATGCTTTAATCATGGGTGATTTTAATTACCCAGACATTGATTGGAATATTGGGTCATGTTGTACAGTTAAGGGATACAGATACTTGAACGTGCTAATTATTAACAGTAAAAGCACCAAGCTGAATGATTACCAGCCTGGATGTCCATCTGACAAACAAGTATTTAAATAAGGGAACACTTGGCACAAAGTGACCTTAATATTGTCTCACTTAAAACACTATTTGAAGAAGGCCAACTACAGCATGGCAAGGTCATCTGAGCAGCTTGTTAACTGGTACAAACCCATTGTTACTAAATGTACTTCAAATTTAAGTAACTTTAAGAAATAAACCCAATAAACCTACTAAAAGTGAACGCAAAACACGTACGTAAAGAAAATGTAGAGGTGCTGTTCCACTTGGACAAGACATTAATTGTACCCTAATAGTATGCTAAGCATTTTAAGACCCTTTTTCCATTGCTATGGTAAGAACCAATCAGTACCTGCTTTTCTGTTACATAGTGATAAAGAGTTCCCAGAAGAAAAAACAAAGATTTTACTTGATGAAATAATAAATTTCCGGGGAGGTTTTGGGCAACAACAGAACTAGGAATGATATATCACTTAAAGGAAACTGATTTAAGGGAAAACATATAATTGACTGAAAACTCTCCAAGTAATAGCAAACCCAGTAATGGACAATGTAAAAAAGTTAGTGGGCTCTTGGCAGGTTCTGGTCTGGATTTTCTTATTTTATTGTAGATAATTCTGTGATAATATGTAAGGAAATTCTTCTCTGCCCATGGATTTGGAAGAACTCTGGGAATAGGCAGGTAAGCCAAAGATGATACTTTTATACAAGTGCTGGCAATGGGCCTTAATTATACCTTTTTTCTTAAAAACCCCGTCTCTGCCCTTAATTTTCTGGCACTGGCATAATGGGAAACAGACATTCGATGTTGCAATTGTTCTACGCAGTTGGGTCTTTGAAATGTAACTCTTTAGTTACCCTCAAGAATAAGAGAGGCAGAGATTGTCAGTGTATAAAACTTCCATAAAAGCGTGGGCTTTACCAGCATCCTGAAAATCAGCAGCGCAAATTCAAATTGCTGCTTGCATACTAGAAAATGGAACTCTGACTACTATGCCTGTTTAATGTGTTATCAAAGCATCTTCATGCATGAATGGATAATTGTACGGAATCAGCAATGAGCATTATCTATTGTTAACTTAACTATTATAGCCCACATGGAACTGTAGGCAAGGAGGGCAATTGCCAATTTAGAGGGTTTAATTCAGAGTCACTAACTGAAGCTGTTTTACTTGCAGTTCTAAACATAACCACCAGGGCCCCAAATGATATTTGTAAGCAGGATTTGCATGGCGACTGGATCCTTTCGATCCTCGTGGTAAGTGCTTCCTTCCTGTGCACGCCTTGGTCCCTTGGCTTGACTTGACCACTGGACTGATTGTTTCCAGTTTTGCCTAATATTCCTGGAAGGGTAGCCATCTGTAATTGGATTACAACATATATGCATACATTGGAACCTTCTTGATGATTTTCTGAGCCACTTACCTGCACTCAAGCTGTGATTTGAAGATGTGACTTACTATTGTGAAGATCATACATTGGAATGCCCAGATCATATTCAATTACAGTAGATATGAAGGTGTGATAGACAATATGAACCAGAAAGTTTGCCCATTTACCTTGAGATGGATTCCCAAGAATTTGCATTTGAGAAACGGAAAGACTGGCAGAGAATTATAAAGGTTGTAGTTCAAACACAGCTGGTAACGCTATCTCTTGGCTATATTTAGGGAGTGTGACCACTAGCTATGTTTCATAGCTATAAGACCATTTTTGCTGGATGGTGAATATATAGATGATTATGGACTTTATATATCACACAGCAAGTTACGGTGCAGATGAGATCTGTCAGCGAGGCACTTTACCTGGAAGCAGAGGGTGTAGGGTTCATAGGCTGATATCTTCCATCCCAGGAGAACACCCAAACAACATTTACCCAATTCACATCAATACTCACCAAAAGTGACATGCATGGAAAGCTCGAAAAATTTGCATCAGAATGTTTCAGCCAAGGCAAAAATCTTACCTAAATTGGCTGCATCTCTCTCACATGCCCCACGGTGGCCAGGTGGAAACAGTTAGGCAGGGGAACTCAAACGGCTACGTTGCAAAGACCAAAGACATTTTAAAAGACCAAACTGGCCTCCTGTATCGCTTTGGTGATTCTCTTAACATGTACAACTGTGACTCTGATTACTTATTTATTGCTGGTATATTTACAGCTTAAACGTGCTTGTAAAATATATTGCTGGGTATGTTATTTTAACCAGCCTTTAACAGCAGTGTAGGCTGCACGTTAATATTTAGCATGATCTTTTTTCATTTTTGGTGGCCACCTCCTAGCGTGCAGAAGGATACTAATTAGTGTATGCTACCAGGGGCACCATCCAATTGTGCCAGGCAGGAAGCTAACAAACAATTAAAGAGATAAAATTTGGCCAAGCAAATGTGTAAATGTTAATTATATGTGGAGACAGACCCAGAGGGAGACAGAAAGGGATGCAGGACAAGAATGAGCTGTCCAACTAGCGGCATACAAGAGATTTCGGAGCAGTTTGTGGCACCTCAGCCAGCTTCAAGGCTGTGCCTACTGGCATAAGTGGGAAAACAGAAGGAAGAGGGAGAAAGACAAAGTGAAGATGGGCTGGTGATAGGCAGTAACAAATAACATGAATAATGGTCTTGCTTATCCATTCGAATACCAAGTGTGAAGGTACGTTTCAGAACAGCATATTTAATTACCCTCTCACTCTCCCTTTGCTGGCTTATAGCCTCATTATATCTCTTTACACATAACAGCCAGATATGGGAATGTGACAAACTGTGAGCAGCCCCTAATCTTTTTTAATTTCTTAATTTATAAGAAAACATGGAATCCCAATGTTTTATTTGTCATGTTATCACAGATTTGAATTGTTACTTTGATCAGATTTCCAACCCAAAAATATCTAAGTAAAGAGTGAAAGTGAATCCTGTGTGCCAATAGAATTAACAATTGTAACCCATCACACAACGTTTTGTGTGCTGCATTGCACCTATCACATTGTATCCATTCCCATTCTTATCCATTTCTGCTCTTCCAGTAGAACTTCCCTCATTAAGCTTTAGCTGGATATATGTCCTTAGTGATCTGTCACTAACAAGGATCAGAGCCACTGGCAGCAAGTAGATTAGATAAGGACTCAATTACTAAATGAGCTGTTAGCTACTTATATTAAACAAGTCTACCAGAGAGCAGAATCTTTACAAATGGATGGTATAAAGTAGGGGGTAATGTCAGCTTTTGGATTCAACTTCTGCAGGATTTGAGGAATGTTCTCTACTTGGGAAGCTTCATAACAATTCATAGTGTCAAGTAACTGTGTGCAGAGGCTGACATTGGTTAGATAGCGGCATAGTATATTAGTGCTTACATGAGAAGTAGGTGTAATGATGGACCATTACTCTACATTCAAGAAAGTTCTAATTAAATCTAAATTATCTACAAATCATCAGCTTATTAGTGCTTGGTGAATTAGCAGTTCTTTTATATTGATTGGTTGTCTGTCCCGTCATATACGCTGCAATGAGCTTATCATCAATGGCAAATCTTCTTTAGTCACACCCACAATCAACAGACTGACCTGTTTACTGTCTGAAATTAATGAACTGAGACGCTTATCTGTCAGCGAGCAAACAGTTCTATCATTTCACTGGGGGATTCTCCAGAGTAACCATAAACCTTATTGTAATTCATTCAATAATCAGCAATTTTAAGTGTACCCCCCTCATTGAGGCCAATAATGCCAATTACCCTATATAAATCATTTCTACATTTCCTCATCAATATTTCACTAATATATAAACTGTTTAAATGACAATAAAAAAAAAGTGGGGGAAGGTGATGATGGAGAGGGTGATAATAGTATATGAAGAGGTAAAAGCCAAGTAAAAGCAAAGAAATACAACAATGCTGAAATGAGTGGTGATGAAGAAAGAAGGCATTAAATCTTTAAAGAACAGGTGCAGGAAGAAAGAACAAATTGTAAAAGGGAATGGTAAAAAAAATAAAAAATTGTAAAAAAAAAACCAAAAATGGGTAAAGGTAAAAGACTGCACAGTATTAGTGAAGAATTACAGGAAGAATATAGAATATAGCCAGCAATATAGGAGCATTTATATAGCCGTCAATGTAGGGCATGGATACATGGATAAGAGGTTTAGTGATTGAGGTTCATGGGCCATATGGAATTATCAGTCTCTGTTCCTATTACTCCTCAAATCTTCTCCTCCATTAAATAATGTGGATATTTATTAAATAGTAGTAAATATACGAGCAACTGTTTCCACCCTTACGATATATATATATATATATATATATATATATATATATATATATAGGGAGGTGTACCTAGTTTAATGATGTTACAACAGATCCACGTTCTTTGGAGTTTTCTAGTTTTTTTATTTTTTCAGTAATATTCTTCTTTATTTTTTTCATAAAAATCACAGGTATTGAAATTGGGAGAAGATAAAGAGGACAAAGTTCAATATTAGACTATTTCTCTGCCTCCCAAGAGCCCCTCAGATTCCTTCTCCTTCATACGGGGGCTGTTCCAAAGTCTCCATTTTCCAGTTGCCTTATTTCACCCATCCACCCCACCTGCTATCCTCCCATATAAATATCAGGGTTTGAGCCAGATGGGCAGTTTCAGATCTGGAGCAGTTTGGGGAAGTTAAATTCACAGGGTCAAAAGTGCAAAGGTCATTCCCAAAATTGACAGTCTGTGAGTCAACAACATAAGATTAAAGAATCCCTGTCAGATTGCTTGAACTTGAAGGACTGAGCAGAAAATCTAGGGTAAAAATGGGCTTTGTGCATTCCACTATCTGCCCCTATTACCCCCCTATTCTGCCTTCCCCTCTGCTCCCCCTCAGATCATCTTCATGTTGAACTTACGGGGAGCATCTGCTGAGGAGAGTCCAGCATCAGACTTTCGAGGTACATATTCTATCTCAATGTTGTGTTTGGTGTTACCTTTGCCCCTGCTCCAAAGGAAAAGCAGAACCAAGCAGAAAAGGACAACCCCCAAGAAAGAAATGAAGCCCATAGTAGTGGCAATGATCAGCGTCTTAATATCAAACGGGAAGGGGACGCTTGCACGTGTGCTATTGACATCACTTTCATTTGGCTGGTTTGAGATGAAGGCAAAGGTCTTGTTCGGTTGATGAGGCCAATCAGGTGAGTAGCTACGTACATGGAGATGTGCCACAGAGGTATCATTGCCGCCTGCATTGCTTGCTACACAATGATACGTCCCATTGTCTTGTATTTGGGCATATCGCACCTCTAGAGTTCCATCTGGAAATACAGTGAGCCGCCCGTTGCTTTTGCTGGTGATGAAAGTCTTGCGAGGAGACTGCCAAAGGATAGCAGGAGGTGGGTCCCCATCAGCCCTACAGTAGAAATGTACTGTGAGTCCTTCATCGACATGTATCACCTGTGCACTACGGTCCTGTATGCGAGCACGTCTACATGTGAAGTAATTTGGCTGTAACACATCAGGGAAGTCTTTAAACTCCTTTCCTTGCACATATTCTGGGCTAGCACAGGAAGGTTGTTGTTTGTTGAAGTTCAGTCGCCAGCGTCGACGGAAGATCCACAGAAGGCGGCAGTCACAAGCCAATGGATTGCGGTCTAATATAAGAGTCTCCAGGTTACCCACAGAATGGAAGGAGGATTCCTCTAGTGTGCTAAGTAAGTTGGAAGAGACGTTAAGTATTCGCAAATGGTTAAGACCTCGGAATGCATAGGGTTCAACCACAGACAGCTGTCCACCCACTAGGTGAAACTCCTGAAGTCTGAGCAACTCATGCAACATGGAGCCCTCCACAGCAGTGATAGGATTGTAGGAAAGATTGAGGAAGCGGAGATAAACAAGATGTCGAATGGCTACATAGGGTATGGCAGTCAGATTGCTGTATGTGATAGAGAGAGATGTTAAGTTGAGCCCATGAAGGCTATTTGAGGTCATAGTATCCAAATATGGCCAGTGTGCGACCTCCAGAACTTTGAGACGATCTAGCCTTTTAAATGAGTAGTCTCGGATAACATTGATGTTGAGGTACCGGAGTCTCAGGGATATAAGTCCATGGAGATGGGACAGAGCTTCTGTGGGCACTGTAGTGAGGTTGCACTTCTCCAGTGTCAGCTCTTCCAGGCTGTTAAGCCCACGGAAGGCACGATGGGAGATGTAGACCAAATCATTATCGCCAACTTCCAGGGACTTCAGGTTGTATAAGTCTTGGAACATATCATCTAAAAGGATGACAATTTTGTTTTCACTAATATCAAGCCGGGTGAGATTACTTAGCCCTGTGAAAACACCGAGAGGAATGAGCTTGAGGCGGTTACTCCGCAACCCCAAAGAACGCAGGTTGGAAAGCCCACTAAAGGCTCCTGGCTCAATGACACTCACAATGTTTTCATTTAGTTCCAATTCTTCTAAGTAAGGAAAAGAGGAAAATTCATCCTGATTGATAGTTTTAATACGATTCTTGCTTAAATCCAAGAGTCGTGTATCAGTAGGTACACCTTCAGGGACAGAGATGTGGCGCTTGCGGTGGCACAAGACAGAGCGGTCCTGGGGGGAGCAATCACAGCGTTGGGGACAACCTGAGGCAGAGCCGGACAGGATGGAGCCCACTATAAGTAGGAGAATGGGACACAGGCAAGATGGCAGCGGGAGAATCATACTGGATGCTTGACTCCTCACCTAGAAAGAAACATAAGTGTTAATAATGTGTATACAGGGGAAACATTGTAAATATAAAATGTTGCTCGGATATATGGGAGCATCTTATAAAACTAGATTATCTTAAATGTAATTGGATAAGCAGTATGTCTAAAACAATATAAAGAGATAGAATAAGTAGGTAGACTTGCAGTAAAGTGGTAAAAACTAGCAAAGGAAGTTTGAGCACCAGATAAACGAAATGTATATTTGGAAAAATCAATGAAACCTGAGCATACTGTGGGTGGATGTGGTAGATCTGCATCTATAAAGAGAAGGCAGAGAATACCAAGAGCACTACTATATTTTAAGATTTATACATCGACCACTATTTAATGGACTACATCCCCCATGATTCTTAGCCAGTCTTCACTGATTGAATTTTTGTAAACAGATGCAACACCACATTTTACAATAAACCTATATACATGAGGTACAAATAAAACTATATGCACAGGCGAAGTTGTGTAAGAATTGAATCAAATACCAATATGGCAGACTCTAAACACAGCCAGCATTTATATCCAATACCAATGCCCCGCTCCAACCTTATCTGAACGCTAGAGATGTAAAACAAAGACCCAACCTCCACCTCCTCTGTAATTCCAACAATGAGCACAGACAAGGCAATTAGACAATTAACAATAATTGCAGACCAGGAATCTTAGTCTGGGAAAAGTGAGTCCTATTAACCCTCACAAAGGCATTGGGAGGGAAAGGCTTTGCTTGCTTTTGCTGCTTCTCTCTCTCTCTCTGAGAGCCACAACCGTCTTTTGTTATCTCTCTGGGTAAGATACTATTATCACTGCTCAGGAGAGTACTCCTTCACTCATAGATTTTCTCTATATGAGACTCAACAGAGATTGTCACATTATTTTCATTACTCTGTCGTTACTCATGCAGAATAAGAAGCTTTTATAGTAAGTTAAGTTATCTTGTAGAAACCTCTATGGTACATCTCAAATTGAGCTTCCATTATGAATGATCACCCTTTATTCATCATATATAAGATAACCTCTATAATCAGAGAGGTCAAAGTCCAAGCCTCAAGGAATCTTAATTACAGGTGAATAGAGGAGAGTTATTAGCATAATAACTAGTGATTGGCACCTTACATGTGCTGACAAAATGAAATCGTAGAGAAAGTATCCCCTCGATTAGTTTTATAAAGCATTGGGTTAATCACAGATGAGTCACTGTATGACTCAAAGGTGTTTTCTTTTTAGGTATATTTTGCTATGTTTAAGAACAAATGAAGTAGGAATAAGATTGTGTAAACCATATGTGTCAATTAGGTATCTGCCGATTCTGCCTAAGAGCTGTAGGTTACTTTTCCCTTGGGGCACGGGCTCAGGAGTTCAGTTTTGTGAAACTCCTACATGAAGTTAATGAAGACTCGTCTTGGTTGAAAAGTGTTGTCTTCCAGAGGTTGATGAAATCAGACTTCAAGTTGGCTTTATTCTAAGTTTATGAGATAGTTGAATGCCTGTATACCAAACTCAATTTAAAAATAATCATGGATTCTACTCGCTGTACAAGATGTACAAAAAGCTATTTCTCACTGCGCTCATCTGTCTACAAGATACACTGCTAGCTCTCACTCTTATTCTGTCTCCAAAAGATGCATAATCGTCCCTCGGCTATGTTCGATATGAGATGCAAAGCTAATCTGTATTCCTTTTCTCTCACCAACGTTCTGTCATTTTAGGAGGAGGTAAGTATTTCTTACTGTGTGGTTACTAAAGAGAGCAGGCCCCAAACAAAAACTTCCCAGAAGAAAAGCTTGGTGGCAGCATGTTAGAGGGTAATAGCGTTTGGAGCTAGGGTATCTCTGAGACAGAGAATGAGAATGGCCATAAGGTGACACTGATGAAGATATTATAGTTCAGATATGTACAGGATAGACTTAGTAAAAAGACAAATAAAACAAGCAGAAAGCAACAAATAACATGAACAAGAATGTGGAAGAAAGGAGTGTATGTACAGCCACCAAACTATATTGGTTGAAATCACACCAACATATATCCATCGGGAAAAAGTGTTTAGATGGTGCATGTACACAGAGAGAGGATGAGCAACTATTCATGCAAGGGGAAGCAGTACATGCTCACAATATGATTTATAAATATCTATCCCCTGTCAACGTACTGGAGGAAAGATACACAGATTCTATCCATACCTGGCCTTCATTTTCCTCAACTGGAAGATCGTTTCTTGTGTTTCCATATCCAGTAAAGCAATTACAAAACACCAGCCTTTGAACCACCACACAACAATCAAAGAAACAATGACACGATCACTCCTGTGTTCACACTGAAAAATGCTAAATCAGGCACACGTAGAACGCATTGCAGGACAGCATACAGAAGCGGGGTATAAATGCCACCGATACCTCTGGCATACAAGTCACACAAGAGATTCACGTACATGCACACAAAGAGATAAACATAGACACACAGACGCACAAGGACACACGCAGACGGTGCCGCTCAGCAATAAAATCCAGAGGCTGATCTCCAGCTGCAGAAATTTTCCATGCATAGTCGAATACAGGCTGGTGCTGCTAGGCAGAAAAAAAATGAAGAGGAAGGAGGGACGGACACACAATGCAGGAGAGGAACCAAAGACAACAAGGAGGAAAGATGAAGAACGAGCAGCGAGAGAACCAGAAAAAGGCAAAGGGAAAAGAAAAAAAAATGCAGAGAGGAGAGACAGAGCAGAGGTGGCGCAAGCAGAGACATAGTATCAGGGAGAAAAAGGGAGGGGAATGAAAGAAAGAACAAGGGGGGTGGGGAAAAGAAGGAAGAAAAATGGGATGAGTTAGGAAAAAAAGAAGTGGCTATGAGCAATTGGGCAACTGTTATTCTGCCCAAAAAGCGACTGAGCACTGCACACCATGACAGATGCCCAACGATGGTTATTAAGGCATATCTTATATACTATATACTGAGAGAGAGGAGGTGGTGCTGTGTATATTGACAGTATTGTACTTGTATAACTGTGCTGCATTTACTGGGAGATAGCAGTGCCATTTATAGCAAGTGTGCAGTATGGATTTAGAAATAGCCATGCCATGTATACCAAGGCACAGACACAATGTATATATTGTGCTCTATACAGTGAGAGAAAAATGAACAGTATTGACTGACAGGCGGCTGTGTTATACATAGTAAGGCATATATGTTTCATATATAGCAATAGACAGCCATGCTGTATACACAAAGGCAGCCATGGTATTTATACAGAGGGACAGACATGCTGTATATACAAAGAGAGCTATTCAGCATATACAAATGGAGAGCAGCGCTGTATATACCAAACTACACCTATGTTGTATGGTTCCAGAAACCAGCTGTGCTACATACTGTCCTTTATGCTATATGCAGAGGCAGCTGAACTGTACCCAGTGATATACCTGTGTTATATAGACAGAGAAATCACCGAGCTGTATACACTAAAAGTCATTCTGTATATACTGTGCTTTATATACAGACATATTGAGACATAGCTGTGTTGTATATACGGAGACATAACTGTGCTGTATATAGTGAGACATAGCAGTGAGGTATACAGTGAGCTATAACTGTGCTGTATATAGTGAGACATAGCTGTACTGTATGGAGCATAGCCATCATCGCTCAGAGCTCCTGGTGAGCATCTGTTGCACAGAAAGGGTTGTGTCGCTGTTGGGGCAGGTAATTACAGCAGTGGGTGATTAATAATTAATGTAGCCAGCGAGTAAACATCACAGTGGTACACAGCTCACTGTAGGGCACTGCATCAACCACATGAGGACACCCATCACAGGTTTGAAGTGGTCCAAGACAGTGTCTGTCCAAAGCCAGGGAAATGTGTTATCAAAGGACCCTGTTGTGTGCATTGAAAAGCTCTGTTAGTGCTGGATTTTCTGCAAGCAGAATGAAACAAGGCACACTGATCCATTAAACATTATAACAGGATGAGAGAGTAGTAATTATCTCCATGTATAGGATACTTTGTTAATAGATGAATTTATGTATGCATTGTGTATTTAAGAGGTGAGTGTGCACCCTTCTTCAACTCTAGGGATTTTATGCCCTGTCCTAGTGATCAGTTCTGTGGTGGGTAAACACCTAGTTAATCTCCATTTTGTCCCCTCTGGTCTGTAATTCTATTATAGGATTAATTAGATTTCCTGCATTCTAACAGCTGCCAGAAAAGAGAGGATGGGTACTGTGGAATAGACAGAGGGTGAGAGAGAACAAACAGATACAACGGCTGGGAGAGGATATGGGCATAGGACTCAGATACGGGGGCAGAGGAGACAAGGAAGATAAAGAAGGCAGAGCAGGGCAGAGAGAGAGAGAGCGAGAGAGAGAAAAGGCAGGGGTTACAAAGGGTGTAGGCTGTTAGACTGAAAGTCTCTTTCTTTTCTTCCCCTCTTGCTTCTTTATCTTTATTAGCTCTGTCCACGTTCCCAGTGCTAAATGAATTCCCTTTGGGTGGTAAATGAGAGTAATAGGAGAGAAGGAACTAGAGCCGTGACATGAATCCTAATAAAGGGGTGAGAGACACAGAGACTGGGAAGAAAAGGGGAGAACTGGGCTGAAGAGATAAAGTTCAACAGTCATTTACCCCAATGTTTTCCAGGGGTCAGAAGATTAACTATAGTAAGTGAGCAACTTGAAAGGTCATAGTGGAGTGATAAGAGACATAGAGGGAGGAGGAGAAGTAGAAATGATCCCAAAACGAGAGGATGAGAGAAATGGATCTAAATAAGGAGGCAGAAAGAATTGGAATGGAACACAGAATTAGGGCAGAATTTCAAGTTGGTAAATGAAAGAGTGTAAGGGGTGGGATGTACATATGGAAAGAAATGTGTTATTTCTGCTTGTTGGCATACTGGGCACAGTTCAGATACTTAACAGATGGCTTAATCACCTTTTACACCATTACAACCTATTACTAGCTTATTGGCCAAAATACAAAATTCCCATTAGCAGGTTCTAAAGTTGATAGCCAATGAGAGAGAGCATGATATCCTTGTGATGTGTCTTATAACCGAAATAAAGGTCTTCATGTCCTTAGTCATATTAAAGAACCGCATAAACCCATATTTTATGTGAAAGCGACAATGGACACTTAAGTACATGGCAAAATGTTCTAACCCTTTTCTAACCTCTAACTCCAGACAGCTGTTGTAGGACTCAATGGTTGCACTACAACCTTCTATTTAAAGCCTAAAGAACACACCAGCAGGGCAGGGGTAGAAACGTCCACCACCTTCATAATCACTGTGATTGTGCTGCTAGGTTCAAAAAAAGCTCTTGGTGCTTTTGAACACAGTGCGCTAAGTATTGTGTTTTGTGATCAGCATGAATTTCAGCACAATATAAGTTTCAACTACTTTTTACAGGGATGTAGGGAAATATTATTCATTTATCGTCTCTCAATTTCTGCCTTTACGAAGCTACGTATATTTGGGTAACAAAATATATAAATGCAGGGCAGAAATAAAAGCAATGATCTCCTGCATGATATATTTTATAAGCATTCCAATAAACATGTGTTCACCAGGAACTATGTAATGTAAGTAATACAAAATTATAAAGCAAAGGACTGCTTTGATAACCAAACACCCTCTACCTTTTGTTGAACTATAATTTCTACCCTGCCAATCAGAGTATATGGAGGTTTTTCTTTAGTCGTGGAATATTTGAACACCAGACCTTTAGAGTGCACAAATATTTCTAAGAAAGGGTTTTAAAAACATTGTTTGGAAGTAAGCACACTGAATTCTTAGTAGTCTGGTTAAATCCAGGATAAATTTGAATGAATAATTTATGTTCATTGCATTCAGTCACACACCCTGCAATACATAACCAGGATCATACGCACAGCCATGAATAACTTAACTCATCAATATCGCAACCAGGTCCTTCTCCACTGCTGTACCACAGATTCAGCTGTGGACATTTGTCACACCTTTCAGCAAACAGTCACTGAGACCTGTCATACCCATTGACCCTGTGTAGATGTGCCATGCATGGACAAGTGGAGTAACAAAGCTCCCTTCCCATACCTCCATTATCCAATGTTTTACCCACCTCCCCCAGCCTCCATTTCCCAAATCTCTCTCTTTTCTTAACTCTCATTTCCCATATCAGCCCTGTCTCTTTCATCCTATTAATTCTAACTTGCATCTAAAAACCAAGACCATCACTGCACAGAAAAGAAAAGTCAACCATATGCTTCTCTCCTTCCTAAGGAATTGGACAGGCTTATAAGATCCCTCCTTTGCCACTTAATGGCCTCTTTGAAATAAGGAGATGGTATAATTATAACACACTTTTTCATTAAACCACCCTCATACAGAAAAAATAACTATAACAAAATTATATATTTCTTAATGTGACTGTAAAGTGTATTTAAGACATACGTAAAGACCTAAGGTTTAGACAGGGTCTATGTGGGAAATGTGATTGGCACAAAGTCAAATTTCTGTGACAAACAATCAATCAAAATCTCCAGCCCCAGTTCCACCCTCATGCTTAATTAAATGGCTACTCACCACTGTGGCACCTTTGGGATATTTACATATCCTAAAGGCACAATTTTTCAAATGATCTCAAAACTCCCATCACCATGTTGCCAAGAACTCTTAACACCACAGCTTTGCACTGTGCTCTATATATGATTTAAGCATTCATTGTAAGTGTTGAGGTGTAGTCATCCTGTCAGGATGTGGATATGATATAATTGTTATTGCGACATTCGGTGATTTTCTTATGTCAAGTGTCTCCTACTGTTGCATTCCAAAGAGATAATATAACACACTCGGTGGATTATATTAATATAAAACGTGAGGAAGACCAGGTGTGGTTGACAGTGGGCTAAATCTTATTACCCGTCATAAGATTTATTGCTGTTTTATCTTATTTTTTGTGTTGCAATCTATTGGAGAATTAGTATTTTATTATCGTAGGAAAATAAATCTCAAGTAATAGAATTGGACCCAATGCGGCAAAGCCGTTAAAAATAAATAGAAATTTAGAATTATGAAGATAAAAATAAATCAAAATATCTTAAAACTTTTGCCTAGGCTACATTTGTGGCATTAGAACACAGGAAACATCAAATGAAATGTTACTACTAAGATTTTTAATTAGCATACAACAATGCTTGATGATGCCACATTTCAAACTCAAATTTTACAACAACCTATACACTTGTTTACACTTCTGCAATAAATTATGAAGGATGGTTAAAAAAACCCAGTTCCTTTGCAAAAATGTAATTGCCACACGGAATGTATCATGGTTTGCCTTAGTCTCATGGTTTTGACTCCAATTTCAGGGTAAATGGGCACACAGTCTGAAGCGGACTCCTTCATATTCTACTCTGATTAAATCAGAACTGATCATTCCAACTAGGGCTCTGGCATATCACAGGTGAAATCCTTCCTTGAATTCATGTGACATAGCTCAGGATATCTTTATTGTCTGACAAATCATGGTTTTCATAAAGCGCCATTGCTAGAACCATTTGGATGCCACAATTAGCAAGCCACTGCAACATAATCTTTGGAAAGGGCGTTTTTAAAAGTTTAAGATTTGATGAGTCTTAGCTACTTTAGAGAGTTCTCAGATATGGGGCACTGTCTCTCAACATCAAGCTCAGCTATAAACAAGTGTAGAGACAAATAAAGAACAACTTCATAAATACAAGAAAAAGAGGAATAACATATACATACATGGGTAGTAGAAGCCAGAAGGCTTGTTTTTTTCCCTCAGAAATCTCATGGTGCTGCCACAACCACAAGGAATTCTGGGTAGGCACATGCAAATAAGGTGGCTGTGGCAGCACCATTACATTCCTGAGGGAAAAACAAGCCTTCTGGCTTGTGTGGTGTCTGTAGATGAGTGTTTAATAACACTTCTACTACCCCCTTAATTTTAAGTGGAAGGGTTTCCATCCCCTTTACCCACCATAACTTATGTAATAATATAATTACATGTCACTGTACTTACACACAATTACATGTATTTAACACCTTATAACCAAAACAGAGAAAATCATCATCCTTCACGATATGGATGTTGTCTACAGTAAACATGTGCAGGGGCATGTGAATTAATCAGGAAGACCCAGGGACACGGAATCTCCAACATCAATAGACCACCTGCAGTACAGGTCAGAACCTGGACTTTTATCTAAGGCTGCTTATTAACTTTTTAAATACCACAAGTACGTGCAGTACATTCTAAAATGTAGTAGGGCAATTCCGATATCCGCTGTTACATTCCTGTACAAACAGGGTTTGCTGTAAACAAATCAATACAGCAACATTTTGCAGATACACACGATACAGTATATCTGCTAAAGGCGCCCTGTAAAAGTAAGACAAAATATTTTTAAAGATTAATATTTTCTGCTCTACTAGGGAAAGTTCCATTAGGAATAAAATAATATTATATATTATTATATTATATAGTTATTTATGGTTTCCATGGACCATATTCATTGCGTTTTAAATAAAAACTACATAACTACATAAAAGATGTATAGTTATGTTAAGCACATTGATATGTAGGATCCCCTTGGAGCTCAGAATGTTTGGTAGGTACAAGCATAGCAACAGCTCGAAAAGTCACAAGAACGTGTATTTTATATTATACAGAGTAAGTAAAATACATTGCTCCTCTTCTAAATGCCTTACTCAGTTACTCAAATAGCTCAAAAGATCACAAAGTTACAAAAAAGTATTGGTTAGCCTTGACCCTTAGGCTGTATTTTATCTTAGAGCTGACAGTTCCCACTTTACAGTTCTTATTTAAAAACTGTATCAGGCACTAAATATATATATATATATACACACCGGTATATATATATATATATATATATATATATATATATATATATATATATATATATATATATCAGACACACACCGGTAAGCTTTTAAAATTAGTTTGTGATGAAAACAAGACTGTCTTTTGCCACAGGGCAAAAAGGTCACCTTCAGAGTACAGGGAAAAATGATTGCAAGTTCTTGAATACAGACCTGGGGAATCCAAGGTTGCAAATGTAGGGGACCAACTGCAGAGGTATACCCAGGTGTCTATTGGAATCATACAGAATAAAAAGGGTATAGGAACACTTCTGACTATTCCTACCATCACAGCAAAATCCATCATTAAAAGGTTGTAAGATGTATCATCACACCGAGCCAGGTCACCTTGCAAAACTGAATAGGTTTAGAAAATGACAAAGCCGTATTGGATGTCACTGTTAAGTCCACAATGGACTTGATAGATCTGCAAAGCTTTGTGTCTAAGATGGCAGTCAGTGTTCACACACCAGCTGTAAGTCATACAAATTATGTCTCATATGGCGAGATTTGAAGGCCATGGTCCATCAATGATGCTAAACAAACTTATTAGAACTGGTACAATTTACTTGTGAAGAATGGACTAACCTACTGTGCGAAGCTTGTCAAAAACTATCCAAAAAGACTCATTAATTGCTGCAAAATGGTTTTCTAAAAAGTACTGACTTAATGGGCTGAAACTTATGAAACTAATAAATTTTATCTTCTACATTGCTTCAGCATTTTACCGACATTTAACCATTTAACTACAGAATTCACTAAAAGAAACCTTCATACATTATTTTTAAGTTATTAAATTATGTTATTTGTAATTGCACACTATGTAGCTTGCAGAAATATCACAATTATACCACGTTATATGCAATTCATACGATGGAGTGGTTGTTACATACTAACAGTAATAATGGTATTGATTTAGAAAATACATTTGTATTCTTTTTTTAATCCCTGCACAAATAAGTGCCATTCAAGGTACACTAGCCACGGGAAATAATATTTATATATCTCTATGACAAGTACTGTTGTGGCCTGATCCCAAAAGAAAACCTTTGGAATTTGTTTCAATCTGACATTATTTTCAAGTTTTCTAACAAATGTAACCAAATCAGACTTTCAAAAATGTTAACCTAACAAAGACCATGATATATATTGTTCTATTATCTCTATAAACGAATTCCATGTAATTTACATTCCCTGCTTTGTACTGTAAATGTGATGTAATGGAAAGGTGGCACAGGTAGGCTGTTTGGGGCACAGACAAACTGTTTGGGGACAAAGGTTGCACAGATAAGTTGTTTGGGTGAAAAGGTGGCACGGACAAGCTGGGGGTTGTGTGGGACATCTTGCTTGTGAAGTTGGGGTGCTCCGGGGCAATTTTCACACTGGGGCATGGTGGTTTTTGTTAAACCCTTGGTGTGGTGTGTGAGCACGTGAGGTCAACCACACAATAAAATATATGGGACTGGTGTCCAAATAACTGCAGGGTTGTTTTTCATTTTTAGCTCGGCCCTCTAACTTGTAATTACTGCTAATGTATAATTTAATGGGTGAGGAGGTGAGGAGACAGAAGAAATCTAACTGATTTAAGTATATATTATACAGGGCCAACCAGGCTCTTCCTGCACTAGGCATTTACTGGGGTTTACCCTTCATAATGTATAGTGAAGTCAAGCAGCTCTCTTGCAAACTCTCCTGTCAGCTTCTAGTTGGTGAATAGATCCTACTATGTTCTGTTTCACCTATTATTAAGTTGATATTGTCGACTGGTTCAGGAAGCCTTTCTACATGGGGTCGGGTAGTAAGAAGGGTCGTAGCCCAAGATAGGAAAAAATCAAATAGAAGTTTTAATTCATGATCTAGTTAAGCTAAAAGTTTTAAGGGCAACAGTTTCCCTTTATACACATCATGTATAATTTAACTCTTCTAATATGATAATCTGTGATTTAACATTAGCTGTATGCACTTTGGTCTGCCAACTGAACCAGCACGAAATTGGCATGATGAGAAAAAACATGAACCTGTGCTCATTACACTTTGAACCTACTTAAATTTTGGCAGTATTCAAAAAGGTGATCATAACTCATGCCGTTTGGAAAGTGGCAAATACCCAATGCAAAGTGGACAAACGAACACTGAGTTTGTAAAACGCTAAAATCCATATAAAGTAGTTGACTACGAAATTCCCTCCCCATATTGCCATGTCAAAGAATTAATTATCTCCCAAACAGCACAGGTACTGTATAGCCAGCTGTTTTTAAGATGTTGTCCCTATTAAGCATGCCAGTAGTCACTTTGACTGATGTAGATGCCTGCAGTATGCCAGTCAGAGAGTGACTGTGAATGTTAATTAATTCATGATTATATTCATTAATTTATGGAGTTATTAAGAGGATTCCACTTTACACAGCCAGTTAAAAAAAGAGTTTTCACAAATGATATCACCTTTTGAAGTAAAGACCTTCCACATACTAAGACGTGTCATATAGTCACAAAGGCATCACAAGAAAATCACTACTCCTATTTTAAATTGTGCTGGTATATATACAAGTGCAAGACAAATAGTGGGCCAATACCTTATTTTGAGTAACCTAGGCATTGAAAAAGCCTTAAATCATTAGTGCTTAATCTAGCCATCTGATAGAATATACATTTAATAAACCATCTCCCTAGCCCAATCTACAAACTTGATTTACAGTCAGGCCCTTACTGGTCACTGGGTACAATGGGAGGGTGCCCTATAGTACGTGCCATTCACAATTATTACTAGACTTGGGCACCGGCGGAAAGTTTGTGTTTGTTTTCAGGGAAAACATTCATCCTTCAAAATTTTTGTTTTCTTCAGATATCCCATTCGTTTTTTTGGTTGCCATGGAAACAAGAAATAAACACATAGAAGAAGGTCAAAATTAGCATAGAGGTATAGAGTTAAGGTTAAGGATAGTAGTGGAATGGTTGAATTAATTGATTAAATTAATTAAAGATCTTAATGAAATCAAAACCTTGGAGAGTCTTAGACACTGTAAGAAATGGTAGGCTGAGGCTCACCAAATCTCACAAAAAAGAATCTAACTCTGTAAAATTCTCAGATAAAGCAGTCACAGTGAAATGAACAGATCCCCTGCCTGCTCTGCTCTTATATAGGCTCTCGTCATTACTAGTCTGCTTTTACCCCCAGAAAAATATGCAGCACAGCTATTGGACAAGCCCTCAGCATAATGTGACAGGAGGGAGCTGATTGGACAACCAAATAGTTTTTGGTGCAGACAAAACAATGAGATTCTCCTCCTGTTAGTGTAGTTAAAAATGGTGGCCACCGCAATGGAACGATTTTTCGTATTGTACACATTCGTTTTTCGACCAATGTTGTATTCGTTTGTTGTTATTCGGATGAATGGACGAAACTGTAACATTCGGCACAAAAATGCATTCGTCTGAAAACAAATGCGCAAGTCTAATTATTACTATCATGCACCGATCTGATGGTATAGAGTGTAGTGGCCTGCTGAATACACGAGTGCACTGCAGACGTCTAGGCGGTGTACGAATGTAAAAAGTCTAGTCTGTGATTTATCGGTCACTGGCCTTAAGGTGGTAGTGCCAATTTGCCTTCCTGCCTAACAAATAGAGCCAAAATAGGTACCCAGAGCAGGCTAGACAACCTATGGTCTCCCTGTTTTCAACTGTGAGTCTCATCACACTTAGCCAGCCAAGGACCTTATAAATTAAATCCACGTATAACGTATACAATCTCATTATATGTCTTTCCAAGAATGCTGCATTTTCAGGAGCATTCTATTTCTTAAGTCACCAGCATCCTTGAAATATATATATATATATATAATATTGAAATGATTAATTATATATGTCTCCTACACACATATTTCTGTATCCTGTGCATGTTTCTAAACATCAATACAGATTTCCTCTATCCCACACAAATATAGACATACAGCACACAGAGGCAGCTATATACCTTTCAAATTCACACACATTTCTCTATCCCTCCCCACACAGATATAGCTATACACCACAAAGGCTATTGATTTCCTCTGTAATATTTCGCTTCACTGAGCAGCTTCACTAAAACAATTTACCAAGATTAACCCTACCCTTTCCACTGCGTCGACGTCTACCAAATGCTCGCCAGAAAATTACATCTAATCCTCCCCAGCCACCAAACTGATTTTACGCTCTACACTGAAATTAAGCACTGCTTGTCGAGAAAAGTGGCATTAAAGCTCGTGCAGTCAGTAACCCCTTCACTGCTTGGGAATGACATTAACAAGATGCATTTCAGAAGAACCATTCCGTGCTATATATAGTAAATGGCTCCCATACAAATGGGTAAAATGTCCTGTACGTCTAAACTTACATCAAGGGGAACTGGCAGCAATCAACCTGGGGGGAAAGAACAGCCAAATTCATAACTCTCAAGTGTCCCAGTTTCACATGGCAGTCCTGATTTTTACAGAACTTGAAATGTATCCAAAGACCACGCTAAATGTCATGAACAATTAGTGCTGCATACAGAGTCAGGACACTCTGTTTGCTTGATATATTTCATTGAACAGAAGCAGCACTTCAAGATATAACGCTGTACTTGTGTCCATTCACATGACTGAATCTACACCTTTCTGCTGAGACTACAAGCTTCTACAACATCTTCAAGGCAGGATCTTATAACCTATGGCTGGACAGAGAAACATGGACTATATAATACGAGAAACAAGTAGTTGGTATGACTAGGTTTTTCCCATGTGATAATCATGTGAGCTAGGAAGCCTAGAAATAAACACAATGGGCCCCCTTAGCTAGTTGGCTCATAACATCAGGACACTAAGCATGGCATCCCTGCATTTGTATTCACCATTTGTCTGGCCTGTGTTTGAAATCTGCATACAAAAGACAGCATTTGTAATTATGCCCTACAATAGAACTGGATACATCTATGTAAAATTTAGAAACATATAGAAATAGTAAAATGCAAAGATTTTGTCCAGATCTGACCGTAAGGTTCATAGTGCCTTAGGTTATCTATATCAAGGAGACCACCAGTGCCTAACTTAGGAAAGAACCTGAACCACAAGCTCACAAGCTCATTGCTCTAGGAAGTTCCTGTATTTGCTTATATGATAAGGACAGTCCTGATTCTGACCTACAGAATATATCTATAGAAACATATACTTATTAGTCAAAGATCTCCATAACTAGCAGTACATAACCAGGAATTATATTCTAGACTACCTAGGGCTTTCACCAAACATATCACATCTTAAACCCATTACAGACGTTACAGAAAGCATCTGTTTTGCTGGACACAAAGACCTTGAGAACTTACATCCATGAACAATCACCTTCTACACAAGTGGTAGAAAGGGTTAATGGTCCCATAAAAGAAAGGAAAGCAAGCATATAGAGTGATTGATGCTCTTATTGATTAGGGATTAATAGAGGATGCATAAGTCTGAGAGGTTTTGGTATCTGCTGGTGCTGGCAAAAGAGGCAACTAAACAAAGAAAAAATGGGTGAGACAGAGATGAAGGATAAATAAAAATAAAAAGGATGGTGAGGAAGAGGGTTTTAGGAGAAAATAAAAAAGTGAAGGGAACAGAGAAGGAGGAGCAAATAGACAAAAGTATAAAAGCAAAGACAATAAATCAAACCAGGCAGAAAAGATATAGGCAGTAACATAACATGGAAAAAGATGTAATGTAAAAGAATGAATGGGAGAAAATTAGGTTGAGACAAATATCACAGAGTTTGATGGGTTTAAAGCATGCAAGGGAGAGATGGATGGAATGAACAGACTGACCGTCCCATCTGGCCTATAAAGAACGAGGCAGGGGCGAATAGGGAGAGAAAGCAGCAAAGTGATGTGAATTATACGACTGCGTCCAGCCAGGGCTGTCATAGCATGTAACACTCAGCCCCAGGGCAAAGGGATGGGTGGGAGAGGGTAACGCGTGAGAGAAGCAGTAAGTATGGAGGCCGGAACAGTACTATTTCACAATAAAAAAAAGAAATAGAGCAAAATGAGACAATATAATGGTCTGATTGAAGGTATTGATAATAGGGGACATAAGAAGATAATGTATAAAATTTAGGTTTAAGAGAGTAATAGAAATAAAAGAAGGAAATTGCTTAGAAATAATCTATCAGTGCATGCCCCTTATGAACCACACAAGCCTTTGCACTTAAATATACAGAAGCTCACTTGCCTTGAGTCGTTCAGAAGGAAGCTTACTGGTTGCTGCAAACAGATTTGGCTTGTCTTTGCCTTCCAACGGCCAATCATGCACTCTAAAACAAAGATCAGACGTTGCAATTACTTTAGTTGCATGTAGCTATAAAATGTATATATGAGGGTTGATTCAACAGAGACAGTAGTGCCAATGGCACTGAAAGACTTAAACAACTATTAACATTGAATGAGATAACTGACAACTCACAAAGGGATTTATGTGCCCCCTGGCTTGATGAAAATTCCATGGAGGACATTTAATGGAGCTTGTAATCACTTAACCCATGAAATTAACCAGCTGAAAAGCAAGGTGGTGAACAATGCGTTGAAATTCATTTCTCACCCTATACTACACAACTAGCCAATGAGGACAGCACAGGGTTAAACCGTTACAGTCCCAGTAATCTTACAGTGGCTTGTTTAATCTGATCACTATGTTGCCCCTCTGGTGTTGAATGGATTTGTGGGTTAACACACGTGCAGAATGATAAGCAGACATGCTAAAGAGGATCTTCGTTTTAATGCCATATCCCAGTGTTTATTTTACTAATACATGAATGTGTGCACTGCTATTTCAGGCGGCTGAAGCTTCCATCCCTCCTTTTATTAAACATGCCATTTCTAACTTTTTTTCTACTTTCTAAAGAGATTGTGTTGGGCAAAATTGCTGGTAAAGACACAGGGATAAAACAGTAAGTTTCTGCAGAAACCCAAAAATACATTTTTCCATACTGATTAAAGCATGTATTAGAAATAAAAGATGGATGAAGAGGGAGCAAGTTTTGGAGGAAGACAAAAAAAGAGATGCTGCATTGTTTTTATGGCAGTCAAGGTCTGGAGTTTAGAGCAAGAAACACAGTAATCTGAGTATATTTTTGGTCCACTGGTAAATTTGCTAAGGCACAAAACCGGTGCAATCAGGTGCTTTTCTCTGTGTTTAAAAATTGTCGAAGCAAACCATTTCTGAGCAGGATTATTTAAAAATCAGGAGAAGTTCTTGCAAATACTCAAAGAAATGTGCGCCTCAGCGGCCATTTAGGTTATGTGCAAATGAGCTGTTTAGGGAGAAAAAGTGAAAAGGACAGATATTAAGAAAATGAAAAACAATAATAATGATAAGTAGGTTATGTTTCAGTTACATCTACTAGATAGTTAAAGCTGATAGTGTCCTGGGGCAATTACAATAATAAAAGATTTTAAATTATTTTTTTCCTTTTTAATTAACGTCATTGATTTTTTTTGTAGACAGCTGGTTTACAGAGCATTGCGACGGTATCTCCTGGAAGAGAAAAGTCACATCTCTCTGATATACTGTCTCTATGGACATCTGGTCAACGCAAGTCTTCTTAGTCACAGATAGTAGTTCTCAAGATGTTACTGACTTACATCTCCCATGATCATCAGCTACCACTTGGGCAAATGTTGTAACGTAGAATGGTGAGATACACAGATCAACAGCTGGACAGCTACTTGTTTTATGTGTGGTGATCAACATTACATTAAATGTATTTCAGAAGCCAGCCTTTTCATAGCGATCACTATTTTTACTAATGTTAATTGCTGATTCATCCTTTAGTGAGCATCCTCGCTTCACTGCCTCTGCCAATAATCACATTGTATTGGAGCAGTGTGTAAGATATGCCAAAGTAAGAGCTACCAAACGGGAACGAACAAAACTGTTTAAACCCCTGTAACCAAATAGAAGATTTAGAAGCTGTGTGCCTTCTGTACCATGACTTTGGGCACAGGTAATTAAACAGGACTGCTTACAAGGCACAGTTGGTCTAAATGGGCATAGGCCAATGCAGGTTAAAACACTGAGACCAAGGTGAGACCAAGTAGTTAAGATGGCAGCTCCCCTGGTATACAACATTACTGTCATGTGTTGTGTAAATGCAAAGTAGCTATGGACCTATATGAATGTATTTATGTACATCTATAAGCATCTGTATTAAGTGTGTGCAAATTTGTGGAAGTTTGTGAATCTAAGTAGATGTGTTATATGTGTAGCTGTTGGCGCTCTGCAGTCATGCTTTTTACTTCCTGTTTGTCCTGTTGTGAAACACATTTCCTGTTGTCTCTCTACACTCTGTTGTGCCTTTAAGGGGCGTAGAACACCATGATACACTCATCACCAGAAAACATTGTGAGCTTCTAGAAGGGACATCAGGGGAGAAAAGATGGATTGGGGTCCCAAAGAGGGACAGTCCCACCTAAAAAAGGATGGTATGGATTTGTGTATGGTGTGTGAATACGCAATCTAGATAGCACAACTATGCCAGTTACACATCACAACATCAGCTAGGCCGCTGCAGTGGCAGTACATCCATAATGTGGCAGTGAGATGGTTACTGGTGGCCTAATATTACCAAGTAAAAAAAATAATTGTTCCAAACCAAGAAGCAACCAGTTATACACTCCCCAAAACCTGTTATAATTCAATAAATATGACAAATGCTAGAGAACAGGGTAAGGAGGCACCTACAATCTTGTGCCTAAGGGCACATGAGAAGCAAATACATGTTATATGGAAAAACATAAAAATGTATACGTAATGGTTAAGGAGCACAATGAGACGCTATGGGGGTAGTTTATAATATATATACCGTATTGGCTCGGATATAGGCCGCCCCCGCATATAGGCCGCACCCTAAAAGTTTGGTGCTTTTTTAAAGAAAAATTTTTTTCTTTAAAAAAGCACCAAAAAACATGCTGCCACTCTGTCCCCCCTGCCCCCGAGATATGCTGCCACTCTGTCTCCTCCCCTTGATATGCTGCCACTCTGTCCTCCCCCCCCCTCGATATGCTGCCACTCTGTCCTCTCCCCCCCCCTCGATATGCTGCCACTCTGTCCTCCCCCTCGATATGCTGCCACTCTGTCCTCCCCCCCCCCCCGATTTACCAGAGTAGACTCCCGGGTGTCTTACGGGGCCAGAGGGGGACATCTATGCACATCGTGTATACAACTCCCGGTGCCGGCACTCAGCGGAAGTGCCGGAACCGGAAGTTGTATACGCGTATTGCCTAGATGTCTTCCGCCGGCCCTGCAAGACACCGGGAGTCTGCTCTGGTAAGTCGGGGGGTTAAAATGCATCGTGCGGATGTTCACCGGCAACGGCGCATCGCCGCTGCCGGTGAACGTCCGTGCGATGCGCTTAGACAACCTCCCGTGCCGGTACTCCCCCCGTGGAAAGTGCCGGCAGGGGAGGCTGTCTGAGCGTATCAGACAGTAGGATACAGGTCCCCTGCACCGCTGCGGGGGATCTGTATCCTAACCCCGCTGCCTGCCCGGCGCCCGGGACTGCATGTCCCGGGCGTCGGGCGCTAGACCCTGAATATAGGCCGCACCCCCACTTTAAAGACTTAAAGTGGGGGAAAAAAGTGCGGCCTATATTCGGGCCAATACGGTATATATATATACAGTGACAATAGTTTTTAACAAGAGTCATGATAGGATTGTATTGAAGAGAAACATCATTTCAGACCACTTAATGCTGTGTTTCTATAGTCCTTAAAGGGTTACACCAATATATCACTCAGTTTCTAGGGCGATAATATTTCAAAGGACGAGGAAGGGTGAGAAGGGAGCATAGGGAAGGAATTTTCAGTGGGAGGAGGGCTTGTGTTTTTGCACAGATAATAGAAGGCAGCCATGCACTGAGATCATGCAGTCATCTGCTTGGGCAAACCCTGCTTAAAACAGAGAGGCAAGGGGTACCGAAAAATAGAGGAGCATAAAGAATTTGTAACAGGGGTGTAAGGCATAAGTGAGAAATATGCTAAGGGATGCAGATGGGAGAGATGAAAAAAGGGCAAATGTAACAAAAGACACAACTAAAGATGTGTAGGGTGGAAGGAGAAAGAATAATACAGCTCAAAATAGGGGGATGAGAGGTGCAGTGAGAGATAGGAGGCCACTAGAGAAGAGAACTGCAGCAATGTCTATAATGGGTAAATAAAACAATTGAAGGAGGCAAAAGAGTAAGACTTAAGAACAGAGGCAAATACAGAGACTGCCGAACACAGGAGAGGAGAGGAAGGAGATGTGAGAGAGAACAGAGGGAGAAGATATGAACAGCTGCTGTCCATGGTGCTGATTTCACTGAATTTGTTCAGGTTTCAGAACAACCCTCAAATGCCAACATATTCTAAAGAGCTTAACAGCTGAAGAGTAATAACTACTAACTGCTTTGTGCACATACACTTCTGCATAAACACTGCTCTGCACACACACGTAAGATGTACATGTTTATAATCCAGGTCAAGAATCCATGTGTGAGGCAAGATCTGTCATGGTTTCAAGCTGCTGTTTTAATCGATCTGTCTCTTTCATCCTTACCCACCCCCCTCTTTTTTTCTCCATCATTCCCTTTTCTATTCACCGTCTGTCCTTCAAAGACACCAGCCTTTCTTTTTAGTCCTCTCTATTCCTGTTCCCTTCAACCTTTTCCAAATCTTCCCTTGAATTATTATCCCTCACTTGTCACCCTCCCATCTCAGACAAAATATGGTGCAGTGATACACTAATAAGTGCAGTGACTGGTTAGCACAAGTAATAAAGGGTGCAGAGCAGGAGCCGGAGTAGAAGATTTGGCTGTGTTCCTAACAAACCCCCACTGCCATATGTGATATTTCTAATTAAAAAATTAATTAATGAGAAAGTCAGATATAAAGATGTGATGACAGATAAAGAGGGAGGTGGAGGGTAGAGAGCCAGTGGTATAAGAAGAGACAGGGGAAAATATATATTTTTTAAAATTACAAAGGTCTATATCAGAGCCGAGTAACTGGCTGCTAGAAGACCAAGGGTGATCAGAAAACCCAGAGGTGGATGTTAATTAAAGTTGTAGCTGTTTTAACTGTGGTCTAATATGAGTAAGAAGGGCATTCTGAATACACTAAAGGCCGTGGGTTCATGCAGTTTTTGCATACCAGTGGGTTAAATTACTTAACAGCTGGATAGCGTCAAGGTCCTCGTTGTTGCCCCATGACTACAAGAAAAGTCCAAGTCCATATGTGGAGTTTTTTTTAATTATCATTTGATAAGTCTATTTCTGGTTAAGAGAAGGTAGGAAAAGAAGAGAGACCATAAAAAATAGGTAAGAGTGGGAGTGAGTGAAGTGACTGGCACAAGAAAAGCAGGCAGGCAACTCTGATTGGATGATAGTCCTGCTGGGACTTTAATTTCTCACTCACATCCCATTCTTTAATGGATGCTTTATTAGAACTTATACCATTACATTACATATATTTATATACTGTCAGTAGATTCTGTAGTGCTGTTACAACAGAGTTAGTAAAATAAATTAAAATCACACACAATAACAAACTGTTACAAAAGGAGCTTACATTCTAGGCAATGTAGTTCAGTCCTTAAAGGGACTTGGCATATATCATTCAGAGACCTATACTTCTAATGATGTAGACAGTATCACAGTGTGTATAAGATAGACTGGTAGCATTACAAAAAACACTGAAACAGACAGGCACCTAACTGGGCAACTTTGCCATATTTACATATTGTTTTGTGACACCTGACAGCACTATCAACACTTTCCCTACTAGAGCCCTGGCAACTATGCTGGTCATATGTCTATGATGAATGAAGACTGTTCCTCAAGTGTCCTACATTCCAGGTGGACTCTATGAATTCATGGAAACATAGAATTGAGGGCAGATAAGTACCATTCAACCCATTTATTCTGCCCGTTTTTTTTCCTGATGTACACCACCATTGCTGACGTCCGTGAATAACATGCAGAGGCTGTGGAGCAGAGGTGTTATCAAACCCATACAAGATATGGGTCTGACTCTATAACACCATTAACCCAACACACCAACCTTATAAACATCTCACATAAATATTATATGACCCCCACTCATACACTATAAACACTTCATTCATTAAATACATGTTACACAAACCATGAGCACACATTGATTGTACCACACTTTTGATATTCTTAATCTAGAGCTTTCCATTCTAAATCTGGTGCTTCAGTCATCTTTGACTCACCAACAAGTGGAGCATGGATACTGATACAGTATTATGAGACAAGAGCTACAGTGCGGTAATACTGGGCACAGAAAGGAGGACGTATGGGTAATGTGATATGTGTGGAGTGGTAAATCATGGTTACAAACAGACATAGAATGGTAGTTTATTTTATGCTGCTGATGGAGAGGTCTGTGGTATAAGCAAAATGTTTAATGAGGTCAGTATGTCATCTCGAAACATGGAGTCCACTATTAATGGACCTATTAACTGATTAATGCAATGGCATTTTAACCTTAGTACATCCTAAACATAGGTTGACCACATATCACATTGACCTGAGAGTTTGAATCCATGTGCACTTGCTTGCACTTGTGGCATTTATAACTGTACAATAGGCATAATTATGCACCTAGTTAACATATTCTGTGATTTTTGAGGGCACTGGGGGAGTCTACAAGAAAGGATTACTATCTCACACACACTCTCCCTTACATAAACACCGGCTTTTAGGAAACGTAAAATAGTCCAGGAGGGGTAGTGAGATAGAAAGGGGTAACTGATTATAATATAACGGGTGCATAGACAAAGATGAGGGAAAAATGCACAAAAGGATATAGATAAAATAGAAGAGAGAATAAAACCAGAAAAAGGCTCCATATAATATGGAGGGAGAAAATATATATGGTAAGGAGATATATTCTGCCTAATTTGCACTTGGTCCAGTAAATCCTAGTGATGGCCCTCATAACAGCTGTAGTTTTTTTTTATAGGAGTTCTATACAAGCGGGGGATTTTATCACAGTACAATGATCACTTGCCTTTCTATCTTAACTCTTGGATTTATTTGACTGATTAAATGAATCAACTCTCCCCTTAATAGCAAAACAAACACATTTCATAACTGTTTGCCAGATAATTCTAACTTATCTGCAACCCACTCACAACCTGCTGCTGAGAGAGCACTGCACACACACCCAGTATACAAACTATTCTCACTGTGTGAATACACCGAATCCAGATAACATGATAACATCTCCCATGCAGATAAGAAAAGATCTGATATTTTAAGACCATCTTCATCCACATTGAAGAAGCAACTACCACTAAATTACCCATGACGTCCACCATCAAGATACCATGAAACTAATAATACTACTAGTAATAACTCTCTGTTCGGCTTGTAACTCCCCCCGTATATATCCATCCCATTTGATAACAACACCAATCATCCATACTATATCATCTTTCACTGCATAAGAACATCTCTTATCAATGGTATAGGAACATCTTTGGTTTAGATAACACCTTGCACTGAGATGCTGAAACGTAAAGGGATACAACCTCATCAACAAAGAATGCAACCAGATAAAAAATAATAAATTACATACCTTATTCTGCAAAGCTGCAGCACACCTCCCCCTTCTTGCCACTATTGGCAACCAATCAGCCTCAGGAAAGCGCTCCCACTGAAATCATTGGGGCCACTTTCTGAGTATGAGTACAGGGGGTCTTCCATGAGCCAACACTGGAGCTGGCAGGCAGTGAGCATACCACATACCACATGGATGCACTAGCAGTAGGAGATGTGTTTGGCCAAACACATGTCGTGCAACCTAAGGAGCTGTTGGGCACAGAAAAGGCAAATACATATGAAGAGATTCTGCAGAATCTGTCCATGCATTTGGAAGGGGAGACATGATTATTTAAATGGGCCTACTCAGTTATTACATGCATTGCACATGGTGGCTGGAGTTCTATTTAAACGTTAAGAATAATGTTTGGAATAACATTTTCAATGTGGATTAGTTTACACTTCCTATATTCCACTTCTTCAATATATTGTTTTCCATTTTTTTCCCGGTGGTCGAAACCATCAAGAGAAACTCATATAAATCTTACTATACTGAGTATACATTATTTTATCGATCTGCAGCTGTCAGAAAATGACCTATGCACTCTATTGAACTAAAAATACCATCAGCTCACCACACAGTGGGGATTTTATAGAGAAAGAGAGCTGGTTCCTCCAAAGACAAAAAGGGCTTTTGCAACAAGGATGAAAACATAGCAAATTAATCGGTTGGTTAAATAAAACCATGATATGATTCTGAACTATGCGGCATCATAAAACACAGGTATGGATACATGCAGTCCTGTAAATGTTGCTGACGATAAACAAAGGCTGCTAATCCTGTTAATGTCATTATGCTGTAAAAGCACGGTTTTAGGCATTGCGCCTATCATGAACTCGTGGTACAGAAACAACCTAGGAGGGAAAAGCTGCATTTTGCAAATTAATATGACTGCTGGTCCTGGTTCTGGTAAGTGATGCATGGAACATTGGGGGTTATTAGTAAAGGGAAATGGTGTTTGTCTTATCACCACTGCAACAGATGGAGTGTTCCAGCTGAATGTTCCCTTGGCTGCTATGGTGATAGGAACCATGTTAAAACTAGAATTATTAGAATGCATTAAAATTGCTCTTTATAAATAACCCCAAATATAATTCTGTAAAGAGAGGTTGGTGGGTGCTTCTAATCTTTTGTCATACATTGTTAGGACTGCGGGAACAATGGTTTCTAGTATGAACTAGTATGTTTTCACCTAGACCCTTCACTAGGACCTTGAAACCTCTTTTAATCAATTGGATTTCAACATAATCTAAAACATACTTTCATAGCTATGAAAGAAATGGTTAAGCTGAAAGGAAATCAATGTTCTTGGTTGACCAGCACACTTTCCAGACTTCAATCCACAACGTTTGTGGTTTGAACTTTATGAATCAGATAAATGAAAACCAGGAAACGTGGTAGACTGGGAGCAATGGGTAAACCTTGATGAAATTTTCCAGCTATATTCACACAGGAAGTATTTTTTGTTATTTTGTCCTCCCCTTCTACATGCTGGGACGTGCATGATAGGTGGTCCTGTGGACGAGCAGGCTGAGCTATGCTAACAAAGGGTCAGACATCTGTTCTGCTCTCCTCCAGCCCGGTAGGAGACTTTTATAGCTATTACCCTGTATTTTTCTTTACTCACACCATAATATTACTATTGTTGCTTCATACTCTCTGAGATCTGCTTTTCTGTGATTTCTTGAGCTGCTAGATTCTTCACACCAAAATAACACAAAATAACCTATGACATTGTAAGTAGAAGACAAAGTAACAGTGTAACACACCCATGATTTTTCATTTATTTCTAAAAAAAAACAAAAAAAATAGGGTCCCTTTTCTGTTTTAATGTAGTGTCCACGTAAAGTGTTTTTTTGATAGGTAAGTGCAGTGATTTAGTTTGGCCTAGGCTGACTGGGCCCAGGCACAGGGCAGCGGGTCCAGGGGGGTGGCAAAGCCAGGGTCTCTATTTACACTATGGAGACTGTGCTGTGTCAGCCTCCATACTCTGCTTATGTCATATCCCAACGCTCTGTGTCTTAAAGGCACCGTGCGACTTTTAATCTAAAGAAGACGTGGAGGGGGCAACTGGGGGTGCTGCCCTAGGTAGGACCTACAGCAGCACAGATTGTAAATACATTTCTGGTTAGGTGCAGGTACACATTTGACGAAACACTGTTACTTGAGTTGATTGCGTCCATTGCATTTTTTTTTTGCAATTTTGGGACAGCAACTGTATAACCACAAACCATGTATGGTTAAGTCCTTTCTTTTTATTTAGGGGTGTTGATTCCATATAAATTGTTATCTTATAAATCTTTGTAAAGATTTCTTAATTTTAATCGCTCACAACATTTTGGAAAAAATACACATATATTTTTCCTCCAGTGTTTTAGCCTTCAAGATCCATTTTTTTTTACCCAAGTGGCGTAAGCCATCTGTTTCATACGTACCACCTATATTGTTCAAAACTGGCCTACTTACAACGATGACTGTAAAAAAACAACATCAGGATGCAGACGTAGTGAGGCGCAGAGACCTCTTGGACGAGAGGCTGGCAATGCTTAAGAACGTTTTGATAGTCACACAAGCTAATGTGTAATCACAACGTATCACAGATTACCGACTGATCTGTGTAATTACAGCATGATGAGTGCAGAGGGGAGGGAGCTGGCATAGAGGGAGAGAGAACGAGGAGAGAAGATGAGAATCAGTGAGACTGAGAAACAGAGGAAGGTGAGGAGAATCATTTGAGGGAGAGGTGGTTAAGAAGGAAAAGAGAGAAAAACTGATAATCAAAGAGAATGGTAAATTATTTTACATACATATTTAGAGAGCGTGAAGGAAGGGTGTTCTGTGTTACAAAACAATGCTAAATGCTCTGCACCCACCGAAGAGAGTAACGGAGATTTACAATGTGGCGGCACTGTAAAGGTGACATGGAGTTGTGTTCTGCAATGGGAAGGGGGATGTTTCCCACAGGGATGACCCAACAAGAAAAGATTCAGGACACATCACCAGCACTGCCTGGTTTGGTGACAGGGCCTGGGGCAGTGGCACTGTGCCCCTAATCTAAGATGCCATATGCCACGTACGCAGCAATGACAAGGACACAGCAGATGCATCAGAGAGAGGTGGAAGAGAAACCTGATGACAGAATAATGGTGTCATAGTAAGGAAAAGCAATGAAAAAAATGAACGGCGGGAAGTCAGAGTAGAAATAATTTATACTTGGATGATACTAAAATATTTAACAAAAAATAAGAACCAAGTGAAAATAGATAAAAAGGGAGAGCTATAAGTATTTGAAAAATGTATAGAAAGAAGATAACAGCAAAATATTGACTTGGAAAGTGTGACAGAAGACACAACTCTGGCAGTAAAGGGGTTACGGAGAGGTGACACTAAGGTGAGAGATATACAGAAAACTGAGAAATGACAACTTCTCACCTTTAATTAGTTAAGACTCAAAGAGCAGCAAGAGGGAGTCTCTGAGCACTCTCAAAACACAAGGAGCTGGATTTAATGCCTGAGATAAATCTGAGACAAGAAACTGAATAGTAATGTTTAAATTCAAGCACTGTATTAAGCTCTACAATTTTTGCTGGAAGGCTGTTCCACTTACCTACCACCATCTTATTGAAGTAAACCTTCCTTACATTACTTCTAAACCTTTGGCCGTCTAGTTTGAGACTATGACCTCTTGTTCCTACATTTCTTATCCTTTGAAATATACTTCCCTTTTGTACTGAATTCATGAATGCATACCCAGCATTTCAGGTGTCCATATTGGGGCACATGTATTGAGGGTGTTGCTAGAGACATGGTCAAACCCAGGGGGGGTGTTGTTTGGAGCAGGGCCACTGGCCCACCATAGATGAAGAACCGCCTTGTGGCACTTAGCTTCACAATGCTGCGAAGTCATCACATGGAAACTGCAATGGAGCTTTGTGCTGAAACAAACATTTTCAGGTCCCTGAGCCTAAGAACCCAATTGCCTGCAAAAGTTGGCAGTAGGGCAGTTACACAGGGCAGTCTTGTGAAAACTGGGACACTGGGGAAGTATGACTTCATGTATTTAAATGTTTCTGTCACATGGCCCAAAGGGAGTGCAGTCTTTTACAAGCCCAGTAAACCGAATAGACAGAGAGTAGTATATATGAACTGAAATACAAGGGTTGTTTAACTAAATTAATTAAGACATCAGCCTTAAGTATTCATTAGTTACGACCAAATCCAAATACTGAGAGAATGACTGAGGGAGGCATTCACTAAACAGCAAGAGCCATTGTTGTAATCTCCCAGTTTAGTAGGTGGCTCACAGTCTGCATTAAGTGAAGACCCCCAAGATATAGTAATTTAAATGTTACTCATAAATAGTTAAGAGATAGATGTGAAGATGTCTAGCAAAGAAACACGTATGGTTCAAATGTACTATTCAAATTCACAATGCATTATTCAGACATAAGACTTAGAACAAGTTAAATTCAATATTAAAAAAAGTAAAAAAAAATTTGTAGGTAAATTGCATAATGATATACACATAACCCCCTCTCATCATGTTAAGATGTGTATATCATTATGTTTAGTGCTGGTCTCTTTAATGCACTGACTTGATCTACCTGTTGGGAGACCTTTGCTTTAGATTTAGTTTTTTTGCTGGTAATGGGAAAAAAAAGACAAACTAATTGTAGATGGGCAGGGGCAACATTGTAGCGGGTAAAAGAGCCCTAATTGGAAGGCAGATTAAGTGGTATTTAGAGCTGGTTAGTAAACTGGATTCCAAAGTATCCACAAAGTCACTGGCTATTCCTTTTTTCCTTGAGTCAATTCCTATAACCCAATTTTAATCCACCCTGGTAATGCAACGGCCGAGTAAAGTAGATGTTTGTTGACAACAGAGTCACAGTTTCAACTCATTGACTTCTTTTAACAGTGAATAATGCATAAAAAGGGAAGGTAAAAAATGATTTCCCTCAAAGCTTAAGTAATGTTGGGATGCAATATATGTGTGTTAATAAACATCTTTTTTTGTACAAATTCAAGGAAGCACTTAAAAGCTTGCCTATAAACACGCACCTTGGTGCCTATGATTCAAGGATATAAAATTAAATGAATACAATAAACTAATTTTATTATATTTTGCATATGTACAATATTTGATTAACACTTATTTGACCTGTGTTTTAATGTAACTTGTACAAATTACTTTTTTATGTCTGTTTTAAAATTACTTTTAATTATTAATACCGTTATTCTTTGTAATTTATGAAAACTGTTGGTAAAAATCACTTATTTTTGTGTTATACAACCTAATTCTGCTTTGGACTAAGGATTAGTTACTCTAACAAGCAAATTGCAAAAAAGAACCTCTCCAGAATGCATTTCTGTGATTTTTGTACTGTTACGCTTTATTAAATCCAATTAGAATATAATTTTCTGGATGCTATAACCACACATTATTGTACTCTTCTACATCACGTGCAGCTACCGATGGTCCCCCATTTCTGTGATCTGTGAATATTTATTTCAAAGATACACTCAAATGCACTCAAATGGATTACAGTTCATCCCTTGACTGTATAATGGACATATGATAAAACAAATAAGTCCATTGTTCCTTTTTACACCTAATTTAAGTTCGAAGTTGATAACAAACCCATTTCATCCTGTAGATAATTGGGCATAGCATTCTACAAACATTTTAGATAAATAATCAGGCTTGGCAAATGATCAGTGTGGGCGGTAAAATGTTCCAGATGTATACTGGCTAGAGAATTTGTTTATTACAATGAAGCTCTTCCAACAAGTCCAACGCAGAGTAGCCTGTCCAGCACATACTGGCACATGACACTACACAAAGTGTATGAAAGTAGCACAGAAAATGTACGACAGGCTGGAGTATAAAGGATAAAAGCTGCAAACACGCTGTAGCTTGAAAGCATCCAAAGCAAACTGGTGGGATTCTATGTAAATGTAGGCTTGGCATAATGTTAGTCTTTTACCTCTTGGCTCACCTGGAAATTGTATGTTGTTGTGAAAACACTGGTCCTTACCGACAACATTGAATGTATTCATCTAGGCATTGAGGTGAGCTTCCATGCACTCCACAAGTTGATTGATCCCAGTGGAGAAGTCCACCTTGCAATCAAGGAACTTGGAGTGGAAACATTGTCTTTCGTGTCCAGCACTTTCCCTCTCCACCTCACACTGGGTGTGATCAAGCTGTGACGCTATGTAGGGAATCTAAAGCATGTATGATATTTATAAATTTAAAAAGAAACATTTCCATTGAATACGTTTATACTTGTTGGTGAAAAATGACACGGCTATACAATGCTGAGGACACAGAGATGTTTCCTGCATACCAGACTGAAAAATGTACAGCTTGAAATAGTTGATGTGCACAATGTAGTACTTGTCCTGTTAATTCCAAAATAGATGATAACCCTGTCCATGTCGGATGGTTTCAAAATCAGTAAATGAGTATATTGTAAGCAAATAACACACAAACAATGATAGTCATTCATGTCTTATTGAACACACTCATTAAGCATTCACAGTGCCTTCATAGATCATAGGGGATTTTAGACTGTTTTTCCTTACAGAACGGCTTAAGCTCAGCCATATTCTTAGGATGTCTGGTTTGAAAGGCTCTCTTGAGGTCATTCCACAACATCTCTAAGTAGTTAAGGCCTGGGCTTTGACTGAGACACTCCAAAAGGGTGAATGTTCTTCCTCCATGGTCTCCTGCAATGGACTCCATGCCAGTTTAATGTCCTGTGTTAAGTAGGTTTATGAACAGATATGTTAACCAGACACAATGATTCCTCGAAATCTTTAACTGTTAAGAGTTTACTTCCCCTCTTTATGAGTATTCTGCATTGTGGCCTTGGGATAATCTTGGCTAGGTGCCCACTTCTATGGAAAGTAGCCACAGTACTAAACTGTTTCCATTTTTAAATGATTCATGTAACTATGGACTGGTGAAGATGTAAACATAAGGGCTATTACTTAGCCCTTTCTAGCTTTATGGAAATCAACAATTCTTGACCATAGGTCTTCTGAGATTTCTTTTTTGGGATGCATGGTTCACATTAGCAGATGCCTCTTGTGAATTGTAAACTCAAATGTTTTAGTGTTGTTTGTAAGTAAAAATCTAAAACACACCTCCAATCCTGTTTTATTGATAATTCCTGACTTCAATTAGCTTTTGTTAAAGACATTAGCCTAGGGGTTCACATACATTTTTCAACGATGTGAATAATGTATTCAATATGGATAAGAACACCACAATGATTTCTGTGTTACTAGTTAAAACAGACTGTGTTTGTTTATTATTGTGATTTAGATGAAGATCAGACCATATCTTAAGAGAAATGTATGCACAAATGCTGGGAAGACACAATTTATGGTCGAACAAGCACATAGCAAAAAGCTGTGGTCTTTGGGGTACAGAATAACGCTGGCCATGAATGGGGTTAAACAACATCTCCTTTCTTCTCCACAACTATCACATCTTCATCTGTTTCTGTGCTTGCCCTTCCTTTCTACTTGTCTTGCCACTTTCCATACCCTGCAATTGATTCTGTTGCCGTTCCCGCTTTACTTTTGTCTTGAACCCACCAAGCCTTTCATCCTCGTTAGCGTTTGTCTTTTGCCTCCCTTGTCCTCTTATTGCTCTGTTTAGATATTTTTTTAACTAAAGTCTATACACCTTTGATTTTCACTTACCATTTTGTCAGCGCCTAATCACTTGTCGTAATTAACTTTGTGCACAGTGGAACTCAGATTATTTAGTTACACAAAGACTACAAACTTTAACACATTTAGTGTACATCCGCAGCCCCAATAAGTTAATTTTCATTGAGCTGTTGTAAATACTATAGTTATAAATAAAGTCCAATTATTTATGGTGCCTTCATTACTGCCAACTTAGATTCCAGTTACAGTTTGGTTTGGAAAAAAATGTGTATGCCTGTTAATTCTGGTGTTGCTTTTTTTTTTACCTTTCCTTGGTGTGACTTTTGCATTATGTCACCATAGATTAAAATTTCTCTGCCTGGGCATATACTGGGAGAGACAGAATATTCAGATGCATCACATGCAGGGATCTTCCTACATGGGTAAACCTTTACAGGTCTTGTATAATGTGATACTCAGCAAATTGTGCGCTATACACGACCTATAAAAAGTGCGCTATACACGACCTGTAAAAAGAGATCTTCATCCACACTATAGACAATAGGCATTCCACATGGACACAACAGCATGTGAATAGTTGACAGTAGTAGTGGAGAACTAGCTCTCATGAAAGGGCAACAAAGAGTTAATATCATTAACACCACAGTTACCAGTTGTGTGTTAAAAGCATTACATGTGTAATAGATAGTTTAAGTTACCTCCGACAGAAGAAATAAAGAATAGGACATTAAATGAATTTTAAATTAGACATCTTGTATTAAAAAATAAGACTAGCTGAGTCTTAGTCTGCATTTTCCAGCATTGGACTACACCCTATTTTTTCATGGAAGCATTGATGTAACTGCCATGTATTAGAGTTATAGCTGCTTGCTGCTAGGACTAGGCCCTGCGGCTTAATGTGTCTGTACTTTTCTGATTGACCCTGTGTACAAATTGTACAGAATTTTAAGAAAGCTTTACCAAAACACACTACACCACTACATCTTCTCCATGGTGTTTTCATTGTGATATGGGGATTAATGGTACCCCTTGAAGGATATGTATGACGGGCAATTCTGGCGCAAATCAGTGAAAGTGGTGATTGCACCACTTTCCCTGCTTTACGCCAGAATTGCCCGTCATACATATCCTTCAAGGGTTCAGAAACAATCCATATGTTGCTATGGGAAATGCACTTTAAACATAATATCATTATCTCTCAGGCGTATACACTAAACCAGCAAGTTTGCTGGGAGTAAAAGATGCAACTCACTTAGTTCCCTACAGATTATAAAGAGTCAACGCACTTAGTTGGCCCAGCAGAATCGCCCATATGCACCACCCGAGATACCTTACGTGCAGGAGATGTGTTTAGCCTGCATGTTATACACTTACCACTAGTCAGCTTTAGCATGGCATGGTCAACACTGGGCTTGTGGGTCCTTACAAAGTACTTTAATATCATTCTTGTTCGCTGTGGCTGTCAAACAGTAAACTGTTGAAGCGTGTGAGGGACTGAAACCCCTGACCTTGTATGAACTCTTGTGGCAAGTGAGTACTAAGGCTGAGTTGACACGTTGGTAGGTCACTCCACTCCTTCAAGTGGTTATATAAGCTTGTCTGGTGTTCCGTTCACATACGTTTAAATAAAAGTCATTTTTTTTACAAAACAATATGCTTATTTGCCTGTGAACATTATTTTCATCTTCATATTTACTAGTCTGTGGGGGATCTGGGGAGAAAACCATTGTTACATTTATTAGATTTAATAAAACCCATCTCACTGAGTGATTTATTTCTCACTTGAGATAATAATGTTAAAAGGGAAGTAAAGAAGGCATCAATGCTTTCTTCAGCCTTATTTCGGTGATTTTGCTAATGAATATCAGGAGCTTACAGCTGCACACAACACAGAGATTATTATCAGAAGAGATCATACGTTTATTAAACATAATTAAGGGTTGCTTATTTTTTTTATGTACAGTTTACCTTTCACAGGTCAAAATATACTAAGGAAAAGGCAGATTGCAGTTATTTTCTCAAACTGCAAATTTCAGTGTATCAGTATACTAACAGATTTGTGCCAAATTAACAAATTAATTTATTTTTGGCACCAAGCTAACGCATGTTGCGTCACTGAATGGTGCAGACTCACCTACTGCCAAAGAAATGAAAAATCCATTAAAAAAATTGGAGCTCAGGTTTAAATAGCTGACACATAGGCAATAGAAATCCCTGCGTGACCAGCAAGTCGTTAACTTGATTTATTTCACTAATTTCTTATAAACGTGAATAATAAAAAGAGATGTAGCAGAATTATGAAATAAACTCATTAAATCCAAGTATCTGTCAAAAACATGTATCATTACAACATAAATTATTAAATATAATTAACATCCCTTGTGTGTGATAAGTATATACATATTTGATTTAAAGGGACCCTTAGTCTCTTACAGTAGTTTGTCAATTAAGTAGCATTCACAGCATCTGACCGCGCTATTCCCAGTTAGGGGGCGGCATTTTGATTATAAGCGCCCATGAAAAAAGTGACTAAGTCTTCAGATCACTCACTAAGTCTTTCAGGAGATCACTCACTACCAAGGCAGTTAGGCAATACCACACCACTGTTGAAAACTGCAGATCCTGTCCAGTTATTGTGCAGCTGCCAACTGGATTCACGCAGCTGCACACTGCAAAAGCATAACAGAGTACGGTGCAACTGCACAGTCTTCATCTATCAGCTGCTGGCCTTCAAGGGATCATTTTACTTCCCACTCTGGCTCAGAGTGCACTAAGCTAGTGTCCAGTGATTTCCACGAGAGAAGCCATGGACTTATCAGGCTCTCAGCCATGAATTGTACACCTAGAGCACAGATAGCGTCACCTGGATACCAGTGTCCAGGCAATTTATGACATGGTACCAACAACGAAGAAAGTACAGTGGGACTGTAGGAAAATATCAAATAAGTAATTTGTCCCACTGTAGCACCATTTTTTGACTGACCCAAGAAAGACTAAGCTCTGTGGAGTTGCACAGTCCAAAGACCTGTTTATTCATAGCCCATTTAGCCAGCCTCTCCACCCAATTGCTGTCTTTCTTGGACTGATTAAGATCCTTTCACTATAGAATGAAACAAACCACAAGGTTTATTCACTATACTGTGATTTATAGGCAAAATGGTGTTAAACTGAAACATTTAGTCTTGTTGAAATAAAATGTTTCAACTCATACACAAACACATTCTTTGATGAATGCACCCACTGCCTGTCCAGACCAATGTCTAGTCATCATAGTTATTGAATATGGCATTCTAATGGTTTTTTGTGTACTTGTAAGTGAAGATCAATTAAAAAAGTATATCTCAGATGCGGCATTTTCTAGGCATCTGAAATCCAGGCATCTGCTCAGGCAGAAGCAGATGAAAAACATCGAACGTATATAAAGATTGGTATTTTCAGCAAAAATAACTGATGAATCAACTGTTGTGCCATACTCGCTATTCATTCTTTTGTACCAGATATTTTTTTTTTTACAAAAATAACATTTATGTTACAAATATTTTTTGAGCATCACAGCTATATAACATCTGTAAAACATGAGTAAAAATTTGCAAGTGGGGCAAAGTTGACTTTGATGAATACACCCCACAATGTAGACGTGTGTGAGAATTTTAATGTGCCTATATATCACCAGTATGATCCTGCTGGTAACCACAATGTAGGGGAAGAACATTCGCTGACACAGCACTGCTGGATAAAAATATACTCTTTCAAAGCTTGTGAGATGTGTGAAATGGCGCAAAGCATTACAGAAGCCATTAGCATTGGCTTTGTAGTTACCGCTATAGGAAGCAGTTACGCCTGCAAAATAACAGCATAATTACAAGACCATCTGACACCTTCTAGGTAATGGATTAGCTTATGTCCTAGGCTGAGCAAACAAACATGGGTTTTTGCATAATACCTCAGACCCCGCTCTGCTTAATGTTCTGCATCCTTGGTAGACATAGGTGGAACTACCATAAGCACATTAACCACACCATAATAAAAGGGGTAAAGCAGACATATTTTTCCGGCCCTGGAATTTTTTTTTAAATCAACATACATGTTGAGTGTAATGAAATCTACTGCTCTGTTTAGGGATGGACACCCTAAATCTTCTTACTTGGTAGGCTTGGGATTCATATGCAGATGCCTAGATGCTCTGAGTTAAAAACCACTCAAGCATTTGTCTGAAATGAAACTGGGGCTTCTGTAGTGGTTTAGATGGCAGGCTAAAGTCACCATAATTCACAAGATTTTTATCTTTATGCGCACACATTTTTTGGTTTATTTTAGTTTTATATTTATTATTTTAGTTTTAGTCTACAAAAAAAAATCCTGTGTACAAAAACATCCAAAAAGCATGCTCCGTAGTCTGCCTGAATGTATCACTTTTAACGTGGAACGTACTCATCATACCTATCTTTTAGCCAAGTCTGATATACTAAACAAGAGAGGCTCTAAAATGGGGATCCCTGTTGGAGTAAGTAGTGGAAATGGGACATATTATATGTATGCTTACTTAAAGAAAACACTTTACATGGTTTGCTAACATTCGTGCCATTTTGCAGAATTAAAAAAATCCCTTGTTTTTGAAACAAAGCAATTTCACCAATTAAAAAAGAGAAAAAAGCTAAAGTTCTAGCTGGTTTTAAGCGGCTTTAATGATGATAAACGCTATATAGTCAACCGTTTCTCTATTAGGCATCTTTCACCTGCAGAATGTAAACTCATATTGCATGTCTCATTAGTGAGAAGGAGTGTGAACAAAGCAATATCATCATCATGCTTCATGTGCTCAAAATAACATGTCTGCAGCGGGGACATAAACCATTAAGATTATCACAACACTAGCCCGAGATAAGCTCCCAGTAGGAGGAAATAAGGTTGGCCTGACTAATTTTACTGATGGCTACTGCCTGACTACAATCTTATCCTCAACAGTATGCCTTGGGCAAAATAGGAGATATTAATATTAATAATATATAATGGTTTTGCTAATACTACCTTCATTACTTTCAAAGCCCTCCAGGTATTACAGGATATTAAATAATAATCTTAATTTTTTAAATAAATGGTATATATCTTCCTATCCCCTTAGGTAGTAATTAATATATTTCTGTTTTTGATAAGGCCATGTTTGACACCTCTGTCACACACGTTATTAGAGGATGAACGGTAGAATATGGCAGAAGAACCTATTATATATGATCTTTAACCGTCCACTATGAGGTTCTGAGTTGAAAGCTTTTTTTTTATTACAAATGATTGTTATAATTATACAAAGTATATAACTGAGATGAGAGAGTTATTGAGTTATTTTGTAAATCTGTTGTATACAATCTGAGCTTTTTTAATTTAATCTCATAGGATAACAATGTCCAAGCCTTACTTTTAATATAAGATTTACTTAATCTTGCCTAACAGTAAAAAAAAAAAGCTCAAAAGTTTACTGTCTCATTAAACCACCCACACCTCAGCAATCTTATCCTGCAAGAAATGCTGAACCGACCCTGCATAATGCATAGTTAATATGGTGAGATTTCTTGAAAGCAAACACACACACACTTAATTTTGCATTATGCAGAACCAGCTCAGCCCTGCAAACTCTCAGTTTATTTAATTCATCCTTATGTAATCACTTTGCTCGGAGTAAGGCTAATATCACACATTGTTTGCCATTCACGAGAGAGGTCTTTATTTCATCGCCGCTTAATACTTTAATGACTTTGTGTTTAAGTTCAGTTCTCTCTTGTTTAGATTCCTGTATGATTTTGTTTAGGCCGCTGCATCATTACAAGTCGGAGTGGCAATACCATTCATTATTTAATAATCTGTAATTATACCTTGTATAATTTCACTGTTCTCTGAAAACATGGGTTCAGTGACTATGAACTGGTCTGCGATGCCGGTTCTTTTACATTCCCAGCTCTGTTTTGCTGAATGAAAAGGGGCACGATGGCAGACATATGTCTTCGGAAAATTTCCAAAAGAAACTTGGGGATTTGCTTAGGAAACCAAATGTAATCTCCTTCACGGCCTAACAAGTTGTTCTGAGCATTGCTTTTACAATGTAATCTCGTTGTTCCCCATACTGTATGTGGTTAGTTCCTAGTAAACGATATAGATACTCGGGAGTCTAATTCGCATTTGACCATTGTTCTGTAATCCGATTTCTGCCTTCCTGTGTTTGGGTCTTGTTCTCCTCGCTTAACAGACATTCTCTTACCGCAACACATCTTTTAAATCTTGATTTGAACAGTGACCTTCATGCCGTTGATGAATGGACAGCAACAAATGAGCCCTGTGCCTGCTCTGCTGCCAATTCAATGTTTTTCTTCTAGGATATTATCTTCAAGCATTGCTCATCCTTGCTACAAACCTCTTTTTTGTCTTCAAGTCCCGGGTTTTTCAATTACAGATGATGTTTCCCTGTACTTGTTGATTATGCTTCGGATAGAACACCTCAAAAATCAAGTGTTACGCACTATTTCACTCAATGTTATTCATTCTTTACGCCATAAAACAGTTCTATAGCAATTTCCTTCTGGAATGTTAGCCATTGCATGTTAAGCCAACAGTTAATCATGACAGATTGATGCACCGAGATATGACATGTGCTTTTACATTTATGAAAGTGTAGGGAGGATTGCCAAATATTCATGACAAGCAGCTCCTCGTCAACAATGAGCTTTGAATGGCAAATGTCAGATTCGGTATTAAAGTAATACACATATCGGGGAATTCTCTCTAGCTTACTTTGAATTGTTTTGATCAGCCAGTTTAACGATTTTGCTCAATACGAATTAAGCACTACCAAAAGACAAGCTTCGCCTCCCCTTTTCCAATTTTGTATATTAATTATTTTAAAAGGATCTTGTAATAATAGAAAGCAGTAGCTGAAGTCTTTAAAGAGGAGCTGACACATTGCGGATTTTCTTCCAAGCTAATTCTTGACAACAGGATTCCAATACAACCTTCATCAAGGAATTATGGGAAATGGAGGGGGAATTAGCATAGAATGCCCTGGTGATGATGACAGAACAAAAAAGTAATGTAAAAACAGAACATTAAAACCAAAATGCCACAAGTGATAGGTGGTTTTAAATCATACTTTAGTCTCATAATGTGACATTCTCTTAAACTATATTACTGGAGCTGAAATAGCTGTACATTCCAGCTAAATATGTAAATATATGTCTGTCTGCCTCTCTATAACTCAAAACAGTGAGATCTTCAATCCATACAGGAAAATCTGACAATTACTCGAAGAAAAATGTTTTTACTCACAAGTGAACACATCTGAAGAAAGGCCATGTGGGCCTGAAATGTTGCTATTATCACAGCATGTTCATTTGTGAGTAAAAAAAACAATTTTCCTAAGTAAGTGTCAAGTTTTCCTTTGTGGATTGAAGGTTTGATTGTTGTGCGTGCTTTTTGGATGTTTTTGTACACAGGATTTTTGAAATTTTTTTTGTAGACTAAAACTAAAATAATAAATATAAAACTAAAATAAACCAGAAAATGTGTGCACATATTGATAAAAATCTTGTGAATTATGGTGACTTTAGCCTGCTATCTAAACCACAACTATCCCCGAAATAAGTGAGAAGCATATACACCCATGGTACAAAGTGACATCGGGGGGAGAATCTCACAAAATATAAAGTCACAAATAATTGTATCTATACCTCAAATGATTCAGCATACTTCTTGAAGAAACAATGCCTAAATAGTAAGTTACAAATTAACTAATACTTTGTGTAGCATTGTCAATGTGCTGGTAACAACATTTGACACCAATTATACGTAATATTAAAACTAGATATAGAATGTTGTGTTAGCAAGAACACATGTGTATCCAGTCAGTAGGGTAGGCAAATATACACTGCCAATGAAGGCTTGCGGCCTGCTCGGCCACATGGAAGCAATACCCCCATGAGCCCCTAGGACTTGCCCCACACCCTCCGGACATACTGCTAGGCCACTTCTAGCCTGACATCCTGAATGTGATGCCATTTCGGGAGCTCAGACATAATGTGTGAGGACCTTGAGGGAGCAGAAGAGCTGTCACTGGCCTACCCCCTCCTGAGCCAAAGGCAGGTTGTGTGTGTGTAGATAAATATGTTTTTTTAAATATGTGGTTTTTTTTTACAGTTAGGACAATAAGGATGTGGAATTCTCTGCCTGCAGAGGTAGTTTTATCAGCGTCTGTACAGACGTTTAAACAACAATTGCTTGCAAAAACACAATATTCAGGGATATCATTTTTAAATTATGGGGAAACAGCTTCTTGATCCAAGAAGAGATCTGACTGCCATTCTGGGGTCAAGAAGGAATTTCCTTCCCTAGTTTGTGCAATTGGAAAGAGCCACAACTGGGGTTTTACCTTCTTTTGGATCAACAGCAAGAAATAAACAGATATGGGAAAGGCTGAACTTCATGGACACATTTCTTTTTTCAGCCTATGTGTGTGTGTGTTTAGGAGGAGCTTGAGGATCCCAACTGCATATCTAGCTGGCACCCATGGCATTTTTTATTACACCAGTGAAAAGTCAGTAGTATATGTGTGTGTATGTATGTGTACTGTTGTGTTAGAGTCATTATGTATATAAAGTGTTAGAGTCAGTGTGTGTATTTTATATATAACATACAGGCTATACATACTGTATATATATACACACACATACAGTACATATACATAGTGTTAGAGTCAGTGGGTGTATGTTATTGTGTGTGTTGATAGTGTGTGCATGTATATGAGTGTGTAAGTGTATGGTGTTAGCATGAGTATAGGTGTTTATGTTTTTGGCGTTAGCATGTGTGCTGATGGTGGCCATGGCCTCAATTATAAGTGCAGAATACCCAAGTGTGATTTCCTCACATGCAAAGGCTGTTCCAGGTATATATAAAATAGGCCAGCACAGTGATACCCTGAAACGGCAGACCTTACCATGTTGTCCTTAAAAGGAACAGTCTTATTAGCCTGGAACGTCTACAACAGCAAATTTTATGGTAATCATTTGCTTTTATGTATAAGGCAATTTCTTGTGTATTTTGTGGTAAGTATTGGACATGTACAATTTATTTCTAAAATCTTAACCTCACATCACACATTCCTGCTTCTCATTTCAAAGCTTCAGACCTTAATATTCCTACGACGGCTGACACAGCCGGAGGAATAACAGATAGGGCCTTGGGGAGGCATGGCTACATGATACCCCCTTCACTATATTAACACATCTTACAATATAATAAGCTTACAGTTTTATGTTGGTTTTATTCTTAAGCATCTTAATTGGTATTCTTGTCTGCCTATGTAAAGGTTTGTTGAGATGTCATTCCAAGCATAAAAAAACGGAGTTTAAGCAGTTTAATGGAAATGTATTACGACCCCCAAACACACATACACCACCTTCTGCCTCGACCAGTTACAGACTGACGGTAGCTTAGTGCTCTCTTCTACAATGGGATGTGTTTATGACTGTAACATTGCATGTTACACTGAAAGAAAGCCCGCTTTGCCTCACTGATGATTTATAGACCTATACTACAGTAAGGAATATTTTGTGACTTGGGTCTAAAAGGTGTATAAGTACTAGAGTACCAGTTGTAACAGAGTACAGAAGTGCTAGAAAGGTATCAGAAACGGGGAGTCACAGAGAGTCAACAAAACTCCAGCAACAGTCAGATGAATCAATAGGGTCAATGTAGGGCAGAAGCAATCACAGGTCGAAAAAATAATCCAAGGCCAGGCATCGTAACATGGATTAGGAAACGTGAGGGTCAAATCATATGCGAAAAAGTACCCATGTACTACAGGTCGGCAGTTATTATGGTAAATTGTGAGTCTGCAGTAAGATTAAGGGAAGAGAATTTATAAATGGTTAGCGTTCATAGGTGGAAAAAGATGAAGTCAGGTGAATAGCCCATTACATAGCCATAGGAGGGGATTAGAGTCTAAAGCACCAAAGGTGAATGTGAGAAAAGAAATGAGGAAGTCAGACAGGAATACAAAGTAGAAATTGGAGCTCAGCTGTGTTTTTACACTTCTAACAAATAGCCAGCTCGGGTGCCCAGAGAAAGGGGTTGCCAACAGACAAATAAATTACTTTTACAACATACAAACACAAACGTAGTAACCAACATTAATGTTCACTTTATTAAGTAAGAATATCATCAATATATGAAAGTAAGGTAAATTCAACTGCCTAATATGATCATTCTTACAATACGGGGCTAACATACAAACCCAGGAAGCTTCCAACAGAAACTCTCAATAAACTATAACATGATGTATATCAGCTGCAGCATAGTTTCAAGGAATAAAACATTAACTTTAAAGTTGACCAACAAAACATTTGCTCCAATCAAACAAAACGATTTACTCGCATTTCTAAGACTTCCAATTCATCACCGAGGTAAGAACAAATTATACATGGAAGAGGTAAAGCAAGGACACACTATTCATAGTGAGAATATGCTTTAATCAGAATATGCTTTAATAGTAACAGTTTGCAAACCACTAAATTCAATTAGACTTTTTGCAACAGTGTTTTATAGGCTAAATTTTGAGTGGACAAAAAAATATCACAATCAATACCCTACCATCATCTACATATTTCGAAATGGATAATGACTGAGGTTTTTTTTAACATAATCCTTAACAGAAATATAAAGTCATGAAAGACAAATAAGCACACTATCCAAAGCCAAATTGGCCCGGCATTATGCTTGATTAAATGAGTGAAATTATCTGTAATTAGATGTACAGTAATGGCACAATTTGCATGGACAAGTCAGCCCTTCCTACGTCAACAAATAAAGATAACATCATGTAAACATTAGGGATTTAAAAAGAGTTGTCAGGAGAAGCATTGGGTAAAACAAATACAAAGAACCGGGTTGCTGGAATCTGCTTTATGGGCCTTGGAACTGACGCATCCATTCTGCATTCTAGATTTTTCCTACACCAAATATCAGGAAAAGCAAAGAGAAACCGGATCGCTGGAAATCAAGCAAAAACGACTTGCCTTGCGTCTAATAAGAAGAAGCGGCTGTCATGCATTTACTTGATGAATATGCAACAGAGTTATAGAGTTTATGCATGTGTGGTGGTCCATGAATATATCTATACGTGACTGCCATGTTACAGGGGATTATAGATATCCAACATCAATTTACATGAGGTTAGCAATCATAATGGCAGTGACTGATCATGACTTTCAGGTGTTGCTATGTTAAATCACTTAACGCACGCAAAAAAGGAGTGATAGAGTTAAACTGAACATTTTACACTGCAAACACGTGTATAGTGTCTGTGCGTACGTACGCCCAAAGACTTTGTACTACAATACTAACACACAAACATATACAGGCAAGCTATACATGCGGGCAACGCTGCAAAGCAAGCAAGCAAGCAAGCAGATTTCCACCAGCAGAGAAGGGGTTAAGTGTGTGTTATCAGTTGGGGTGAAGTGGAGCAATTAAGCAGCAATTTCCCAGAACCCTCTTGGGATTATCTTCCTCTTGAGCCAACCAGAGGATGGTGTGAGAGGCACTTAGAAGCTCAGAGTAGGGAAACCCAACCACTTCTGCATCACACCAGGGCATAAAGTGCAATCACGTTCTCATAGTTATCTCTATATAGACTGATAAACCAAGTAGAACACGTATAACACTATAACACTACAGACACCGCAGCTATCTGCTAAACCTGACAAAGCCTCACGTCTGTCTGCATCAGCGATGGATAGAGATATAACAAGCCGTTATTCAAAACTTTGTCATGGAGTAAAAGTGACATTGCAGCAGAACATCTGTTCTGGTTCTGTGACTCTGTCAAACGCACTTACCTTTTTTTCACTGTTGCTGATCTGCTAGGAACTAAAACACTAGAGCACTGCACGAAAATATATTCTTGCAACTTCTCAACTCCCCCAAGAACCCTTGGAAAAATCTGATAAAGCTTAAGTTAGGTAAATTGCTAGAAATCAAATAATCAGAGTGCTTTTATCATCCCTTCTAAAACATAAAGTGATCTGGCTTTATGAAGGAAGAGATCTGCAATTCCTTTTTGAGCAAACCCCTTCAGTGATCCTATTTACTAATGGAAATAAAATAATGACTTCCCTACATATCACTTGTCACAGTTTTTGCAAGTAGAACAGCTATTATTAGCAAAAATTACACACATTTGTAACAGAGGTCAATTTGTACAGGTTGATTCTTTGTGATCAATAAGTGCAGTTTAAATCTTTTGCACCTGGACTAAATACGAACTCTTGATAAGATAATCAAGAATAGAAAATGTTATTCTATAATTAAAAAACTCCGTTTCATCTGATACCAGATGTTTCCTCCTAATGTTGCACATGTTGCTATAGGAGGTTAGTCCATGCATAAAGCAAAGTGCTGTCACTTCAATGAGATTTATACCATGTGTGCAAAATGTTTAAAGGGACATTTGTCGCAGCAATTGCTATTGCTATTTACAACAATGCAATTTACAAACTGCTGCATTTACCACCATGTGCTCCATGGCATCGTGCTATCAGCATTTTTACACACACACTTGAGTCTATTCCCGGTTTCTCCCCGTAGCTTATAGCATGCTCTTCTGACCTCTCGTCTTCTCTGCTAACTCACCTTACCAACTGTCTCTGAAATTGCATCCTGGGTGGCATCCCACTACCTTATGCTTAACATCTCAGAGACTGGGCTACTGGTAATTTCCTAACTCTTGATAATTCTGTGATGGTAACATTTACAATCTACTCGAGTCTTCTGCCCTGGTGTTCACTCTGACTCTGCTCTCTTCTTCACCCCTTGCCATTAAAAAAAATAGTGCGGCCCACATACTCATACATTTCAAATAAAGTGGCCCACTGCAGAAAAAACATGGACACACCTGCCCTATACCATAAAAAACACAATTTAAACTGGTGACGTACCCAGCACTCTACCCCTTATTTCTGCTTTTACTTCCAAATACTCTACTAACCACCCTCTTCACTCTGCTTCTCTCTACAACTGTTAACACTTCTTTTCACTCACACCTCCAGGGCTTCACCCATGCTATAACTATTTTCTTACCTTATTCTGTAAGACTTGACCCTGCTTATTCTAACTTTAAATGCTGCTCACTACAAATGCACATTTCAGATAAGTATATAATGTATACAACTTGAATTCTGGAAAAAAAACATCTGCCTCCTCAGTGCCACCGCTTTTGCGATCTCTCAATTCCTGGCTGCAACATTCTTTTCACCGACAGAGGAGTGCAAGTTGGGGGCCAAATTGGCTCCACATCCTCCCTTGCTTCAACACTTTCCTTAAATTACAGATACATCCAATTCCAGGAACCAATTCAGAGAATCTATATTCATATAGTCACTCAAAACACATCAACTAAAACCCCCTAAAAGTAGTACACAGTCATGGTGTAAATTCTGCTGTAATTTCGAGACTCCCCAGGGGCTACGTGTGAAACTGCAAGAGAAAGACGAAAAAAGGAAACAAAAACATTTATAATGGTAACTCAAAATCCCCAAACGAGAGAAACCATTAAAGAAATATTACCTGACCTTGAATATGAAATAGAATCAACTCCATATAGTAATATCCCAAGTCACACACCTATCTGTTTATATGAGGCAGCCAGAAACCCATCATCACATAGCTATACACTAAGCCTTGCTGTATATACAGAACTCTGAAAGTCACTCTTCCCTCTAAGTACAATGACATGTATGTTTATTCATATAAGCACACACAGATATTGGTATAACACGTCTCCAGAGCTATCTTAACAGTGAATAATGGAGCCTAGCTGCACATGGACATTTTCATCAACATTTCTAAGAGATAGCAGCTCTGCTGATTCCATAAATGTGCTGCCAAGTGTTCACAGCGTATCGAACAAGCAGAATTTCACGCACAACAATTGCTTTTTACAAATGAGTAATGTTCGGTACTGTGAAAATGTACCTTGCACGTACAATATCTGGACGACTGTGATAATGTACCTTATTACTTGAAAAAGTATTATCTTTCCTCCCTAACCCTAAACTGCAGTATCATCATTAACAAGCAAATGTACGTAAATCTCCAGCCCAAAAATAGTACACATTACATCATGGTTTTGATTATTCGTTTTCATCTAATAAAAATTAAAATATTCTTAGAATGCTTTGAGATCGTTGTATTTTTGCTAATTCAGACCATATAGACATAACATTTTTTTTTATTATTTTAGTTGCTATTATCTATAGCACAGTTCTTTCTCATCTCTTATGTACCATCATTTATTAATTTACCAATAGCCTTTAATTTGCATAATCTGGATTTGTGTGTTAAATCTATTGTAGTGCATGCTTGGTTCCACTGGTACACAAAGAGTATACTTTGAGTAGATACATATTTGTTTATACATTTTAGAGTTTCTTTTTTCGTTCTAAAATGTTTCTTTTATGCATTGTGACCCATACATATGCTATAGCAGCCTCTAGGGTATTTATATTATTCCCAAAGTGAAAGTGTCACATTGTGTCACCTGTATTAGAAGCAAAGTCATCTTCCATTACCGTGTTAAAAGGCTACCCATGCATATTTATGGGGTTGTAATGCTTCTGGGGAGATGTCTGTATTGTGGGTCATTTTTCTGGCTTTCGTGTTTCCAATGTGAATGCTGATGCTTTCAAACATATCACTAACAAAGCTTTGTATTTTTTATGGCTATCTGCTCTATTTACTCCTACTCTTATTTAAAAGCACTATAACCCCTCATGGCATATAAATCTTACTGTGTTTGCACATATAGGCACTCATAAAAAATACAAATATTCCAATGCTTTTTTTGCTAAAACTACAGTACACTAAACTCACTCTTTTACGTGCTAAATAAATTGCAGTAGATCATCTGCGTCAAGTCCAGGTGCCAAGGGCATGCAAATAGAGAATGATTTCTGGGTCTCGTTCTTTGAAGACAGGTGGGCTAACCAGTTTCAGTCATAATGACTGACTTGCACAGAGATATCCACAAATCAAAGTTTGGTACTCTTTTAACCCCTTAATGACAAAGCCCATTGTCCTTAAGGGTAGACACTCATGGGTTGCATTCAAAGTGTCATGGTCCATCATCTAAGGGTACTTGTAACTTCATGTCTCAAGTTGCTTTACATGAGAATCCTTAACATTGATTAGACAGCTCTCAAAAAAAGTATAATTTTGATGTACTACTCAGTAATAACAAAAAGGGTGCCTTTATATCAGTGGCAATCAAAACAGCCATAGAAGGATCCATTACCAGATTCTCATTTAGAAATTCAATGACAACCACAAGTATGGTCTTTGCCTTTCTATTCTCTAGTTACATAGTGGTGCCGGTTTGTACTAAACTGATATGAGACTGACTTCCCCTGTTTTCAGAGGTCTAAACTTAATTAAATGGTCATGTTTTCATTTTGTACGGACTATGTAACAATGTATTCAGGCAAAAAAAAAAAAAGACACCCTTTCAGCTTTCCCAAATTAATTTCAGACTACCTAGATGAGTACTGCTAATAACACTGCTTTAAAGAGAAAACCGAAACCACTGTTATAACAAGGACTCTAGTGCGAGGAAACATTATATTCTGTGAAAGACCTGGGAATTTGCTGGCCCTGCACAAACGTAATTATGTGATTTTGAAACCTGAACCTGGGCTGCCAATGTGCAAAAATAATAAATCACCTCAAGTAGCAATGTCATCATGACTACAAAAGTGGCCCACCTCTGACGTAGTTATTATGGGACTTTCATCTAGCGAGCGGAAAAACTGCCTTTATAATCTACATTACTGGTTGCTGATGGGAGGGGTACTACTAATTTTGCCGCTTACCAATACCAGACTAATGTCAAAATGCCTGTAGAATGTATAGTTACCTTTGTGAGATTTCTTCAAATATTTGTCACCTGCCAGTGTTGGCTATTAATAATGAATAGTGATGCAGGAGAGTTGAAACCAAAATTTTCCCTTTAGCTGATCTTAAAAATATGTTCTATTGGCTCATTTCATTTATATACTGTATGTACACATCTACAAAGCCAAAACCATGCTTTTTTTGTTCCCCCTCCCCTAGTTGTGTCTAGGTACAACAACCGTTGGTGTCGACCGTTGGTTTTTATTGCTAAAAATAAATAAAAGGTATGGTATGGGCACATATGTTATGGTATGGAATAAGCAGAAATATTTAAAACATTGTAAAATAAAAATATAAGAAGGCGCAGAGGTTATTGGGTCCTCCCACTAGGCACATCTCTAGTCTGCCTTATGAAGATCTGGTCCTGGTTGTGTCTTTAAAAATATACATTGTTATTAACTAAGACACACAGGTCTAGGTACACAGAGCTATCATTCTATTGACTGATAAATATGCATGTCTGGGTACTCATTATGGGTAATAGAGTAAAGCTTTTTGCATGTGTTATCAATTAAATTGGTACTTGTAAGTGGACTGACATCAATATTTACAGTGGTCTTGACTAATATCCAACTGGTGGTCCCTGGACTTGATGAGGATCCTTAAGGGCTCTCATACCAGAGGACATTCTTAGACATTTGATGTCTAGGAGTTAGATGGCACAAGCTGAAAAATAAACTTAAAGATAAACTTATTCCAGCGAGAAATTAATGTAATACACTGCATTAATTACCAAAGGAAAAAATCATATAAATATAGTTGAAAAACAGACCATTTGCTGAAACACATTTGCTCAGCTACTACTCTACATATTGCCTCAAAGTGGGAAACAGATGCTCTCGGCTTCCATGAAATGGTTGTTCAAAACTGATTCTGTCTCTGTCTCCGTGAAAAGCTAGCGACCATGCTGTTAGATAGGTACACTCATTATCACACCGTTTGTCATTAAGTACTTAATGCATCTCATTTCATACACAACATACCAATGGGATTTTAATGACAGATTTTGCCACAGCATAAATAGACCATTTATGTGTATTTGTGTATAGTTGTATAAAATTATTGATGTATTATATACACCCACTCACAATTAACTATATAGCTACTAAAAATACCTCACTACGATTACTCTGACACTAACTTGGTATCCAACTGTCCCGGTGTATTAGTGCTTAATTAATAGACTAAGTGTCTGAGTGACAGCTGGTGAATCTGCATAAGGTATGTGACAGCCACCTAAGTCTAAACTCTGCCTGGTGGAGAGGGTGTCAAGTAACACTTGGATGGAAAAATAAGAGCTTGTAAAGAAAAATAAAGTGTTTAGTTGGTACAGTAAGAAGGAGCTGGATTGTGACATTGTCATGCAGAGAGAAAACACATGTTGTATACACTGGGTTAATTTGAATGGGGAAGGAGGTAGATTATTACCCCTTAGGCAGAATGTCAACTCATTTGGGATTGTAATGTAAGATTTAGCTCCACATTAACTATGCTAAATAAATTAAAATAGCTGCAAATAAAAACAGCTATCCAGTTACAGAAATACACACATTTACCTAAATGTCATGCAGACATGAAAAACATACACAGAAACCCTGTATACGTTTACATCCAGATCTGTGTTTACACTAACACAGAAAGCGCTGTATAGCAAAATAGCCATTTTTAATTAAACGGGTTTAGATTATAAAAGGGAAAAGGTCACTTTTAAGCAAGGAGTGTTTAAACATCTTATGAAGACTAGAAAAAAGTTTAATAAAGAACAGATCCTGAAGATACCGTATTTGCTCGATTATAAGACGAGATTTTTATAGGGAGGGAGGGAGGGGGGTAGATAATGAGAAGGTAGGGAGAGGAAGGGTAGATAATGAGAGGGGGGGCATTATGTCTTGGGCCGGCCCTGCCCTCAGCACTGCAGGGGACCTGGACCTGGGCAGCCGGTGGAGGTCTGTACAATGCGCACAGACAACTTCCGCTGGTGCCAGCATTCCTCTGGGGCTTCTATGACGGAGCGGCGGCATCACATGACCTTCCGGTGCACCACCATAGAAGATCCAGCGGAAGTATCGACCAGCAGCAGCTGAGGTTTTCTGCGCAACAATAATGGGTAAACTTACTTGATGGAAAAATTCAGAATGCAATGCAGCACTATAACACACCAACTATAATTATTAACATTAACCACATGAATAACAGAACCCTGGGCTTCTATCATGAGATTAGCCTTGGCCAGGGCTGTAGATATAGTGTAATTAGATTTTGGTAAGGCAGTAGAAATAGTGCCTCACTGGTGGTTGGCCTTTAAATTAAGGGAACTTAACAATGCATTTGTGGCTATGATCATTTATGCAGTTGATAGCAGTTGTAATCTCCTTATGGTATGTGCTAAAATGAAATTCATAGAGGGGCCAAATCTGGTTGGAAATGGTACCACTACTTGATCCCCTGTGCCAGGTTAGTATCCCATGATTCCCATCACCAATTATTATTTCATTACTGGCATATGCCTTGTTGAAAGATCTCTGTGTTAAAGAACTACTATTAAATACATTTTTTTTCAGCTGAAAGGATCTTGGTGAATAAAATAATAAAGATCTATCTATATTCATAAGCTTCTGCAGAGGTTTTTGAGTACTTGCCCCTGCAGATATATCTTGATAGTGGTAGTCACAAGGCTTTCTGATTTTTTGCATTATCAGTGTTATCTAGAAATGAAAAGAGGTTGTGTTACCTGTGTCCCTCTTTTAGAAGGTCTTATGTAGCACCCCCTCTTGCTGCCCCGATGACCATGTTTTTGATTAGTTCACATGCATGTATGAAAATAGCCCAGTTCGCTGCATCATTGCTATTTAACCAATGGCTACCAGACTGGTTTAACAACAAGCAAACATATGTTTTGCTGCACTACAAAATGAATTTAATCGTATTCAGCTCACATGTTAATGCTTGCCAATGCTGAGTCCCGACGCATTACAAAACTTGGACACCACTGCATTATAGCCATAAAACTCACAATAATGCATCATTGAGGAACAATAACTCTATTTGGATATTAGTTTGTGCAAATAAAACATTTTTAACATATTATGTTTTGCATAAAAAGATATCAGTATAAAAAAGTATTTGCCTACACCTCTGACCATGGCCTTTAAAAGAGATTCGTCCCTCTACCGATTGTAATGAGATAGGATACTATTGCACAATTGTTAACTTTTAATATAATATACAGTTTAAATCTTGATTGCTACTGCAGGTTGTTACCACTGTAATCTGTGTTGGATTGACCCTTGCTTGCCCCTGAATTTGCATGGTTGGAACTAGACCATTGCAGATGCTCCTAGCCATATAGAAGCACTATTGCTTGTGTTAAAAAGGTTTTATGTGAGTCTTAAAGGGGGTTATGCATATGCAGAAAATGGGCATATTTTGTTAAAACTTGACACTGGGAAGGACTACAATTAAGACTTTTACCTTTGCCTCTTATATTGTGTTTAAAACATAGCACCCCAGGCACATACATAATCTGCCTAGCCAGTAATATGTCTTTATGTTCTTGAACGTAAATTGCTTGTAGAAAATATGGTATTCTATACATATTTATAACTTTCCTGTAGAATTATATCTAATGTTAAACTACTAAAGCACAGTAGGTTATCTGTTTTGCAAGCCTTTCTGCAGAGGTTGCACGATCTAGTATTATTGGTAACTAGATACTGTATGTTATTGCCCGGTGGCAATGTGTACATAAAAATTACATTTAAAATTCTAGCAAGCGTGTATTCTGCATGTCAATACACACACACGGCTATCTAGATACCAAGAAACAGCCATTTCCTTGGAGAAACACAAAGAGTTATGCTTGAGCTGAGACTGGCCTGATATGTGCATCTAGAGTTAGGCTACCTGTACGTAACAGTATGTACACCTGCGCATAACAGCATCAGAAGATTCTAAGTAATCCAGAGGTATGGATTTTGCTGGGGTGGAAAGTGGAAGGATCGGGATAGGACACCTGCAGAGCTGCTGTGTGTTGATATTTATCTTTAACAATGATACCAGGGTGCCAAGGCATTGCTATGCGCATAATTGCATGTACATGTATATTGGGACTGTTTACTGATATACAAACACACATATTAAGAAATGTTATGTTTATTAATGCCTTAGATGTCACAGTGGTAGTTTCCCCAATTACAATGACCATATTTTATTTTTGGAATTCAGTGATGCAATGTGTATAGCTTCAGTTGTGGCATGTCTTCAACAGAGGTGATCTATCACTGCACTGATCTGATCATCTGCTTACTGGTACATTCTGTGTGCAAGTTGCTTGTGGTGTCTAGAGTTCTGGGATTTTCTAGAAAAAAGTACATCAGGGCTTCTGCTATCAATGTTCCCAGTGGACCAGAGGCTGGGACATTAACATTTTTATTTAACTGCCGTTCTGTGCCCCTGAGTCAACTCAACTCAACAGATCGAGGGGGGACCAAGACCTTCATACAGGCTGACGCCTATTGCCATGTTACAGCAGCTGAACAAATTTGTCACATTGGGCTCCGACAACAAGCAGTTGCTACACGGAGAGCGTCAATCTCTGCCCTGGAGTGAAGTAATCAGCCTGTTGTGTGGAAACATCTTGACAAGTACGGTTGTCCACTGAACTCAATAGCTGGTCCTACATCTCACATTTTCGGGACTTGCAGCTTTAATCAAAGTAATTACCTTCCACATGGTGCTATACAATAGGAACTTCTGCTTTCATTAAGAGACATCAGATTGATCCATACCTCTTTTAGGAAATGTATCTGGGGAGGAAGGCAATCTTAAATCTGGTCTGGCCTTACTGACATCCTGGCGAATGGGGCAGAGAATACACTTTTAAGCTCTACGATACGAGCAAGGAAGCGTACAAGACTGGCTTTGTGCTTAAACTAGCAGTGGTCTCCTTTTCATTCTTGGGAAATCCACAATTTTAGCATGGTAAGGCCCAACATCCTTACACCATGTGGTATAGAAAGGGTATATGGCTTGTCTATGGTTTTACGGACAATGAGATTCCCCTCTTTAAATTTTTTTCAAATACGTAGCTATATCAGTGGATAATGCTGTTTGGGCCAATCCCCTTGACATGCTCATCCGGAGTGTGGACACCAAACCTTGTATACCATAGGGTGTCTGTATAAACAACTTCATTTATATCGGGCTAGAAACTATAAAGTTAAGGGTGTCCTCAATTGGATGGATCACATTCCCAGTCTGGATTACCAAGCAACCATTACTGCTGCCAATAAACTCATTAAAATAATCCCAGCGGCCTCTTATGTGGATATGCACTTAAATATAATCCACTACACACGTGTATCCCTCTTGAGGCATACTTGTCCTAAGTGTTCCGCTGTTGCAGTGGACCTCTTTCATTGTTTTTGGACCTGCCTCAAGGTTGCACATTTTTGGAGGGATATAGCAGAGTTGGGTGCCCGCCTGTGTGGTGTGACCATGCGTTTTACCCTTGAGATGGCGATTCTCATTCACGGCTATTGCAGATCATTTTCCCACAGCCCGGAAGACCATCTTGAATCAATGAATCGACCCCTCCTTAACTGACCCTTTTTAATACCAAGCTGTTTTTGGCATTTAGAATGTATTGGTTGGAGACTAGGAATCCAGAACAGGGAAGTTCTTTGATACCCGGTCTCCTTACATGAATCAATGGGATACTCTCCTAAAATAAAATCCAAAAGGCACCTTATAAAGCTCATAAACATTTTTGCATACATGGCTCAAACATTTCCCCACCATTGAGCCAAATGGTATGGTTAAAGCCACTTCACACATCTGTAATACCCTGCCTCAAGCATCTAATAGGGATACGCATGACAAAAAATTCATGCCTCTTAACGCTAAAATTCCAGATGGGTCTCCAGGACTCCAAAGTTTCAGCATACAGACACTGGCATAACTACAGAGGCGACCCTTTCTTCCTGTCGCCTCATGCCAGTTAAAAATTGTTTCAAAATGGCCCTTCAGACCTGGACCTCTCCAACCCAGGTCGGAAAGGACGATTCTAAACTATTTTGAATCAGCACAGAGAGACAGGAACATATCGCGGTCACTTTACATTACGTGATCCCGTGTGTGTAATTTGTGTGAGTGTGTTTACATATGTTGTAAGGGGAGACAAGGAGCAAAGAAGGCACAGACCAGTTGTGTGCGGGTAAAGATGGCATAGACCAGCTGTTGAAGTTGGGGGGCCCGAGGCAGCTTTCGCACTAGGGCCCCCATGGTTTCTAATTATGCCCCTGCATCAGTGGCGTCGCTACAGGGGGGCAAGGGGGGGCAATTGCCCCCCCTAGGATATTCCTTGCCCCCCCTGTTGCCCCCCCGCCGAATTTGGAGCCACCCAGGACAGTCCCCTTGACTGCTAACGACGGCATGGTGCCGTCGCTAGCAGTCCCAGTCAGGTGCTAACGACGGCACCATGCCGTCGCTAGCACTATCTTACCTTAATGGAGGTCTGTGGACCTCCATCACCACCTACCCCGGCGATCTGCCCCTCACAATGAAGGGCATCACCGGGGCCTCATCGGCATCACCCGATCCGGCCGGTGACGGCACGCGCAATGACGCGATGACGTCACCGCGCAACTTTATTAATAACTGACAATTGTCAGTTTAAGCGGTATGGGGGCATGCTGCTTAGATGCCTGTATCTCAGGCATCTAAGCAGCTACAGACCCCCAACATATACCGTTGGAAAGGTAATTATCTCACCTGTCCGACGGTATATAGCTTGTAAAAAAAGAATTAAAAAAATTACGTTAAAAAACGTGTAAAAAAAAGCATGTAAAAAAAATGATTTAAACATAAAGTAGTTAAACTTTAAAAAAAAAAAAAAAGTTTAAGTATTCTAGCTAAATGATCACTGTGGTAGCCAATGTTACCACAGCGATCATATAGCTATAAAAAGTCACATTCCCTTTTTAAAAATGGCCGATACTCATTTTTAATCCCATGATCCCTTTGATCATGGGGTTAAATTTAGCCAACGGTAGAGGGAGGCAATTTTTGAAATCCTGATGAACTGCAAGTATTATTAAAATCAGCCATTTAGCCTGTGCGGTATGTGAGTAACCATCTCATCCCTGGAGCGCCTTGCATTTTTACTGCAAAACTTATTTTTGCTGTAAAAGTGATTTTTTTTCTCCCTTTACCATAATTTCTTTGGGATTGTAAGGGGAAAGAATGGTGTGTGCTTCTGTGAGTGAATGTATGGAAAGTATGGTGTGTGCTTCTGCGAGTGAATGGAGATATGAAAGGCGTGTGAATGATCAGTAATTAGGGTTGAAACCTTGACGTGGCATTACTGCTCATGTAGGAAGTTAAATTATGGCACAAAAAGCACACATTTGCAAGAACTACACCCCTTGGCACATCAAATGAGGGGCTGTATGTGTTTCTAGTACAAACCTGGAGTGCGCTAGAAACAAATGAACATGTCGCTATGGATAGAAAAAACATATTTTCTAGCCAAAGCGACATATTCCATCATTATTTGTGCACTCAACTTTTGTCCTAGAAATACATGTAGCCCCTCATTTGAAGCTCCAAGGGGCGTAGTTTCTTAAAATGGATGAATTGTCTGAATGAGGGAGAGCATGAGTTAATGTGTGGATGAATTGTCTGAATGAGAGAGAGAGCATGAGTTAATGTGTTTGTGTATCATAGATGTAGAATTGTGGAAGGGCAAAGATGGCACTAGCAGGATGTTTGAGCCTTGGGGACCGAGATGGCACAGGCCGGGTGTATATGGGACAAAGATGGCAAATCGTATGTGTGTAATCTGGGTGCTGGCCAGGTTCTATGTGGGCAGTGTGGACGCCAGGGCTTGCTTTGGGGTGTCCAACCTGTGATCTATGCCTGTAATTTAGGGGGTTTTAAATATACCTTTAATGCCGTGGTTTTTATGTGAATTCCAATTGATTTTTACCTGCAAAGCTGGGTTTCTGTGTTATTCTGTAGATCCATATCTGCTATGCTATGTTTCCATACATTATTTATGTGTACCTGCAAATACAGGGTTTGTATGTCTTGTTCAGTTGATTAATACCTGCAATGCTGTTTCCATGTATTTATTTGACCTATACCTGCGATGCTACGTTTCATATATTATTATTGTATACCTGCAAATACAGGATTTGTATGTCTGATTCTGTTTATTTGATATATACCTTCAGTGCTGAGATCACAAGTGAATTTCAATTGATCTATACATGCAAAGCTGGGTTTGTGTGTTAATGTATTGATCTATACCTGCTATCGGCAGCAGGGTCTAAGGGTCTAATATTTATATATATATATTTATATATATATATATATATATATATATCGGCAGCAGGGACTAATATTAATATATATCGGCAACTGGGGCTAATAACATATATGGGCAGCAGGGGCTAATATATATCAGCAGCAGGATCTAATATTAGGCCCTGAAATCATTTAGTGCAAAAGTTAAGGTATTGTGTTGTTTAAAGGATTTCAAGGATTAGTCTTACTAAATTGTGGCTTCAGGCCTCCCATGTTGAATGATCAAGTATTGTATTGTCCCATAACAAAAGTATCATTCCATAGCACATTACTTTTGGCAATATATATATATATATATATATATATATATATGTGTGTGTGTGTATGTATGTATGTATGTATATGTGTGTTTTTTCAGTGGTATGATTTAATGGTGGAAATTATTAATGCCCCCCCAGTTTGACTGTGGTATCTTGTGTGCCCCCCCTATATACTGTTTCTAGAGTCGCCACTGCCCTGCATACATATGCTGACCTTTAGCATTGTTTTTGGTTGTGTCTGGATAAAGAGACATTTTGGAATTCAGTTAAACAGGGTTGCTTGATGGAAACACTTTGGTGTTGGTGAGATATGCTACCTTGGCATGGTAAATTGACCGATATAATATTAGCAATTGCACCCTATATCCACTTTAACTTTATTTAATACAAAACATTACACAATTTAGGTTTCCCTATGAACTGTTTTTTTTCTGATCTGCCAACCAAATATGTTCTTTAGATAAGTTATTACATAATTGAATACAACAAGCCTTTGGTATTGTATGTAACGCATGAGCAATAAGACTCCTATGTGAGCCATGCTTTTTGGTGGTGATTCTTACGATAGTTTGACCTGAACTGGGAAGTAGATGGGAGGCAGTGGCAATAACAATCAAATTCATTTAACTACAAACAACTTGTGGACTAGCAAGGACTGTGTTGGGTAAGTAAACTGCTCTACATATTGATATTACTGTACGTGGTTGTTCCTGCCTGTCTGTTAAGTTGTTGGGAAAATGTAGCATTATCTTCTGTTAAACCCCAGAGTTTACAAATACTTAACCATATAAAAGGAAGATACAGTATACCTAAAGCAATTTAATGCCTTAAAAATAGGCAAATGCGGGGGAGTGGTCTGCATGGCGTTCTGAGCAGACGTGTTTGGTGCAAGCTCTGCCGCTTGAGAGATTTCTCGCCCGCCATCTACATCCATCCGCAGCGCCTTCTACCTCCTTTCCACCGCGGGTAGCTTCCTGATATATGGCTGGCTCACGCTCCCGTAAATCTATGACGATGCCGCAATTTTTTGAGCCTAAAGCCCGGAAGAAGCACCCTCCTAAGGCTTCGGGCCTACCGCATGCTCCTGATTTGGATGACGATGCCTTGTTTTACCAGCTCGAAGTATGTTAGCTGTCCCGCCCTCATTGACATACTTGGCGGACCCGTCAGTGAACCAAGCATGTTCTTGCTCTGATTGCGTTAAATCAGAATAAGGTTTTCCCCATTTTACTGGGGATTCCTCCATTGTGGGTGCTTGCAGTTGAAGCTGCCCTTCGGGGGGTATCTCAGCAACCTTCTTGTGTAATGTTGCTACTCCCCCTTCCCCTTTTTTGGCCCTTTTCGGAAATATACCATTTCCATTTTATAACACTCGGTTCTTGGGCATGTCCTATCCTGTTTGATTTAGGATTAGAAAGAATCCATTGCATTATCGGTATTTGTGGTCTCAACAATACCTCATGGATCAACGTCAACTGCTCTGTCTCCACTAGAGCCCAATAACATGCCAGCAATTGCTGCTCTAACGGAGTATATTTTTCTCCTGCATCAGGTAGTTTCCTATTCCAGAATCCAAGGGGTACCCTTTTTGCCCCTTGTTTTTGCCATAATGACCAATTAGCATACATATGCTGAATGGACACATGTAATTCTACTTGCCCCTCCTTTATCGGCCATAGGTCTACTGCCTGCTGAACTGCTTCTTTCACTTTTTCAAATGCCATTTGCTGCTCTTCTCCCCAGGAAAATTCATACTTTTTCCTGGTTACCTTGTATAGAGGAGGCAGCAATTGACCCAAATGAGGTATATGTTGTCTCCAAAATCCAAACAATCCTATGTAGGGTTGTGTTTCCTGCTTTGTCTTAGGGGTAGGAAAATCCAAAATCTTCTGCAGAGCCTTTGGCAAAATCTCCCTATGTCCCTTATTCCACTGAATTCCCAAAAATTTCACAACTTGAGACGGTCCTTGAATTTTGTTAGCATTAATTTCCCACCCTTTCTCTTTCATATGACTCAGCAACTTTTCTAATTGTTCCCTCACCTCCTGCTCAGTGGAACCTTGAATCATTATATCGTCAATATAATGTGAGATCTGCATCTGTGGTGGTAAAGGGAACTCATCTAAATGCTCAGCCACCGTCCAGTGGCATACAGTTGGACTGTGTATCCACCCTTGTAGCAGTCTTGTGAAGGTATATTGCCTCCTGTAAGGCACGTACCGTCCAGCATACGGTACGCGCCGTCCGAGGTCCGGGATGTACCTGCCGGGGCAGACCGCATCTGCTTGCGGCAGGCTCCTGGTCCCGGTCACCAGCACGGGCAGCGGCGACGCGGTCCGGGTCCCCATGAAGGGGGCGGCACTTCGGCACGCCGCCCTAAGTTCTCCTCCTCCTGCTAACTGTATGCAGGAGGGAGGGGGAGGAGTGGGGACAGGCTTGGAAGTAGACGCTTCCAATTCTGCGATAGGGGCTATACTTTCTCAAAGAAGTGGCCCTCAGAACATTGTACACCCAGTTGCTTTTTTCTCTAATAGACTGACTCCTCCCGAGAGGAATTACGATGTCGGCGACCGTGAATTACTTGCCTTAAAATCTGCCCTTGAAGAATGGCGACATCATTTGGAGGGTGCCACCCATCCTGTATTGGTATACACCGATCATCGTAATTTGGAGTATCTCCGCACGGCTAAACGGCTAAAACCTCGCCAGGCTCGTTGGGCCCTGTTCTTTAGTCGATTTCATCTCAACATCACCTATCGTCCAGGATCTAAGAATGGCAAAGCGGATGCCCTATCACGTACAAACGAGGGATCGGAGAGTACACCAGACATCGACGAAACCATCTTACACAAGGGCCATTTTTTAGCATCCTTTCCGTCTATGTGGGAGAGACTTCGTTATCATAGCACCTCTGAGAGATTTACTGCCCCTCGTTTCTGTACTCGAAAGGAGGGGTTGCTTTACTTCCGCGACAAGATTTTTGTGCCTCCTCCTGTACGTCAGGAGGTAATTCCGTCTTCACCACTCTACTTTGGCTGCAGGACATGGAGGTTCACGTAAGACGGTGGAGTTAATCCAACGTCTCTTTTGGTGGCCGGCTATGCGTAAAGAGATCATCGCCTATGTTTCAGTTTGCCAAGTGTGTGCCACCTCCAAGACCTCACGTCAACGACCTGCCAGACTCCTTTAACCTCTACCAGTACCTGAACGACCATGGACTGATATTTCAATGGATTTTTAGACTTACCTGATTCACATGGGTATACAACCATCTTGGTAGTGGTGGATCGGTTCACTAAGATGGCCCACTTCTTACCAGCAAAGGGTCTACCCAACTCCTCTGAAACTGTCATCCGCCAAGACCCGTCACTCTTTTTGACAGGCCAGACTGGATTATTCCATGCAGTGGTCGTTGGCTTCATCACCCCCACCTCTACTAAATCTTTAATTGTTTCTCCGATTTCTTTATGCCCTCCAGGTATCCTATATTGTTTCATAGCTACCAATTTACTAGCTGGAGGTATATGTACCGGTGGCATTTTTACCTTGCCTACCACTACGGGACATATTTCAATACTCGTCTTTTTGACTCCAAAAGCAAATTTTCCCTCCCCCTGGTGCAAAGTCATTCCCTTTAGTATGTCAATCCCCAAAATATATTCAGGAATCGGTACTATTATGATTGGGTATTTCCTGATGGGGAGATTATCTATCTTTAAGGCTACCATTGTTTGGACTCCTTCAGTAACCTTACCTCCCAACCCTGAAATTTTGATTCGGGGACCCTTAAATTTCTTTGGATTTCCGTAAATTAGACTAGCCTCCGCCCCTGTGTCAATTAATGCGGGGACATGTTGTACATTACCCCCTTTCCATGTATGGCCAGATGGACGTAGGGTCTATCATCCCTCTTGACCCATACAGGGGCTTGGCTAACTACCTATGCTGAATCACTGTCATCATCCTCAGGAGGAGCAGAAGGTGTCATTTGTTTCTGAACCTTTGTAGCCACCATCGCGGCCATTTCCTCCCATGGATACAATTTCTGAAAATCCTCCCAATCTAGAGGTTGTAGTTTTTTAGTTCCTTTTACATTTTCCTCCTTATTGGTAACCTGCTTTGTTACCTTTTTATTGGACAGGACTTTTTGTTTATACAATTTCCACAACACACCAGTATCTATTTTCTCCTTAGGGACTCCTGCTTTTAGCAGAGCCTGAAACATTTCCTTCCTTGACACTCTAGGAGGCCCTCCAGATTGACTTATGGACTGACCCCTAGGTCCCTGTCCATCATCCCGTCCCCTCTCAGACCTCTCAGGTCTAGCGGGTTTATCAGATTTATCCCACTCCCCCATATCTTGCAATTCCCTCATTTTTTCCACCACTTTACCAATGGGTTCATCATTCCCGGTTGATAACAACAGAGTCATTACTACTGACTTATATGCAGGGGGAGCAGTTTTAACAATCCGATTCCTACTAATGGTCATTCTGGTATCAAGATAATCATCTACCAAATCTATTACCACCAGAGCAGCTTTCATAGCTTCCTCTTTCAACCTCTCAACACCGTCCCTCAAAGTAAACCAGGGTTTTTCATTTACTGGGATGTCCTGCTCAGAGGGATACTTTTCCAAATACGCATTAGCCACTACTCTAAACAGACTAGTGGAGGGGTCTGCCTGATTTCTGATATGAAAATCCCTGATTCCTCTCATTACCACTGGGTCTTTGCTAAGAGTCACAAAATTTATAGCATCTGTTTTGTCCAACATCACCCCAGTAGCACCTTGCTCAAACAGACACACCAACCATGATATATCTGGTTCTCCAGGGCGCTGCCTAAATTTTGTCAAAATATCTTGAACCTCAGCTTGCGAGAAATCTTCCAACACTAATTTGGTTCTCACATGCGGTACTGGTTCATCAACCAGTACTTGGTTACCATCCCGATCAAATAACGGATTCCCATTACCATCAACCGCCTGCAGATGTTCCTCTCCGGGACCCCTAACAGGCCGTCTATCTGGCCCATACTCCGTTTCCTCCTTACGTCTTTGTATTGGTTTCACTCGTCTATGCGTCAAATAAGGGTTAACGGGTGAGCTTTCATCTGGCAAATCCTCCCAATCTTCTTCATCAGAAGAAGAGGAGTCCCAGATATCCCCATCCCATGTCTCAGGATCCCAATCCTTGGCTACGGTGGCAATAGCTCTACACACTTTCTGCTTGTTGACTCGTCCCTTTCTTTTCTTATATTTATTTTGTGCTACCTTTATTGCCGCTTTTTCGGCTATATTCTGAAAATGTTCTGATTTATCTTTCATTAATCGCTGATTACATTCTAAAACTATTCGCTTTCCTTCTGACTCAAGCAGTTTCTGTTCTGCCTGATTCAACTTTTTCAACAGAAGAGAATTCTGTTTACACTTGGTACGATAGGCGGTGGCCAATATCCACACTCGCCTCCTTATCGCTACCACATCACCTGCCTTAGCAGGGACCCCCTTGAGTACCTTCACAACATCGAGAGGTTCTGCCTCTTTAATCTGATCATCCCATGCCTCAGCTAGCTCACAATAAGCTAACTCCTGCGCTATAATTGAATACGGAGTCTCGGTCCAGCCGGGAATCTCCACCTTAATCTCACTTTTCCCTTTCTTAATTTTCTTAAACATTTTATCACGAGTACTAGTATGGAAACTTTCACAAAAATGCCTCCACAACAATGATTAAATCTGTATAAATTCTGCTCACACCAACGCACAACAATTACAGCTCAATTCTTGCACTTAACAATACTTTCCAAATTTTTCTAAACACTTACAATCACAATCTTACAACGATTTTGAGCTGTCCTAATTGCGCCGGAGGGTTAAAACTTATCCACTACACTCCCCGTGCACTGAGAATGCAGTAGACACAACAAAAATACTTGTGACAACTTTCAAGAAAACATCCTGCAGACTACGCCAATTTATGTTTTACCACATGGACTGATATTTCAATGGATTTTTAGACTTACCTGATTCACATGGGTATACAACCATCTTGGTAGTGGTGGATCGGTTCACTAAGATGGCCCACTTCTTACCAGCAAAGGGTCTACCCAACTCCTCTGAAACTATCATCCGCCAAGACCCGTCACAATTACAGCTCAATTCTTGCACTTAACAATACTTTCCAAATTTTTCTAAACACTTACAATCACAATCTTACAACGATTTTGAGCTGTCCTAATTGCGCCGGAGGGTTAAAACTTATCCACTACACTCCCCGTGCACTGAGAATGCAGTAGACACAACAAAAATACTTGTGACAACTTTCAAGAAAACATCCTGCAGACTACGCCAATTTATGTTTTACCAGCTCGAAGTATGTTAGCTGTCCCGCCCTCATTGACATACAAGTCAAGCACACTGAAACAGTTTTGTGGTAAAACGTATTCTTTATCTTGTTTATTCAATTAAAGCATGCAATACATGGTAAATTAATCAATAAAGAGTAAACATCAATACATCACCGGATATTGTAGCATCACTCCTCAATCGGGGGACTTTCACAAGCGATTGTCTTCAGGAGGAATCCGGGAAATCACTGCAAGGTCGACCGATAAACGCAGGCTCGAAGCCTCAGTAAGTCCCAGATTCTCCTGCATATCCCTGTTCATTTATACACTAACTTGTTGACAAGAATGTTTCTTATCTGGCACAGTGAATGATTAAAAACATCTATATCCTATGAGTATCATGCGCACACATGCGTAGTACAACATTCTAGAAAATTCAAGTGCATGATCAACGTATGCTGATCATGCGCATTTAAGTTGGGTTCTACATAGGAAATCATGAGATTATGAGTCAGAATTCTGGTTCTGCACAACAAGTTCTGAACTATATGAACCTCTATATTTCTGACTATAACAGCGGGGAATCATAATAGTTACTATCCTTTTGGCTGACTGAATATACTAACTTATTCAATCACACCCCATACTCGTCATATTCGTATCACATGCCTCCGAGGGCCTACACTCTCCTTCATGGTCAGATCCTCCGTCTCCATCTGCACCTATCACGCGGCTTATGCCGGATGACTCGGATGACCGGGACCTTACCTCACGCGTCCTCAAAACCCTCCTGTAAGAAATGCGCGAACAACTCAAGCAGGATCTACAAGACATCGCCTCCTCTCTCCGCCGCGATGTGGACGACTTGGGTGAGCGCACTGGTCATATCTCCTTGCAAGCCGATCTTGACATGCTTAGCACTAAGGTCATGGACCTGGAAGATCGTTCACGCCGCAATAACATCAGCCTTCGGGGCATCCCAGAAGAAATTACCGCGCAGACCTACCTTCATTTGTTCGTGATCTATTCCAGGCCCTGCTTCAGGAGGACCCAGCGCCTGACATCAGGTTAGACCGTCTCCATCGTGTGGCCCATCCGAAATCTGTGCAGTACAACCTGCCCAGGGACGTACTCACCAGGGTCCACTTTTTTGATCTTAAAGATTGCATTATGCAGGCTGCCCGCCGCAAACCGACCTTACCTGACCGCTTCCGAGACATCCTCCTACTCACCGATCTTTCGCAATTGACGCTCCAACGCCGACGTCTTTTTGCCCCGATTACCTCTCTTCTCTGCACCCACCAGATCTCCTACCGCTGGGGATACCCAGTCCGTCTCATTGTGACCCGGAGCGGCTCTACGTACACCATCGCTTCACCTGAGGAGGGTCTAGCACTGCTTCACTCCTGGGATCTTTCTCCTGAGCAACCCCTCGACTCCACTTCATCCTCCACCGCACATTTCTCCTCCGAGGAAGCTACGCAAAGTTTGGACACCTCTTCTGAAGCCTTGAATCTCTACTGTCGTTGCTTGTGAAGTTATTCCTCACCTACGCTCTCAGCTCCATTGTCCGGTTTCCGGGCGTTTTTTTTTTTTTTAAGGCTGCCCCTTATCCCCCCTTCTTTACGCTCTCGCCTTGGAGCCCCTTGCCGCGCGCATCCGCTCTGACCCTCTTATCTTAGGTTTCCCGCTTACTTCCACCTCTACCTGCACTCTGGGACCGTTTGCTGACGACATCCTAGCTTCCATAACGTCGCCATCTACTACGTTACCTGCCTCCTGACGCAACTGGGAAATTATGCACAGGCCTCTTACCATAAAATCAATGTCTCTAAGACTCAAGCCCTCTGCCTTAATATAGCCAAATCTCAGCGCCTTCAGCTTTCGGCTTCCTACTCCTTTGACTGGAGGGACTCCCACCTCACTTATTTGGGCATTAAATTGCCCAAACACACGCACTCCCTTAACACTCTAAACATAGTTTCTACATGGCAGCAGGTCCGGAGTGATATCTCTCGCTGGAAACGTTTCAAGCTTTCTTGACTGGGGCGTATTAATGCTTTAAAAATGACTGCTCTCCCCAAACTTCTTTATGTCATGAAGACTGTACCCCTCCTTCCCTATTGCACTCTATACAACGGTTTTTTATTGACTTTACCAGACTTTGGGGTCGTTCTCGTGTTGCCAACTGCACTAGATTTGCTCCTCGTCTCCAAGGAGGTCTGGGTGTACCCCATCTCCAATCATACCATGACGCCTGTATATTGTCACAAACCCTGATGTTCCACGCACGCACCAACCGGCCGGTCTGGGTTTCTCATGAAAATAGTCTGCTCTCCCCTCACACGATTCCCCAATTTCTCTGGACTTCTCGTACCCTTCACCCTCGTTTGAACCCCCTCCCACCCACAACGTCATATATGCTTTTGTCCTGGTCTACATGCCAAAAACGGTTCCCTTCCCTTGCTCGTCTTTTCCCTTTTTCACCTCTGGACGTACTGGACTTCCTTATACCTGACTTACGCATAACTAACTGGCTCCGCCCGTCCCTGAGGATCCTAGGAGACCCTTATCACGAGGGAACTTTAGCGTCCTTCTCCCACCTCGCATCTTCCCGTAATATCCCCGTCATGATTTCTTTAAGTACTTACAAATTTGCCATGCATTGTCTACTGTGGTCTCCCCTGTGGCCCCCTCTCCCTTTATTTCGCAAAGCCCCTGATGTCAAGGGGGCTATCTCTCACTGGTACTCCTTACTGATTTCCAAATTTACCGCTCGCAAATTACCCCACATGCGAGCTTGGGAGAGGGAGCTGCGGCAAACCTTTCCCTCTGACTCGTGGTGTGAATCTGAGGCCATGATGCGCGGGGTGTCCCACTGTCTGAACCATTTAGAACTCCAAAAGAAAATTAGTTGTAGGTGGTATTTGACCCCGGTGCGCCTCTCCTATATGTTCAAGGGCTATTCCCAACTCTGTTGGAGGGGTTGTGGTCAGGAGGGTTCTATGCTCCACATCTGGTGGTCCTGCCCGGTCCTATTCCCTTCATGGGAACAAGTTTTCTCTGCTATACGCCATGTCCTACACCTTAGGTTGGACCCCTTGCCCGAACTCGCACTATTACACATTTTTCCTGACCCCCCCCCCGCCGGTCCAGTACGCAAATTGGTAATACACTTTTTCCTTGCCACAAAGCTCTGCATAGCTCGACACTGGAAGAGGTTCTCCTCACTTTAGAAAAACATAGGATAATGGAAGAAATGTCACAACATTCCTCCCACACCCCCCTCCTCTACCAATCGATTTGGTCTCCCTGGTTGAACCGTAAGGACTCTCTGCCTGAGGCCCCGTAGGTCGGAAACACGTTGTTGCCGCCCTGTTTCTGTGTTGTTACCTTGAGCCGCGCCTGGCCAGCATCTCTCTCTTCTTCGCCGTGGAGGGTTGCTGACCTATCCTCTTTGGTTCGTACGCTTCGAGAGGGGATCGCTGCTCTCCGCACTGGATTTTGTCGACTCTGTATGCCTCTCTGTTTCTCTTTTATTGTTTGTTTTTGTTTATTGATTTTACTATTGTTTTTATTCAGCATCGAGACTATTAGAAAAGACCTCTCTTCCTTACAACTCCCTCCTACACCACTCACCACCACCCTCTCTACTCCTACTATACTAACTGCCTTTTCCCCTACAACCGAAGAAGAGATAGCCACTCTTCTTTCTTCCTCTCACCCAACAACCTGTCCCCTTGACCCCATCCCTTCACACCTCACAAAGTCTCTATGTCCATCCCTTGGTCCATCACTTACCCACCTATTTAATCTTTCTCTATCATCTGGATCTGTACCATCTGCCTTCAAGCATGCGCTAATCACACCAATTCTAAAGAATTCTTCCTCAGACCCCGTCTGTTTGACTAACTACCGCCCTATCTCTCTGCTTCCTTTTACCTCTAAGCTGCTTGAACGGATTGTTTACAATCGCCTCACTAACTTCCTCTCCTCTAATTCCCTCCTTGACCCTCTACAGTCTGGTTTCAAACCCCTTCACTCTACTGAAACAGCTCTAACAAAAGTCTCCAATGACTTGCTCTCTGCCAAAGCTAAAGGTCACTACTCTATTCTAATTCTACTGGATCTCTCTGCTGCTTTCGATACTGTTGATCACCACCTTCTTCTATAGGCATTCGAGATACAGCTTGTCTGCTCTTTCTTCATGGATGTCACAACACTACCTGAAACTTAATCTTTCTAAAACAGAACTCATTATCTTCCCTCCCTCCATCTCCACTCCACTACCTGAATTCTCTATCACCATTAACAACACAACTATCTCTCCTACTAACCAGGCCCGATGCCTTGGGGTCATCCTTGACTCAAACCTCTCCTTCATCCCTCACATTCAGTCCCTCGCCAGATCCTGCCGCCTGCACCTAAAAAACATCTCTCGTATCCGCCCATTCCTCACCCAAGAATCCACAAAAACTCTGGTTCATTCACTTATCATTTCCCGTCTTGACTACTGCAACACTCTTCTGGTTGGCATTCCACTGTCTCGACTCTCTCCACTACAGTCTATCCTTAATGCCGCTGCTAGGCTCATCTTCCTTGCACGTCGCTCCTCTTCTGCTTCCCCCCTCTGTGAAACCCTCCACTGGCTTCCGATTACCTTTAGAATTAAATTTAAGATCCTGGTACTGACATATAAGGCCATCCACAATACTGCTCCTCCGTACATTTCTGACCTCATTAGCAAATACTCTCCTACTCGATCCCTACGTTCCTCCCATGGACTAAGGCTCTCTTCCTCACTCATCACCTCTTCCTTTTCCCGTCTACAAGATTTCACTCGAACTGCCCCATATCTCTGGAATCTGCTCCCAAGGAACCTTCAGAATTCACCCTCCCTCCCGACATTCAAGAAACATCTAAAAACCCACTTCTTCAGAGAAGCATACCATCTTAGCTGCTAGAACATCCTTGTCATTGATACCCCCACAATACCTCTCACCCTTTCTCTATGCCTTATGTTTATCACCCCATTTTCCCTCTAGATTGTAAGCTTGCGAGCCGGGCTCTCTCCACCAAATGTATCGGTTTGTCTTAGTCTGTCAATTCTTGTCTTGTCATATCCCTTGAATATATGTATTGTATTAAACGCTGCGTAAACTGTTGGCGCTATATAAATAAAAGATAATAATAATAATAATAATAATAAGCATCACACACATTTGAAGCGCCCGTACGCTTTTACATATTCACTATGTCTTGCTGTTTCCCCCACTTAGGCGCTATGCCTTATGCGTGCCTTTACATTTACACTTACATAACTTATGTTTAAAACACCATAAAAAATCTCAGATCCGGCTTGTTTACTGCCTTGTATCTAAGTACACTTCGTCGTCATGATTGCTCCTCGCAGGCTATTGTTTCATTGCTCGGAGTGGTTTCTTATATTCTCTTGTACTCTATGGAGGTGTACCTTATGTTGTTTCACTTTGTGTATACATCGAATGTTACACTGTCCAATTGTACTGTTGTATCCTATACTGTTACATGGATCTGAATAAAAACCTTTTAAGTTTAAAAAAAAAAAATAGGCAAATGCGTCAGCACTGATGACTTAAATGGATTACGTTGCATCGTTACTAATATAACATATTACATTTTATTTCAGCCGAGCGAAAAATGGGAACAGATATTAGAAAAGGCCATTGCAGCTATCATAATGGTTATTCATAATCCAAAAGAAGCCCCCATACAAAACAAAATCACTCCATAAGCCTACTAAATGTCAACATTAGAATAGTGTCTAATTTCATTCATTTCATAAGTATATATATACACACATATACATATTCACATATTTTGCATGTGAGCAAAAAATGATCTCCTAGTGTTTACTCCATTTTTAGGCAAATAATGTTCACATATTTGCTCGAGTCATAAAGCCAAAATCATTATAAAAACAACCAACTAAAAATACATTGTCAATTGGCTAAAGGGACACTTTAGTCATCATATGCAATTGAATGAAAAAGTTGTGTTCTCCCTTTCGATTTTCATGCTGTCCCATTTGCAAATGCATGGGGAATTCTGTAGACTCACTCCATTTGCCCCATTCCACAATGCCCAGCTAAATGCCATGAAGGAATTGTCTTCAGCCCAACACATTTCCGTGCACATGATATATTGTACTTAATTCCAGACAGCTCCTGTGCTGGCTCAGTGAACACTACAGGCGGGGGTCAGTTAATTTCATGGGAACGCTTTTCTGCCACTGACAGGGCTGCTTCAAGCAGCCAAACAGTGGCAAGAATAGACCATGGAGAAGGAGGGCAGCTACTACTGCAGGGCAGCCTCTTTTGTGCCAGCCAAGTGCTTTATTCTTATATTATTTATGATTTGGATGTGCATTATTCTTTAGAGGAAATGTCAGGGGTATATTCCTTTAGAGGAATATCATACTGTCCCTTTAACATTATATTGCATACACCCAGATGGTCATTGCATCATTTTCAATAGCACGTATTATAAATTACACGATTTTCATACAGAGAGACACAATCCAATTCCTCTTTACTGATTCATCTCATTCCAATTCCACTGATTCCTCTTCACTGTTCTGTTTGACCCAAGCATAGTAACCCTTGGCCAAGACATTTCAAGAGTCGCAAATACATTTATTGATATAAAGGGAAATAACATTAAAATGACTCTAATTCAACTGTATATTTCAATGCTAATCTTATACATTTATTCAATCTGTTTGCCGTAATATCTGGGCTAAAAGTTAACTCCACTAAATCAGAGAGAATAATAATAAATATCAATATTATGGACATGAATACTGAAACATCAATTCTCTCAAAATGGCAAACCAATTTCCTAGAATAGTTAGGGATTAAGATTTGTGCTAAATCATCAGAGTTATTTAGATTTAATTACCCAAAGCTTATTGAGAAATTAATATCTGATCTTAATAACTGGCGCCTGACCAAATGCTCCGTGTAACAGTACATGAAATGGAATGACACTTCTAGCCGGGATATTACATTTCCATTATACCCTTTAAAAGAGCTATTGGTTGGCAAGATGACAGGTTATACGGGAACACAAATATTGCAGAATTTAACTATCTATTCCAGAAAATAATAGGTGCTTAGGGCATCCAGGTATGATGAAGTTCTATATTCCTACACCGAACACACAGGTTTTATTAAACCTCTCAAATTAACATCATGTTTAAAGTGTGTCCTGCTGGTAGTCCTGGAGGACTAAAGTTGAACATTGACGAGGTGGAAGGTATATCAATTTATCAGCTGTTGTGGTACCTTAAAAGTGCAAAATAGTAGCTGGAAAAAATGCTTCCTTACTATGTGACATATTTGGCATTCATTTTGTATCCAACTGATTAAAAAGAGGAGGATTTTTTTTTTATTTACTTTGTTTCTTTTAAAATCAAGTGAGGATATCTGTGTTTAGAAAACCCTACTAGTCTATATTAGTATATTTCATTTCTCTCTTGTATGTTGGCTGCCATTCGTCCTGCACTCCCCCATTATTGTTCACTTCCTGTTTTCAATTGAAGTCTCTTGGTGATGGCTTGGGTGGTCACCCTACCCCAGCCAGGACGTATTGCTAGTGAAAGCCCAGTGAAAAATACATGAAGTCTCACCATGCATAAACTGGCACTTAAGTCTATTGGGGTTTTAGGTATTATGTCCCTGACCTCTTAGAGTCTGAATTTAAGATTTGTTTCGACACCTTCCAGTGACATCACGTTGACGTTAAAGAGCTTAAAGTACTTAGAACTAACTAATCCGCCTAATAAATGTGTTGTAATTAAACATTTTACATTTTGTCACCTCCTTCACACAGCTTTTACTAGTATAGCAAGAAGCACTTGTGAGGTTACCTAGCCAATACAACTGAAGCCTCAATAAGCTTGGATTAAGTCAGGAAGCTCTTAAAATGTGTCCTGTGTCTACTGAATTAATTTAGAAAATAGAAGTGTCACTCAGATATATGGAGTTATGTCACTAAAGGGAGTAACACTGCACAAGGTGCGCTTAAGTAAGCCATAAGCCGGACTAATCTAAAGCTACATCACATACACAGATGGAGGCTTTGAAAGCAGCAACGAGATTTGACATTTTTTTTAGAAAAATATCAGTTATCTGTTTTAAATAAAACTGCTATAACATACATTTCACTGATATATATTGCTGTTAAAATACCAACACAGCAACAAACCCTAGAGGCCTCCTGTGGAAAAAAAGGCATAAATTCTTCTTTAAGGAAAAGCTCTCAAAACGCAAGTTATCAAGAACAACCATTTAAAATGCTACATTTAACTTATCAGATTCCCGTCACGTTATGTGACTACAATATATTACAGCATTAAAATATATGTTCTGTTTGCTTTGCTTGTGACTGCCTTGCTAACTTCAACCGTAACAGGTGGTCCTATTGAAAAGCGGAAACATTTGAATGTAATGCGTAATGTCTGTAAGTATAAAAGACTTAACAATGAGAATAAGGGAAATAAGTCATAAAGTTTCATTAAAGAAAGATATAATTATTCACCAAGATGTCTTTGCAGGGGCATTTTCATAGGCAGTCTAAATAAAAATGCTATATTTTAAGACTGCCTGGAAACTTTATGATTTCTGTAAAAATTGAAAGTTGGCCTGCTGTGGCTCATTGATAAACCGTAAATGTGCTAGAAAGGCAGTTGTTTTTAATTATTTTTTTTCTCTAGGAGTTTAATATATTATTTATTAGTGCCCCGGTATGCTTATCAATATTAGAAATATTCAATATTATGCTTGAAATAGAAATTGTAAATGTCACATTTATATACGTAAGTTAAAATTATTGAAACTCAGCTATCTACAGGAACACAAGGCAGCTGGTTTTACTGTAATACGCACCCACACAGCTATCTGGATTCTGACATATTAGCAGTAATCTGAATGTTAAAATACAATATCTACCCAGAGCCAAATGGACGACGATGTCAGTGCACAAAGGCCTCTGGGTAATGAGGCAAACAAAGAGCTGGAAACCGAAATACATACACACAGTCATATAGATATCACCAGGAAAAAATATCTAGGCACTACACAGACATAGAACTTGAAAGCCCTGCAATGTCTACAAATGTTCCAAATATTGTCTCTCTATTGTCCATGATCTAGCACGTTGCTTAGAAAGCTGGTGTGCCAATGGTACAGATGGGTTTGCAGTACTGTTCCAAAACTATCCAGGAATCCACTGGGAGTAAGTGACACGGCCCCGCTTTCTACACATTGTGGGCACGCGTTGCAGACCTATTCATGCCGCCTGCCCGAAGACAGCAAGCCACCATCGACAGCATGAGCAAGCAGTGCTTCTAACTAGAAGGCAATAAAAAATGATTTTCTGGATTACATATGCTCCTGAAGCAATTTTGCATAGTTACCAATTGTTCTAAACATATTTTGTTTATGAATTTCAAATACTTTTCTTACATAACATACAGTACATATGCATAAAATATACATATTAACGCAGGCAGAAAATAGCTAGATCCCCCTTAAGCAACTACATATAACTGTATTTCCCAAATGAGCTGTACAGCCGTAATGTCCATCGCCCATAAAAGCAATGTGTTTTATGCATGTTTTTTAATCCAGTCATATTCTTTAGCTTCTGTGAATAAGCACAGTTATTGAGTGGATGGTTCCCATTGTTTATAAATATGTATGTCCCTCAAGAACACTGAATTGAAGCATTTTCAGAACTTATTAAGCCAAGATTTGTTTATTTAACTGAGTTGTCCAGTGCTGTCGTTGAGTCATATTCTGCACACTATTTAGGAGTCCCTTGATGGGTATGTTCAATATTATGGCCACATATACCTCAGTACTCAATGTCGCAGTCTGATGAATTCTTGACAGTATTCATATATTACCTATATACAATCACGAAAGCCTACTCAAGCCTAGGTAAGGAATATGAGCAATATTAAATATCAACTACAGCTCTGTGTATTTGACTAGAAATGGACACAAGTTCAGCTGTTGAGAGATCACTCCGTGGTTTCCAGAAATAAGTACTGCAAATACTGTATGTATCCCATAACTTAAATCCCACATTATTTTTAAAAAAAGTTAGCCTGGAATTAATTAAAACTAAATTGTCTTAGATCTGGATAACCTCCTGTCCTAGAAATGCATCCAAGCCCAGTTTTCAAGAAACCAACGGTATTGTCCAATATGTTATCTTGGTGCATAGCATCTCTCCCGAAAAAGGGCCCATGGCTACTATCCCAACTAAAACGAGTTATCTGCTACAGGAGGTGGACCTCAACAGCAAAAGGTAAGATGATGACTCCCACAACAAAGTGAAATATCATTAACCTCATCAGTAGAACAACAGGCATTTATCTTTGGAGACATGTGCCCACAATCTAGACAGTTTGTATGCTTTCCTTCCTGGCTGTAAACATACCGTGCATCACAGCCAGCCTGTACCAGTACATAATTACTACGCCACTGGTCTGTACACAGAATAACAAAAAGAGGACAATCAGTCTGAACACACACACAAACAGCACTGCTGGCATTACGCTAGATGAGAAGAAAAGCAGATTAGGCAGTTTTGTCCTGTTAAATCCCATTGACAGAAATTGTAGTTAAAACAGCAAGAGCTCCTTTTCTCTTTATATAGAATAAAACCCCAGCAGTCTGCGCACGTACACACACTCACACACGCTCTATGTGGGACATTTATCACTGGTGCTCTGATGTTCCACAGGTCAAAAAGCTGGCAGCCTCAGCTACACTGGATATGCAATCCACTGGAGGATACAGGTCTCTTTAGATGCAGAGCCAAAATGAACATAGCTGTGGGCTATTTACAGCTAAGGATAGAGGATTAGGGACTACTGGATCCATCACCCTCCTTTGCATCCTGTATTTATGCGCTAAAAAGTCTTTGTGTCTTTGGAATAAACCATATGGTGCAAATGCTCTATTTTAAGGCTCTGTATCTTGGAAATGACATATGCCTTGTTAAACATCCCTTTTTCAGCTAGCAGTTACGCTACTTGGTCCATTCAATAATCTAAACCATGCGAAACATAACACAAGATCGTTTGAAATAGATTTTATTGTTTAATGTATTCTTAATTGGATATTTTATGCAGAAATTATTATTATAATTTATTTATAGAGCGTTACCACATTGTACAGAAATGACAGGTACCAATTACACATCACTCCCTAATACCTTTATTCATAATAATGTTGTAGTGATCACAGAAAACACTGCATTTTCATTCACCCTTTTCTCTTTTTTACACTTACATCCACCTTGTTATTCTTTTGACACACAGCAGTTTTCTTGCTTCTAATTACCTACGGGGTAGTTTTCTATAACTGCATTTCCCATCCTGTGCTTTGTGTTGGTCTTTGGGTTACATTTTAAAAGCTTTAGGATACACTAAGAAATTAGCTATAAACTAGAGTATCCATCAATAAAAAGTTGTACATGGGAGATTACTTGGTTGGGAGAATTGGGTACTAATTTGGGAATAGGATGAGAAATCCTAGTCTATTATAACCCCCAATTATTAATTCACAATGTATTTTTCTTGCCCTCAAAGAATACTGCAACCATTATTATTATTATTTATTGTTTTATATAGCGCCATCAAATTGTGTAGCACTGTACAATGGGTGGACAGGACACAAGTAGTAAGTAACATAACAATTTCACTTACAGAGACAACAGGTGAGGAGGGCCCTGCTCAAACGAGTTTACAATCTAGAGGGATTTAGGGTGTATTACACAATAGGTAAAAGTGCCGTTGTTAGGGATAGACCAGCCACTCTAGTAAAGATATTGCAGGAGAGGGACAAGGAAAGGTAGGTCTTGATGGATTTTTTGAAGGAATAAAGGCACAGAGAAAGTTGGATAGGCCGGGGAAGAGCATTCCAGAGGATAGGGGCAGCCCTTGAGAAATTTTGTAAGCGTAGAGCAAAAAATCAAGGGAGAGGATAGAAGGAGATCATTGGATGGAGTGTATTTAGAGATGAGTGAGGAGATGTAGGAAGGGGAACCACTGTGAAGGGCTTTGAAAGTAAGAGTAAGGATTTTTAAATGAATCCCGAAGCGCACAGGCAGCCAGTGAAGAGACTGACGGAGGGGAGAGACGTTAGTAAAGCAATGTGAGAGGAAGATAAGTCTGGCAGCAGCATTCATGGTGGATTGTAGAGGGGTGAAATGGTTAAGAGGGAGACTGGCTAAGACAGAGTTACAGTAGTCAAGTAGGGAGATAAGGCATGGACGAGAGCCTTAGTGGCATCCTGTGTTAGGAAGGGACGGATGCAGGATGTTTTTAAGATGGAGACGGCATATTTTAGAGACAGACCGAATTTGGGGCTGAACGAAAGGTCGGAGTCAAGAGTGACACCAAGACAGCGGGCATAAGCGGGTGATAGCACCATTAACATTGAGGGAAACTGATGGGGGAATCTTAGCGTTGGAGGGAGGGAAGATGAGAAGTTCGGTTTTGGATAGGTTGAGTTTCAGGAAACATGCAGACATCCAGGTAGAGACAAAGGCGAGACAGTTAGTTACACAATCTAAGACAGAAGGAGAGAGATCAGGAGAGGATAGATCTGGGTGTCATCAGCATACAGGTGGTATTGCAGGCCAAAGGATGCGATCAGTTTGCCAAGTGAGGAAGTGTAGACGTCCTACAACTGAGCCTTGGGGTACCCCCACTGAGAGGGGGACGGGAAGTGTTACTGGAGACAGAGACACTGAAGGACGATCAGAGAGGTGGGAAGGGAACCAAGAGGGAGCAGTGTCACGGAGACCAAGGGCATGACGAGTTTGCTATGCTTGGATTCCTGTATCTGTCAAAAGTATTTTTTAAGGTATATGATGCTCACATTAGCCAGACTCTTCAAAATATAATCTATGTTAGAACACAGCCTACATGTTATGCTGCAGACACTAAATCAACATGGCCTGATGCATAAGGTACTGACAGCAGTCAAGCTAGTATGTTAACTGAAATATGCAAACACTTATAGCTTACTTTTGTTAAGTATCAGTTCATTAACACTCTTATAGGATTTATTGGCCCATCTGCTTTGAGGCCCATCAAGTGGCAGCTGAACTTGTTTGAGATACCAACAAGTAGTGCCATACTGGTTCGTGCAGTGCCCTCTTGGCAAAGTCATGATTAGAAGTAATCTAGCTACCAGCCTATGTTCCCAATCTTGCTTGTTTTTAAATTATTCTTCTCATGGATTAGAAAGAAATATATTAAACAGCGGTGATGATGTCAGGGGAAGCTTAAGAAGCTGAATTTAACAAGTGGGTCTGAGGCAGAGATAGTTATTTTGCTCTGTGGTATATGGGTGTATCAGGATTGGGTTTGGAGCGTAAGAGCAGAGGATAGTCCAAAACAACATCGGGAACAGTCGAATAGGTCAGGGGTTGGCAGCGATCAGAGATAACGGTAGTCCAAGCTAGGGTCAGGAAACAGACAAGCGGGGAAGTCCAATAGGAGAGCCAAAGGTCAGATAACGGAGAATCCAAAAAAGGGTCTGTAGCAAGGTTGAGCAGAGAAGAACAGGAATCTGGAGTCCAAGGACATACAGGAACCACAGTATGGTCACAATCTGAGGGGTTTTATAGTGCTGCAGGTAGCTACTCCTCCCCTGTGTTGCACAAGCTCCTCACTGGATTGGTTGCCAGAGAGGAGTGATTCCACAGCACCTGGTTCACTGTTTATGTGTGTGAACATTATTGGTGGATAGTTGATGGTGGGGGCAGGCTTTACCACAGGTGTGCAACATTATGCTGATGTCTGGGCAACGTGGTGGTTACGTGTCTGGGCAACACCTGGAAGTCCTCCCCGAGGTTTGCTGGAACTTTAGGCCACAGTTTTGGCCTACCGCGCTACCGCGATCACGATGACTACAGACCGCAGCTTCGGCCTACTCCGCTTTAGGAAGGCCTGTGAACGGAGAACAGCTGGGGAGAGCAGGTGAAGGTGAGGTGAATCCAGAGTCGCCAAGAGAAAGTGACTTCTCCAGGAATCTGGGTTTTGTTAATCTCTGGACAGGGGAGCAGGGGTTGGCCCCGCCCACTTCCTGTTGATGTTCTGCCTACCACCTGTGCGTAACTGCATATACCCCTATGGTGGCTAGCACTACATAATGAACAAAGCCAGAACAGTAAACGCCACAACACAAACCCTCTTGGAGTCTGCCAACTGAGAGGGGAACTGTAGTTACCATTAGATTTTACTACAGTCAAATGACAGAGAGTGTGATTATTTTGATAATGCCAAATGCATCTAATTGATAAATAAAGGATTTGTGACAATACCCTAACGCCACAGTTATTAGAGCATTCACAGGCTGCTGTTTATATGCGCCAATACACAGCTAGCAGTATCTGATTTGCACATACATATACACAACACTCTGTAAACATACAGCTTTCTGTACACAAACAAACAAATCTTTCTGTCCACACACAGACGGAGCTATCTGGCCTCACACAAACACGGAAATATATGCACGAGCATGCCTTTAATTTATTTCTGTATCAATCTATTAATTGAATTCTATGCAGCAAAACTGAACGGAAAAATGATTAAACCGCATTATTGATTTTAAAACAAAATGATTTAGGGCAATGGGGCAGGAGTGGGGGGTGGGTGATGGTATAAAAAACTTGACTGTAGCACCACGTAGCACCAGCTGAGTTCCTCTCTCTCTCTATATATATAGGCATCTACGTAGCTTATTTAAATCCCTCCCTGAAGCGATTTTCTATATGAAACAGAAACCGAAGGGCATGTACAATAATTGATTTTAGGCCACATATGTGGAGTGAGTGATAATTGCAGAGAATGCGAGCCAACTGTGCAAGATGGAGGTCAGGTCTCGAATGTTTTCCAGTGAGCAAAGTGCAAAATAATGCCACATGCCCAGTAGTATAAAGGATTACTGTAGCATATAAATTAAATGGCTGCTTCTTCCTTTTTGTGCATTAATCCTTTTATGCTCTGCAACCACTTAAATAATATCAAAAATACCTAGTTGCAAATTTTAAACATTTTTTTAAGATTCAAAGGGTCACATCCTATACAAATCCACAATGATTTAAATGTTGTTTAAAGTTTAAAAACTGGATGTGTAGTATTTAACTGCAAGTGATTTTGGTTTCTGTCAGATCCCAAAATGGCAGCGGTTATCCACCACCACCATAGAAAGAGTTCAGACAGTGCACTTCTTTAAAGGGGTTGATCAGTCTGAGTTTATTTAGCATGCCCCAGGACAGCACTGATGGATTACGAAGGCAATTCAAGTTACTCAGACATGCTGCCAACAACAGACAAGCCTCACTGGGTATTGCAATCTTTCCAATTGTTTCTGGTATATGCTGATCCATCAGAGCTTAACAAATAGGCATGTATTTGTATAAGATCCATCTCATCTATAGCACAAAGCCTCAGCTACAGCAAAACAAAGATGCTGGATGCTGAACTAGGAGTGACTGAAAACAAGGGTGTCAATTCCAACCCCAGAATCCATTTATCCGGGATATCTAACACTGTTTAACTATAGGTAAACAGCCCCATTAGCTTCATACCACTACGGCTTGTATCGTCCTTGAGCACCATTGCACCCCAAAACCCTTACCTTTTACAACCTTCTCTTTTTTTTGTGCTCCTGGATCAAATTAATGTTAGTTGGGCTACTGGCATACAAGTGATGTGTTAAACTATGTAAGATGGAGTCTTTAGTAAAAGGTCACAGAGACGCACACATTTTAAGGACCTCAGAGGTCTCTTCTTATATTTCTATTTTTGCAATTCTGTCTTTTAATCCCAAATATAATATTCCCCCATCTCAATGGGACATATGTTATGAATCCATTCTGTTTTCGTTGTCGAATATTGTTATATTTTAAAGAAGACTGTAAAAAACATTACTTTTTCCTTGATGTAAAGGAACACTGGATGGGTCCATTGCTAGTGACTCACAAAAGGACGTACGACAGAGATGTTCTGTAATGTGTTATGTTTCTGGCCATTTAGAGCCGCCATTCCAGCGTCACTCTGCAATGATTCGCGTTAATGTATTTTAAGCATTTTGCTGGAGGAAAGGGATTAAAAAAAGGAATGATTTAATGAAAAGTTAAACATGAAAAGAAAGAGGCAGATAAAGAAAAGAAAGGGATAAGGAAAAATGAAGAAAGAGACAACAAAAGATAGACTGAAAATAGACAGAAATGGAGAGAGGAGGGGAAACTCACTTGGTATTATGCAGGAAGATTGAAAATCTATTGGGAATTGTATCCAAGCTGGCAGTTAAAGAGTTAGAGTCAGAAAATAATATTTGCTGCATGGTTCGGTTCCTGCAAAACATTTGCATGACTACAAGGCTACGTTTTGCCTGAAGATGGAAAATAAATGTCCTCTGCTTTGTGGAGGTTATTTCCTGCATAAGCTGAAAACCTGGCAGCAATATCCACCAATAAATATGACAAGGAGATGTAAATCTGCCAACTGAGGCTTGATGGCACCTATGCTAAACACCTTGCCACTAACTTTGCTATATTACACCAATAATAGCTAATGAACACCTAGCTTTAATCTGTTATAATGGATAACCAAGAAACCGCTTGTGATTATTTATTGTAAATAGCCCTGTTTTTAAACATTGCAGACAGCGTCAGTGCCTATGCTTGTAAATAGCTATATTATCATAAGTAGGTACATGACAGTATAAACACATATTTCGCTGAAATGTTTCTTACAAGGTGCACAAAACACTATTGGAACTAGCTGCCTTCTGTATATGTAGACTATACAAATGCCAACCAGTGGGTCACCAGTAAAGGGCACTGGTCTTAGCAGTAAATAGAGGAGTAGCCAAGACACCCTTGCTGTTGGTCTGCTGCCAATCCATCACCATAGTTAGGAACTCTTGGGGTTTGATTCTTAAGGGATTTGTTCCAACTTCAGGGACAAAATGTGAGGGTCATGCAGTCTAGACTTATTCATACTCTGCATTGATCAGATTATTCTTAATACTGCTAATTAGTGCTTTTGCTACCAGTATGCCATAGTTGAAATCCGTGTTTGAATGTATGTTACTAAATGAAGTGTATCTTTAAATAATGAGTCAAGGTTTTCATAAGGACAGTTATTGGAGTCATTTGGTTAACACATTTTGCCAGTCACCATCTTTAAAAAATATATGAGAAAAAGAGCAGGGAAAACAGTAAATTAAGGATCACTGACATTTTTGAATTTATTTGGATGCAAGATTTTTTTTTTACCAAAACAGGACTAGAGGCTTGGCCAGAACTACCAGAAAAGGTATTTCACTATTTCACAGTTCAAAAATAATGCATACAGGGGCATTCGAACAAAACAATGAAATCTGGAAATCCATAAAGATAGCCATGACAGTGTCTTGCGTAGAATTGTGTTTTTATTCACAAGTGGACATGCTGTGAAAATAGCAACGTTCAAGGTCCACATGGCCCTCTACACAGACTGAGGAAAAGCCACGTGGGTTTGAAATGTTGCTATTTTCACAGCATGTCCACTAGTGAACAAAAGACCATAGCATTTAGAAAACTGGGCAAGTTTTCCAGTAAGGGCTGAATATATGAGTTTTTTTAAATGATCCATTAATATTTTTTAAAGAAACAGTCCTTAATGCATTTGATAGCAGAGGGGTCCCTTTAAATAATAATTTTTGCATTTGCCTATTTCCCTGCCTCCTGCTACTTAACTTGCAGGAGATGTTTTCTTAACATATGTTTGCAGCTGACTTACCCATATCCCTGAACAGAAAGCGCTCTCACTGGTTTCAACAGATCCGATAAGCAGCAAATCAAACCTCCCCCGGGTTAGCCCCCCCATATTAAATTTTTTTACAAAAGATCATGGCATTTGTTAGATCTTTGTTAGATCAGGTTTGATCAACTGTTTTTTTCGTTAGATCAACTCTAAAATAGGCAATATTAACAATCTTTTTCAGGGGGGGCTAACCCGTAGCCAGCCCCCCCTCAACAAAAATTTCAACAAAATGTTACTGATTATGATAGCTCTACGTTAGATCAGGTTTGATCAGACAAAATTTTTGTTAGATCTAGTCTAATTACTGAGATATTGCATATTTAATGAGGGGGGGCTGGCCCCCCCTCAACTGAAATTTGGATTTTTTTTAATGGATCTTGGTAGATATTCGTTAGATCAGGTTAGATCAACAGTTTTTTTCGTTAGATCTACCACGCAGGAGGCGGAATTCACAATCCTATTTTGTGTGCGGGGGATGGGTACACATACAGTCTGGCCCCCCCTCAACTGAAATTTGGATTTTTTTTAATGGATCTTGGTAGATATCCGTTAGATCAGGTTAGATCAACAGTTTTTTTAGTTAGATCTACCACGCAGGAGGCGGTATTCACAATCCTATTTTGTGTGCGGGGGATGGGTATACATACGGTCTGGCCCCCCCTCAACTGAAATTTGGATTTTTTTAATGGATCTTGGTAGATATTCGTTAGATCGGGTTAGATCAACAGCTTTTTTCGTTAGATCTACCACGCAGGAGGCGGTATTCACAATCCTATTTTGTGTGCGGGGGATGGGTACACATACGGTCTGGCCCCCCCTCAACTGAAATTTGGATTTTTTTTAATGGATCTTGGTAGATATCCGTTAGATCAGGTTAGATCAACAGTTTTTTTAGTTAGATCTACCACGCAGGAGGCGGTATTCACAATCCTATTTTGTGTGCGGGGGATGGGTATACATACGGTCTGGCCCCCCCTCAACTGAAATTTGGATTTTTTTTAATGGATCTTGGTAGATATTCGTTAGATCAGGTTAGATCAACTGTTTTTTCCGTTAGATCTACCACGCAGGAGGCGGTATTCACAATCCTATTTTGTGTGCGGGTGATGGGTACACATACTGTGAATGAAGAGAATAAAAAAATATTGAAAGTTATCTATACATTGTGTTAGGCAAACTGCAAGAAAATGCCTAAATTCGGAGAAAAATGTGTTTTAAATGTGTCTGTGGAGTCTGTTATTTATGACATTACCTCATACCTCCCAACATCTCGGCAAATTGGGACGCTGGCGCGCATGTGCATTGCTGCCATCACTCTTCCTAAACTGTGAAGATCAGAGTGTCAGCGTTACCGCGCATGCGCGCTAGTGCTGTCACTGAAGCTGGCAGTGTTACTGCGCATGCGTACAATGCTGAGCATGTCCAGTAGTCGTTTTCTGGTGACCCAGGCACCAGAGAACACGATCAGGACCCGCAGGATTCTGAATCCCGAATTCCATGGAACAGAGGTAGAGCTCAGCGGGACAGAGCCTCCAAATCGTGACTGTACTGCATTAATCGAGACAGTTGAGAGGTATGCACCTGTGGCTTGATGTGCAATTGAACAGGCATGGATATGTAAAATCAAAAGAAGATTGTGAGTAGATAGATCTAACGAAAAAAACCGTTGATCTAACCTGATCTAACGAATATCTACCAAGATCCATTAAAAAAAATCCAAATTTTCGTTGAGGGGGGGCCAGCCCCTATGTATACCCATCACCCGCACACAAAATAGGATTGTGAATACCGCCTCCTGCGTGGTAGATCTAACGAAAAAACAGTTGATCTAACCTGATCTAACGAATATCTACCAAGATCCATTAAAAAAAATCCAAATTTTCGTTGAGGGGGGGCCAGCCCCTATGTATACCCATCACCCGCACACAAAATAGGATTGTGAATACCGCCTCCTGCGTGGTAGATCTAACGAAAAAAACAGTTGATCTAACCTGATCTAACGAATATCTACCAAGATCCATTAAAAAAAATCCAAATTTCAGTTGAGGGGGGGCCAGACCGTATGTGTACCCATCCCCCGCACACAAAATAGGATTGTGAATACCGCCTCCTGCGTGGTAGATCTAACGGAAAAAACAGTTGATCTAACCTGATCTAACGAATATCTACCAAGATCCATTAAAAAAAATCCAAATTTCAGTTGAGGGGGGGCCAGACCGTATGTGTACCCATCCCCCGCACACCAAATAGGATTGTGAATACCGCCTCCTGCGTGGTAGATCTAACGAAAAAAACTGTAGATCTAACCTGATCTAACGGATATCTACCAAGATCCATAAAAAAAATCCAAATTTCAGTTGAGGGGGGGCCAGACCGTATGTGTACCCATCCCCCGCACACAAAATAGGATTGTGAATACCGCCTCCTGCGTGGTAGATCTAACGAAAAAAGCTGTTGATCTAACCTGATCTAACGAATATCTACCAAGATCCATTAAAAAAAATCCAAATTTTCGTTGAGGGGGGGCCAGCCCCTATGTATACCCATCCCCCGCACACAAAATAGGATTGTGAATACCGCCTCCTGCGTGGTAGATCTAACGAAAAAAACAGTTGATCTAACCTGATCTAACGAATATCTACCAAGATCCATTAAAAAAAATCCAAATTTCAGTTGAGGGGGGGCCAGACCGTATGTGTACCCATCCCCCGCACACAAAATAGGATTGTGAATACCGCCTCCTGCGTGGTAGATCTAACGGAAAAAACAGTTGATCTAACCTGATCTAACGAATATCTACCAAGATCCATTAAAAAAAATCCAAATTTCAGTTGAGGGGGGGCCAGACCGTATGTGTACCCATCCCCCGCACACAAAATAGGATTGTGAATACCGCCTCCTGCGTGGTAGATCTAACGGAAAAAACAGTTGATCTAACCTGATCTAACGGATATCTACCAAGATCCATGAAAAAAAAACAAAATTTCAGTTGAGGGGGGCCAGACCGTATGTGTACCCATCCCCCGCACACAAAATAGGATTGTGAATACCGCCTCCTGCGTGGTAGATCTAACGAAAAAAACAGTTGATCTAACCGGATCTAACGAATATCTACCAAGATCCATTAAAAAAAATCCAAATTTCAGTTGAGGGGGGGCCAGCCCCCCCTCATTAAATATGCAATATCTCAGTAATTAGACTAGATCTAACAAAAATTTTGTCTGATCAAACCTGATCTAACGTAGAGCTATCATAATCAGTAACATTTTGTTGAAATTTTTGTTGAGGGGGGGCTGGCTACGGGTTAGCCCCCCCTGAAAAAGATTGTTAATATTGCCTATTTTAGAGTTGATCTAACGAAAAAAACAGTTGATCAAACCTGATCTAACAAAGATCTAACAAATGCCATGATCTTTTGTAAAAAAATTTAATATGGGGGGGCTAACCCGGGGGAGGTGCAAATCAATGACACATAAACAGGGGACATGGAAGGGACATGTGCCGGAACCCCCGGAGCTGCACATTCTCCAAAAGGCAAGTTATTTATTTCTAAAGATGATGACAAATTCATAATAAAGAACAAAATTCTCTATTTATTGCATTTTACAGTCAATGTTGCATAGACTCCAGTGCATTTTGCTTAATGCAAGTTGGAGCAAGTTGGTTATCAAAGTTAAACAAAATAGACTTCTGTCTCATTAAAGTCCATTCCTGGCTACCTCTGCTGACACCAGGAATCATTACTTTTTGCACATCCCTAGTAGCAATAACATTAACGTTACTGAAGCAGCAACCAATCCCATTTATGCTAACAAAACATCAGCATCCTACGCAATGCTCCCTCTGTTCAGCGGAGTCAGTAAAGAGAATTGGGGTCAATGTACAATGGGCTAAAACATGCATTTAGTTAAAATAGGGCTGAAGTGCCCTTTTAATACCCTCTGAATTGGGGATTGGCATAGTTTTGGCCCGTGGTTGTCAGTTGGACACCAGTGTACTGTAATTTCATGCACAGTGCCGGCCAGTTCAATCACGATTACAAAGTAAATATTTCAGAACGTTTGGACAGGCCCTCAAAGAAAATATCCATCCAGCCAAAAAAAAAATATGGCAACACCTAAATGTTCCAAAAAGAAAAAGATCTTTCTAGGCTCTCTGTACCCTCCTGCATATGGATCCATTCACCTAGCATTTTAAGTTGTCTCATCCACTAGGGGCAAAAACAGAGAGAGAAAAAAGGAATGCCAATTTCCAGTGCCTGTTGAACAAGCGGTTTAGCTCATTAATCCACGACTACCCTTTAATAATAATAATAATAATAATGTTATTGCAGATTTTGCACTGTTTAAGCATCTGGCAATTTGCAGAAGTAATGGACGTTGATACAGTTTGTTGCAAGCATATGAAATACCTGCCATATCACTTTCATAATCCTATTATTAAATGGATGGGTTGTCCTTAAACTCATTAATGACAATGCACTGTGAGCCAGTACATGTATGGGCTTTGTTATGAAGGGGTTAAAAGGGGGGTATTAGATACCTTGTACTTGTTATGGGGCTAAACAACTTATCCTTTGGCATGGACAACCGCCAAATTAATTTCAAGCTCAGGTCTAGCGATCTTAAATTCCACTTTAAGTCAAAATTTTGGAAGAATAATATTTCTAGGATGTTGTTATTTTTTCCTCATCAGCTATTAATTTACAGATACCAGACCTAAGCTGTGTGAATATCATTAATGGACCAATAACCAAACAAGGTTATTACAAAGCATACATCACTGACCAAGAGTAAGATACAAAATACACAGTAAAAAGACACCAACGTCATAGACTCGTTATAGGTTAAACATATAAAGAGAATTTTCTATGAATAGCACAGTGCTGTGTCAATGGTTTTTAAGTCACTCTTCTTGAACACATGGAAGTATGCACACACTGATGGATAATAGCACACATGCAAGGTGTCTTTCCTTCCACATTGATATACACCTTCATATTTCAAACCCCCTTTTCCGCTGAAATCTGCAATGACCCTTCCTTTGATAAAGTTCTATATTCTAAGCATCCGTCTTTGTGTATTGTACCTGCAGCCCTGACATTTCGGCAAACTCTGTTCGAAAGCTGTTAAATATGTCAATGTGGTAACGTGCGGAGACCTGTCACAATCATTAACAGATGGAATATGATTCTACTTCTGCTTGCCCCAGTACAGTCCACCCCCAGCAATGTGAATCATTCTGCCTTAAAGTCAGGGACTCTAGCTGCTGATACTCTCATATGGACCATGGGAATCATATATTGTGACAACCTTTTTTCTCCAGTGAAGTACCCTGGAACTGGCTATTGGATCTAACATTGCGTATGCATGTGTAAACACTTGTACACTTCTGTATGTCTATGAAATTCCAGACATGTTCACTTCATTTTTGATAATAATACATTTTACAGGTCTCTTCTTAGATGAATTTAAACTTTAAAGCTTAAAGGGCCACACATTTATTTTTCAATATTTATCATGATTTTGTTTGTTTCAATGTGGTAACTATTACCAAAAATATGATTGAGGGTATGCACACTGTACATGTCACAGTAAGAGAAAGATGGATAAAAAAGTATTATAATCCCAAATTCTATGCTGTCAATTAAAGACAGAGTCACTGTCCCACTGAGTGGATATTTGTGTGTGCAGTCCCTGACTTGGTAAACATGGCCCCTTTACTGTAGCAGGGCTATTTGCAGAGACACTGTGTGTCAGGGATTCCAGTGAGAGCGTCTCAATTTCTTGATATGTGTCAGTATCATCCAGTAACAAATGTTACTCTCAGCATTTTGAAGCTCACGTCAGGATAGGAGATACCAAAGCCAAGGACGAGGTGCCAGAAATCAGATATTCGAAAGACAAAGTCATGGTCAGGAGCCACCGGAAATACGGAGGGTCACAAGAAGAACTAGAAAACCAACAATGTACCAGGCACAGGCAGGACCATTCAAGGGCAAAGGCAAGCTATCTTTGCTGGCTATTTGAAGGTCTCACATGATGAGGAGCTAGGGCTGATTCTCTGATCCTACACATTTTGAATACCTTAGCTAATGTTCAACAATAGCTTCTTGATCAGAACAAAGAAGCTTGTGGCGAGTCAGCAGTGTTCTGGCCTTGTTACCAGAGGGTCCGGAGTCCAACGCTATACAGGAAGCATGACAGTAGGCTTCTTTTGTAGTCACATTTTATAGTCAGTAAAAGTGGAATCTGTGTCTATATTTAGCAATTTACAAGGATAAACAATTTCTCTGCTACTATGGTACATGTAAAGATTTATTTGTATAATGTGTTTTCTTATAAATACTTGGTTAGGCATTCATTTAGCTAACTTTGTGTTATCTTTGTGGCAACAAAAATTTGCTTTTCATGATGCCCCCAAGCCTTGTCTGAGGTCTTATTCACGTCCGCTTAAATATGATTCCTGAGGATACACTAGATAACTAGTCTCAGGCTTAATTGCCAGTCTCTTCTGGGGAGCAGAAAATATGCTAGTATTCAGCAGATAGCCCTCCGCAGCCTGCACAAAAATGGACTGCAGTCTGAGAACTCCACTAAATACAGCTAATTGCAATTTGATAGCTGGATAGATTAGCACAGATTAACACACTTTATGAATTCATGAATAACAAGGATTCAGATTGTAAATTGTAAGGGTGGTTCATGCTCTATTGAAATTATAAGATGCTTTAAGCGCATATATTTGTTCACATACAAAAGGAACACCTAGCCAAATATTTACCATCAAAGGCAAAAACATAATCTAAATTGTAATTTTATTTCCACAATATATTTAAACAAATAATTTAACATAAACTTTTAAAATATTTGTAAACTGCCATGGCAACAAAATAGTGAAAATTCTCACTGTCCTCTGTTTGTGTCTTCAGGGTTGAGCTAAGGAGGCACAGCACCCAGAAGTTAGATGACCCTGTGGTGGATGTACCGGCACCGGAAGTTGTATTGCGTAGATGTCCCCCGCCGGCCCCGCAAGACACCCGGGAGTCTGCTCCGGTAAGTTGGGGAGGGGGGGGCAGAGGAGGACAGTGGTAGCGTATCTCGGGGAGGGAGGACAGTGGCAGCATATCTCGAGGAGGGAGGACAATGGCAGCGTATCTCGGGGAGGGAGGACAGTGGCAGCATATCTCGGGGGGGGGAGGACAGCGGCAGCGTATCTCGGGGAGGGAGGACAGTGGCAGCGTATCTCGGGGAGGGAGGACAGTGGCAGCGTATCTCGGGGAGGGAGGACAGTGGCAGCGTATCTCGGGGAGGGAGGACAGTGGCAGCGTATCGCGGGGGGGGGGGACAGAGTGGCAGTATGTTTTTTTGGTGCTTTTTTAAAGAAAAAAACTTTTTCTTTAAAAAAGCACCAAACTTTTAGGGTGCAGCCTATGTACGGGGGCGGCCTATATCCGAGCCAATACGGTATATATATATATATAGTGTATATGTACCGTTTTATAATTGCCCCCCCTACTTTGGTCCCTGGCCCCCCATGTGCCCCCCCTAAATATGAAATCTGGAGACGCCACTGCCTCCTGGTGATCCAAAAACTGTCATTTATATAAAGGTTTTAGCTTGTTATTTAGTGTGTAAATATAATTATTTAATATGGTGGGGGTTGTGTTGGCATAGGCCCTACCTGTCCTTAATTCTCCCCCAAGCTACCTTTACCTATCGTAAAAAAGATCCTTCTGCGTCTCTCAAGCTGAATACGCAACTTTTACACATGCAACTCGCATTCCTTATCACACATATAATTAGTTAGCATGTTTCCAAATACAAGTATTGTATTTGTCTACAAAAAGACACACTTGCCATCTGTTCACACAACCCTAATATGGCATATTTGGGCTACATGCTTTTGTTAATAAGTGTGCATTAGAAATGTAAAGTTCAAAAGAAGCATTTTAGTTTACTACAAACCCCCCCAAAGATATTAGTTAATTTGAATTAATAAAAAAAAAAGATTATAACAATCCCAATATTAACAGCTATGTACTTTTGCATTAACTGAAATTCTTTCCATGAAATGTCAATAGACACAATAAATATTAGTTATATCAATGACAAACACCATAAGTAAACAATTAAAAGTTGCCAAGTTTTGTAAAACAGCAACTATGGCTATGGAACAGTGATGCGTAACATAAAACCAAACTATTTGCATGCGATCCAGGAAAATCTGGGTCTGGATGAGATTGTGAAACATATGTGTGTGTTTAGAAAAAGAGAATTGATACTCAAAAGGGAGCATCAGTCTAAACAGAGAAACATCACAGTAATAACAGATGCAATTTCTCTGCTACTATGGTACATGTAAAGATTTATTTGTATAATGTGTTTTCTTATAAATACTTGGTTAGGCATTAATTTAGCTAACTTTGTGTTATCTTTGTGGCAAAAAAAATTTGCTTTGCATGATGCCCCCAAGCCTTGTCTGAGGTCCTTTTCACGTCCGCTTAAATATGATTCCTGAGGATACACTAGATAACTAGTCTCAGGCTTAATTGTCAGTCTCTTCTGGGGAGCAGAAAATATGCTACTATTCAGCAGATAGCCCTCCGCAGCCTGCACAAAAATGGACTGCAGTCTGAGAGCTCCACTAAATACAGCTAATTGCAATTTGATAGCTGGATAGATTAGCACAGATTAACACACTTTATGAATTCATGAATAACAAGGATTCAGATTGTAAATTGTAAGGGTGGTTGTAAGCGCATATATCTGTTCACATACAAAAGGAACACCTAGCCAAATATTTACCATCAAAGGCAAAAACATAATCTAAATTGTAATTTTATTTCCACAATATATTTAAACAAATCATTTAACATAAACTTTTAAAATATTTGTAAGCTGCCATGGCAACAAAATAGTTAAAATTCTCACTGTCCCCTGTTTGTGTCTTCAGGTTGGAGCTAAGAAGCACAGCACCCAGAAGTTAGATGACCCTGTGGTGGTAGTAGCACAGCAGCTGGGTCACAGAGTGCAAGCTGCACTGAAGACAGGACTCCACACAAGATAAGTGGAGAATAGGAGTAGAGTGTGTGTATAGCATAAGAGTAAGTGTGTGTATGGTGTTAGAGAGTGTAAGCGTGCAAGTGTATGGTGTTAGCATGAGTGTGTGTATCAGCATATGGAATTTGAGTGTATGTGTGTTAATTTATACAGTTAGCATGTGTGTGTTAGTGTGTGTGATGTTAGCTTGAGTGTATGTGTGTCAGCCTACAGCATTAGAGTGTCAAGGAAGCCTAGGGTTAGCGGCATCTGGAGAGGAGGAGCTGCGGGACAAAAGTTTATGTATAAGTGTGTTAGTTAAGTAGATGGGGCACCAAAAAAATCCTGCACTGAGGTGCCACTAATCGGCTCTCCTCTCACTGCTACAGCCTATAACAGTCAGACAAAAGGAAAAATAAATGCATAGATGGAAAAACGTAAGTGAAAAATCTTTTTTCAAGGAAAAGATATCTCTGTCACAGGTAGTAGAACCAAGGCCTCGGAGGCTTATAATGGAATACACCGCTTCATTACTCTTCTAAACACTTACTAAATTTTAGAGCATATGGTTTAACACTCCTTATCCAAAGGGGATATTATCAACATTTACAGTATTTCAAATTACAAGGGAGGGAGAAAAAGATGATGTATAGATAGAAAAATGGTAAAAAAAAAAGAAGTATCGTGAATTGCTGCCTGAAAAATATTCATGATCGTAAGAAAATATTTTGTTCTGAAATACAGCATGTCATGTATAAGCTGTCCTACCGATGTTGTAACACTGTCCAAATTTTTAGGGGAGAGTCCCCTCACTCACTAATATCCCTAAATCACTATTAAGCATATAAATAAGTATATTTTAAAAGTATTTTGGTCTTTTATTTTAACATGCTATTAATGCCTTTTAGTGTAGATAATGTAATTAATAAATTCTACAGAGCCCATTTAATCTATTAAAAATCAGCCAAAACTATAAAATAGTCATACGGAATGAAAGAAAAATGGCAGATTAAAGGGACTCTGTAAATGAGAAATTACAAAATGTTACTTGATAATAAAAAAAATATAAGAGCTAGAAATATGGCTGCCAGGTTTAGGCGTGCCCGCAGTGCTCTCTACAAACCATTCAGTGACACAAGAGAGGCTTATGGAGCTCCCTCTTTTTCTATTATGAGCAAACAATACTAACAGAACACACCTCTATGAAATATACCTAAACAATACTTAATTTGATCAGAAGCAGCATAATATATCTTACTATTTTCTTATGCACACTTGTAACATTTGAAATTCTTCCATGTGAACAGGGCCGGCCCTACAATGGAGCCGACTGGGGCAATTGCCCCAGGCGGCACTTTTGAAGGGGCGGCACTTTGCCTCCCCAAGCGCTTTTTTTTTTAAGCGGAGCAGAGAGAGGGGCGCCGAGTGGTTTTCGCTTACTCGCTCGGCGCCCCTCTCTCTCTCCTCTGCGGCGAGTCTCCGTAATGCTGAGCGCCGGAAGTGACGTCAATTTACGGCACTCAGCATTACAAGCCGGCACCGTGGCAGAGCAGGGAGACTCGCCGCAGGACTGTTTAAAGGTAAGTCCCCGGGGGGGGGGGTTAGGGTAGATAATGGCGTCGGCGAAGTTTTAAACTTCGCCCCAGGCGGCATTAAGTCTTGGGCCGGCCCTGCATGTGAAGAAAAAATAAAATAAACTAATCTACACCATTAAGTCTGCATTTAGCCCTGCAGCAAGGAATCCTTTCTCATTGAGTACTGTTTTAATACTACCTGTACGACATGGCTAACAATGTTAAACGGTAATAAAGCTTATCTCAACAGTACTTGATACTGGTGCTGTTTGAAGGATTTCATTTTTACGCACGGAAAGTTTTTTTTTTCTTCCTGAAAATGAATGTTATATCCCCCAGTGAAGAATAACAAACCTTTATCAAACTAAATAGAAAGTAGGTGCAATTTGTAATATGGAGGGTTATATAGCAGAGGAGCAATCAATCCTCAAGGCAGTTCACAAAACATCATGTTTTTGAAAAGTCGCTAAATGTACACAAATCCAATACAAAAAGCAACCTTGTTTTATAAATCTGAATGACTAGTCGGGAAACGTTCCCTAGATTTGACATGGAAATCCACTAGTTAGCATTCTAAGAAGGAGAATTAAAGACCTTATTGATTGATCAACACATTCGATTGCACTTTAACAAGAATCCATCACCCAAACTGTGTTCAAAAGAAATGTGTGGAGCATAAAGAAAACAGCTTGTGGGAGTAAAATTACAAGCACAATATACAGGTCATAAGAAAAGTAATAATACGTGGCAATTACACCTCCTGAAGGAATATCACCAACTCAATCTACGGCAAATGTATCTCCAATGCATATTCAAGCATTCCATAAACTGTTGGTTTTGTATAATTTTAACAATCATTTTAACAAAGATGGTCTAGCGATGTCACAGATGGCAAATCAAAGTGAAAAGTGAATAGAGTTGCGACCGATCCATCTACGGGCAAGTCTACTAATATAAATTACCAAGTACTCTATATATACACTGTCCGTAACTTTAGTTTGCAGACACACAACTTGTATCTATCTATCCAAAACACAAACCCTGTATTACAGGAGTGGATTACCACTGGGCCAAAAGAGCAGTTGCCCCAGGGCAGAGAAGAATACGCTGGTGCTAGTGCTGCTGTTCACCAATGTCCTCCTGGTGATCCAAAAACTGTCATTTATATAAAGGTTTTAGCTTGTTATTTAGTGTGTAAATATAATTATTTTATATGGTGGGGGTTGTGTTGGCATAGGTCCTACCTGTCCTTAATTCTCCCCCAAGCTACCTTTACCTATCGTAAAAAAGGTCCTTCTGTGTCTCTCAAGCTGAATACGCAACTTTTACACACGCAACTCTCATTCCTTATCACACATATAATTAATTAGCATCTTTCCAAATACAAGTATTGTATTTGTCTACAAAAAGACACACTTGCCATCTGTTCACACAACCCTAATATGACATCTTTGGGCAACATGCTTTTGTTAATAAGTGTGTATTAGAAATGTAAAGGTCAAAAGAAGCATTTTAGTTTACTACAAAACCCCCCAAAGATATTAGTTAATTTGAATTAACAAAAAAAAGATTATAACAATCCCAATATGAACAGCTATGTACTTTTGCATTAACTGAAATTCTTTCCATGAAATGTCAATAGACACAATAAATATTAGTTATATAAATGACAAACACCATAAGTAAACAATTAAAAGTTGCCAAGTTTTGTAACACAGCAACTATGGCTATGGAACAGTGATGCGTAACATAAAACCAAACTATTTGCATGCGATCCAGGAAAATCTGGGTCTGGATGAGATTGTGAAACATATGTGTGTGTTTAGAAAAAGAGAATTGATACTCAAAAGGGAGCATCAGTCTAAACATCACAGTAGAAACATCACAGTAATAACAGATGTATGCATGAAAAAAAGACAAAAAGGCATATCAAAGCATAATATTTTCGCCCCTTTAAAATGCATGTTTCTGTAATCAGCCATATTTATAAATCGCTAAAGGCAGTACAATATACACGCGTGTGCGCATATATTTTCATGGGATGTTAATATAGGCAATAATATAATTGATCCAAAAACATTTAATGAGCAGACGTGCAGAACACGTGAGATTGAATTCACACAAGCTTTTGCCACATCAGTAGCTGTCTGACAGCCTAAAGCAGGTGTTAGCAGTGTTATGCCTCTAGGACTAGAAGCCTGATCCTCACCCTGACATTATACCTAATGCCTCCTACCAATGATTTCATGAAGTCAACATTTTATACAACATCCAGCCTCAGAAATGCAAAAGGCAACTTAACCACGGTCATTGGCATGCAGTTGTGTTAGTGATGTCCAGCATGGAATGGATTATCACTTCTCTTAGAAAACGCTTTGTGCAGGGTTAATGCTTGCATTGTTTGATTGCTTACTTCAGAGGGGACTGGGCACTGTGGTCATTGAGGTGGCACACACCATACCTTTTTTTTTCTTTCAAACTTCAGGTGTAGTTAATGTAAACTGAAGATATTTTATAAAATAATAATAATAAAAAAATCTATACAAATTAATCCCTTCTTTACTGATGGTACTTTATACTGCATCCTCCCCCCAGATACTATCCGCCATATCCAGCTAACAAGACCCCCTTTGTGCCTGTGCAGAAATTGCTCCCACTGATTTCAATGATGATGATTGGCTGCAGAGAGTGTGGTAAGTTAAACCACCCCTTTAAGTGACTCCTCTACTTTGGTCAAAGCTGGTTCTAGGAGATGTAGAAGGGGATGAATGCGGCATCTGGAAGCAGTAGTTATGCAGGTTTTGTTCCATAATGCACATAACTCCCACCAGTTCTAGGTTTTTGCCCACTTTTGCAGGCAGTGGCGATCATGGCTAGTTTGGAGATCCTCTGATCTCCTCTCACTGGCTTTATATGTAAGGTGGAAGGGTGGCGATCATTGGCCAATTGGGGGATCCTCTGATCTCCTCTCACTGGCTTTATATGTAAGGTGGAAGAGTGGCGATCATTGGCCAATTGGGGGATCCGCTGATCTCCTCTGACTGGCTTTTTCTGTAAAGTGGAAGGTTGGCCACACCTCTGACCCTGTCAACTTCCCAATCCCACCTTTTGCCACACAGGTGTCCCGATTTGGACACCGTAAATATATATGCCATCTTAGCTTAGGTGAGGTAGATTACACTGACTTAAAATCCAATAGCACAAAAGTAGTTTTACTATACAGCGATGCTAAGAGCTGTGCAGGTAACAGGTCCTTTTCAATAGAAGCGCATTCTGTGCTGCTGCATCTAATAGAAAGACAGACACAATTCTCACATGTCTGTGCTAAAAGCACTCTGCCACTTGGCGCTCTGCCCAGACCAATGCAGAAACAATGGCATCAAAATAAAAGAAGACATATTTCTTTTGCAGCAATCTACCAAACAATGCATCATAATATGCATAGAAATATAGAACCTGACAACATTTTCCCAACTATTACTATTTCAAAAATCACATATTTTTACTATTTGATCTTCCAATGTGTTGGTTAAGACATCCCCCTTTTTCGAAACGGGTGATAAACAAGGACTTTTGTTCTGACATCCAAAGCTACCGGATGAGGAGTGGAAGAAATTTCTGGACTTTGGGGTGGACTTTTAATGGCCCCTAGGTGGAAATGCCTTTAAAACAAAATGATTAAATACATAGGTTTAGTTTTTTGTTTTTTTTTTACAAAATGTATTATTATGATTTACCTTTATGATAAAATATACATGCATAGGCTTCTCCCTAACATGCTAGGAGGGAACCATAATTTGGATGGGTCTTGCTGAGTTTGCTTAATGCTAACACTACCTTTGCCTACTGAATTCTTCTTAGCATGTTCACTGGATGAGGACTAGGTTGGTGCACACTAATGATGAGATTCCCCTGGAGGTCTAAGTACTTGACACCACATTATCCTTTATCATCACTGATAACACATTGGGATGACCATATAGGCCATGTTTCCAGGTCGCCATATACATTTCTCATATTGCTGACCAGCCCATGTAAAGTGCTGCCTGCAGAGTATTAGTTATATAAACTCATGGAGTTGTATAAAGTCAGGGAACTCAATTACTGATCCCTCATATACTACAGGGAAGAACTTTACATGTAGCGGTCAATATTGTGTCAAATCTATAGGTGTCCTCAGAGATGTGACTAATGGGGTCAACTGAGTAAATAAGCACCTAGATATCTGGCTTCTATGCCAACCTCACAAGAAAATGGGGGACCTGAGGACTCTATAGCATTTCTCTCATATAACAGCCAAAAATAACCTGAAACAATGAAACTAAATCAAAACCCTAATCCAATCACATTTTCCATTAAACACACCAATTTAGTGTTCCTTTAACACAAACTCTATATTACTCACCTACCGTAATCCAGTTTTCAGGTTCACCAACAACATGACTCATGCATCAAATTCGAGTTTTGGGCTGTACTGTAATATAAAGCACTCCATGTTTCATTTAAACGAAATAGTTTGATACAATCATAGTCTTCCTGTCTCTTTGCTATCACACATATATTTCTGTCTCCGTGCGTTCGAGTATCACTTTGTCATGGCCACATACTAATACAACTTTGAACTTTTCACCACAAGAGCGGTAGTTCTGAAACGCCAAGGCGTATTTCATGAAATGATTGCTTTGGTAATACAGTACAAGCAATTGCAAAATGTGTGGTGCTGGACATTTCATTTAGCATTGGAAGCACCAATCAGCAATTCTGCACTTTATGATGAACACGTCTGCCACATTTTTGGTGACAGAAAACCTATTTCTTACAGAGCGATATTTATAAAGCGGCCAGGACAGCTACACATTATTCAGTAAATATAAATAGTAGGGTGAATGCTGTTTTAAAAGGCACTGGGGAGGACATATAAATAGCTATTATGATCAAGTGTACCTACTCATTAAACAACACAGGTGATTCCTCCACACTTAATGTGTACCAATATACCTGCAAAAGCCTCAAACTCACCAAAAAAGCCATTGTTATTGAGATACATTTTTGTAACAGTGTATTACAGATAGCCTCTGGTTATATTGTATTAACTGCACATTCTTTGTAGTTACACAGATTGATTTCCATTCAGATTGATTGAGTAATTATTCCAGGCCATTCTCATATTGACCCACACCACACGCAGTCCCCAGTCTGTGAAGAATTTATTGTTGCATATGGGTTTTGATATAAACAAATACTCTTTGAATTCAAATGTTTGTTATTGAGAGTGAAGATGAGAAAATCCACCATTTGTGTTTTTTTTATTCTTGTTTTTCAAACAGAAATGTTCAGGATGGGGGGGTACTTAATTAATGAAATGTATGCATTTTTTAAAGACATATGGGAGCTGTCAAGAGATGACAGATGACCGGTGACTCACTGACCCCTGAGTAGTGATCAATCTCTTCTTACCACAGCCTCAAATCAAGGCACAGCCATTGGTTTTATGGCACGTCTTTAGGTTTTCATGTAAGCGGTTATGTGGGTTGATTTAGCCACTCAGAACAGAATGTTTTTAATTTAATTTTGTTTAGACCCTCAACCTCTAGTTCAAAAGGTCAGAGCCCTTAGGGCCACAATGCACAAAAACAGATAACTATTAAGGTTTGTTGATACTTATGTAGTGCCGCAAGAAGTATTAATGTTGATCTAATCCTTCATGAGCAATTCGTTACCCAATGGGTTCATTTAATAGCAATGGTTGTGGGGGTTATGTGGACTATGATCCTATGTATGATACTTTAGGTCTCTTGGGCAAAAACAGGGCAAAAGCCGTAAAGAGACATCACTTGCACCCCCACCGTGTTTTAATAGCAGTAACAGACAGTTTCTCTGTGTTTTTATTGACCAAAGAAGCAGTTCTGCATCCCTGAGCTATAACTGTCACCTCCATATTTTTTATATATGTTATTCCAAATAATAAAAAAATGAGATTGTTGGTGCAGTCATATTTGGCCTTTCATGGAATGCATCTGCCTTTTTCTTGGTGAATTTTATTGTATACCGTTTTTTCCCCTTAGTTCAGCACATAATGAGCTCTATTTCAACTTTATGTCCTTCTTGCTTAATTTCCTTTGTTAATATTAGAACTGAGCTACAAGGTCCTTGAAAATACTAATGGAGGTGTATATATAAATATATTTTAATAGTGCGGCTTCTTAGCAATAGCTACAGTACTTGGTCCCAGAAGAATACTTCTGTCATTAGGTACATGATAAATACTTCAGTCTTACTAAGTTTAAATAACTGCTATTGCATAAAGGAGCTTAAAGAGGTCATTTTGTTGTAAACTAATTATTATACCAGATCTGTATGACACCCTGGTGAATTTAAGGTGATAGTTAAATATGTAGGCAAACATATATTTTTTTCTTTAAATTGGGTATTGTAACTGTGTGTACCATGTGACAAGCCGATGATATCTTAAAGTTGATAAATTAAAGTTGTCCATGAAATAACATGGATCAGAAATACCGCTGGAAGCAGATGATTTATAATGGAATATCTTCAAAGGTGTACAGAGGCCCTTTATCAGTAACCATCACTCCTGTGTTCCAAAGGTTGTGCTCGCTAATACAAGTTTAAGTTTTAAGGGCTAATTGATCATTGCAATTACAATTATGTTACCACAGCTAGACATTTCCTTGTTTTCCATGAAAACATCTAACTTTTGAACGGTTGTATACAAAATTATTCTTATACACAGTGCTAGAACTGGTCACCATATCCTCCATTAACACGGTCCAGCCAACAGGAACAGCCCATTGGTTAACACGGTGATATGGCCTTCAAACTGTGTCAGAAACACTGTTTTTATGTAGGTATAAAAATATAATAATTATAGCATCCTCTATGTCTAGGGCTGTTTTTGAGTAAAGCAGCAGCTATTCCCTTATAAGAGCTTTCTAATTTATACTGTTCATTCTTACTTATTTAACCCTATTCAGAGCAACAAGAACACGTTACATGCCGGATATCAGAATTGTCAGACAAATTTCATCAATGCTTCGCAAATTATTTATTTTATTGCAACCCCCCCAACATCTATGTTTAAATCTCCCACTTGGAAGGAAGGTTTGGTTGGACACAAGGTATATGAGTTTTCTGTAGCTCACAAAATATGTACGCCATTCCAGCCACCCTCTCATATTCCCTTTATCACACTTGAATCACTAAAAATAACCAGTAATTAATAAAGCATAAAATACTACTTTTGTATAAAGCACATGCTAATGTGATCCAGAATCACTTAGAACATGTGAACAGCAACATATTTAAAACAGGGACATATAATCTGATTGCTGGTAAGGACTTCTTGGCCCATCTCACCTGCCATTTTTTTCCTTCAGCAAAAAACTCAAACTACCACTGTCTCTGTGACTTAAAACTTCCTTATGTTACATAAGAGCTCCAGACTCTCTAGTTTTACATCATGACATCTCCTCCAAACTTTTCTCTTTTGAAATATACTTCCCTCTGGTACTTTGTTGAATGCCTTTATGTATTTACATGTTTCCATCGCATCTCCTCTCTCCCCTTTACAACAAACTGCACACACTGATACCATCTAGTCTTTGGAAGCTTTATATACTGAGATCCTTTAAGCTTTCCAAACTACATACCGAGATCCTTTAGGCTTTGCAAGCTTTATATACTGAGATGCTTTAGACTTTCCAAGCTATATATATTGAGACCATTTAGGAAAAAGGACTCCCCTTTACCCTGTTCCATGGCAGGCCAGAAGCATGAGCCCTTGAGGTGGAACTTGTGGATAGTTTGCTGCCCCTTTCAAAATGTCATCCTAGACCTTGTAGGCCAAAGCTTAAATATACTTCTTTCTAAGATACATCATTATCTCACCAGAAGACAGGCAATTTAAATGCAGATCTTTTACTACAGATATCTTTAAAATTGCCATATGGCGTGTTATAAAATGCGAGAGAAGACAATTTTTTATGCTCTGTCGATTAATGTCAAGTTTATTTTTGGCAAAAAAAACACTTTATTAGAAATTTTACCAAATCAGGTTTTGACATGTTTTTCACTAAGAAATGTCTTGACTTTAATGATCTACAGTCCACATCAACTGCAATTTTTACTTAATAAGTATAGGGCAATGTGCCTCCTACATCATGCCATATGCATATTACAAGTCATAAGGGAGCTGTGTGGGCATTAAAACATGACAAAATATGGAAATGACTTTTGATAACTTATGGACATTCTCGGCTACCCTGTGCCTTATAAAGCAGGCAAACACATGCACGTTTTGAGAGGCAATCATGCAAAACTGAATTAATCAACTTGAAACTGCTGCAGTCGTCTTTGTTCAACCAGAAACGAATCTCTCCTTTTCCTCCAGACAGACCGTAACAAGTAAATGTGCATGTAGCTAGCTTGTATATCGTTCAAAAAGAAACATTATTAGCCATATGAATACAACACCTTGGAAGGTGTGATTTAAATATGAAATGAATCTGAATGGGTTAATTTTGTCTCATTTAGGAGTAACACAGTGCATTTTGCTCTGATCCTGCTTTATAGTTCACTGTGTTTAAAGGAGATCTTACATTATAGATCAGTCTATACGAGGCTAATCCATGTTTATAAAGGTGTATAGATCCACAACTGATACCATCAGAGTGTTTTAATAACTAAATGCAGGTTACAGAGTGCCGATAAATCAGTAATCAGACTTAAAGGAAAAGCCAATCAGTTGAAGGTACGGCTTCTTTACCAAGACAACATTCCAATCCTTATTACAGTTTACATTCTGACATCGTTAAACTATGCTTATAAGGTTATTTCAACCTAAACTAACTGTTTAATATTGTAAAATAAAATGAAAAAAGAGGTTACTACAATGAACCTCCAAGATCAATACTATACAGTTATAATGTCGCTAGCTTTGTTTAGACATACCTACTCTACAATTATATCATTATTACAGTCTGCTAAAGTCAATTTTTGTAAGTAAATTATATACAGCTAATTTTAATTATACCAAAGAAAACCAAGTAGTATTTATATGTCAAGGGCAAAAAAGCAGTGTAATTTATACATGTAAGCAGAAGGATTCCAAATGGAATAAAATAAAATTCATTTGTTTCTATGTGCTGAGGATGTTTTTGCATTTTCTTTTAGCAAAAATGGACATGGTAAAATCAACACTGTCAAACCACTTGTAGGGTACAAACACAATTAGTGTTTCCACATTGCCAGGGCCGCACCAAGGTGGGTGGCGGAAGGGAGTGGAGGAGAGAGGGGTGGCAGCCATGTGACAGCAATACAATGCATATGGCTAGTTTTAAACTATGAGCGATGTCCACGTCTCAACCCTATGTACCAAGCAAACCAAACCTTATAGTTTTTTCATGGTCACCCCAGTCTTCCTTGTCATTGCCACTGTGTTTGCTGACTGTAAATTAGAGCCATAGCTAGAGCTCTTGGCTTATGGGCCAGTGTTGGAGGTCTCACCCCATACTGACATCACATGCACTTCTGGAAATGGAATGGGCGAAGAGGAATTGCCACTCGGTGGCTCTAGGATTCCTCTCACCATGTGGCCCCTCCCCCAAGGAAGTTATGGCCCTGCTATAAATTGTAATATAGTTATGTAATTATTTAAGAGAATACCATGCAATGTCTTTGAATGTTGTATATTTTAACATTACTCTTTTTTGTTAGAAATGGTTTTTGTCTTGGCTCTTTTATTTCGTGTTGTTTCCTACCAGTCCATTCTGAACATATGGAACACTTTCATGAAAAATCCTAAATACAGGAATTCCCTATGAATCCACTGACAGAGAAGGCTTTTTTGCAGATATAGTCAGCCATTATATAGGAGTCGCCTTGTTTTAAAATACCTAAACTTGCTATCATAAGAGTGACTGTAGGAGGTATTTCTGTCTTTAAATAAGCGATGATTTGAGTCAAAAAGCTTTATGCGGAAGGGCATATCTGCAGTGATGTATCCAGGCCTAGGAGAGCAGGTCCAGTACAAAACTGGGAGGCAGATATCCCTCTCCGGCGATCGATCCCCCTATAGCTCTACAATGGGCTGGTTACAACCAGCCTATTTCCACTATGGAGGCTGTGCCATCACTGCAAGTCTGCAGAAAATTGACTAGCGTCTGTTTTCAACACATCAGATTTTTTGGCAAGATTGAATGTCTCTCATGTAAAATATTGGATATGAAGAGATATGTACGTTCCATGTATGACTTTGTAGCATATATCTTGCTGCGTGTGAGTCTGCAAAGACTTCCATGCTTTACTTATGGCTTCAGTTGTAAAAGGGATCAATAAAGTAATCTACTTGTCTGCACCCTTTCGTAGGGTAACCAAGAGACTGTGTTTCCTTGCACAAGACTACAATAGACTAATGGAGTGCTGAGCTTCTAACTTAATTAGTTTGATGCTAGATGTAATGTAAGGAAGTTTTACTTTACTGAGAGGGCGTTAGATTAATGGATCAGACTCCCATCAGGAGTGGTAGAGGTTAATACAGTAAATAAATTTAAATATACATGGGATAGGCATAAAGTTATCCTGGATCTAGGACAAGATCAAAGACAAGATAACATCTGGTAATGGGCAGACTAGATGGGCCTAATGGTTCTTATCTGCCGTTAAATTCTATGTTTCTACGCCGCTTCAAGGACAGATATTGTGCGATACTGATTTGGAAAGTGTAAGTCTTTACTAATGTGAAGGAATTTTGACATCTCTTATTGGAATACACTAAGTGGTATTGCGAATCTGGTCTGGTAAAAAAAATTATCAAGAGAGAGTGTTGGGGGGGAAACTGTTGACCAAACTGAGGATTTTGCTATCATGAGACACATATAACTATTGTGTGAGTATTTGCTCCCTTGTTCAAGTCACTGTAACTACTGATACGTTAAATTCAGGTGAGCAAGTATCAAATGTCTAAAGGTTAATCAAGTGGGGCTCCAGTACATTGACGTGTGGTTGAACAAGCATTCTACTTGCGTTACATTTAGCATCATCACTGAGGCTGTTTAAGGGGCCAGGTTGGCGAGACACTTGAACTGAATGATAAAGTTCACTTAGACCATAAGAAATGTATATGCTCTAAAACTAAATATAAAAAATAATATTCTAAAACAAGCAGTACGAAGTTACTTGATTTTGATCACTGAAATATATATACATGGTCGAACTTACCTACAACTTTGCACAAAATGGGTCTTGTCCTACTTGTCACCTATTTTCACTACCGTCTTACCCATTTGCCTACCAGGTATTTTTGTAAGTTTATTAAGAGCTGGGGGCAGAGATATTTGTTCTAATGAAACATAGGTATGGCACACAATGCAAGTGGAGAATATAAAAATAGATTCTACCATCTATCTGTTAATAATAGCTAATAGCTAATAATAGCTGTTCATAATTTCCCCCTTCTTATCCAACATCAGCAATCCCAAAGATCATGGAAGATACTGTGCGAGCGGACATCCATTCTCAGTTCACGGGAATGTTGTAATCGTACAGTACTAAAATAAACTGGAATCTGGCAGGTAGAGATTATTTTGTTCTAAACTCCTACTGTTTAAAGGCACAAAAAATATTTTTACTGACTCACATACCACTCTAAACCTCTCTCTTAAGAGCACACTAAATGCAAGACATAGACTTCCACCGGATGCTTAATTGGTAATAGAATCACAAATTACATTTCTGACATTCATCAATTATGGGATGCATTAAGGTATGGCCACAGGAAGCTGGGTCATAAGAAGATTTACGGTCAGGGTTCATGGTCCAGTGAGTAGCATCATGCATGTGAACTGAACTGCATAGTACCTGAATGATCCAGACACCTTCGATATGCGCAGCAACCTGGGGTCAAAAGCAACGGATGTACTCAGCCAGCCACACAGGGGTGTTGCTAGGATCAATATAACACATATGTGTGCGGGTGACTCCGCCACCAGTAGGGTATTGCCATTTTAAAGAGAGTTCAGAGGAGGGCTAATAAAATGGTGAATGGTTTGAAGGATAAAAATTATCTAGAAACAAAATGTGTATAGCTTGAAGGAATGAGGAGAGAGGGAAGATGTAATAGAAACATTTATTATAAATAAAGGGACTTAATAAAGTACAAGAGGGAAGGTCATTTCAAAGGAAGAGACATTTTAGAACAAGGGGTCATAACATAAAACTAGAGGGTCAGAGGTTTAGCTGTAATGTAAGGAACTTTTACTTTACTGAGAGGGCGAAGGTAAGTGGAACAGCCTTCCAACAGAAGTGGCAGAGGCTAATACATCAAGGGAAAAACATGCACGGGATAGGCATATGGTTACATCGAATCTAAGACAAGACCAAGAACTGATAATGGTTTGAGTCTTTACAATGGGCAGAATGGTTCTTATCTGTCCTCTAATTCTGTTTCTATATACAGCAAATAGGTTGTATGCACGTAACACATGCTTCAAATGCATATTATAAGCCTGCCTCTCTGTCTCATGTAATCTAACACATGCCTGATCTTCCAAACATGGAGCATTTTCTACAAGGGTTTCTGCAATGTCCCTGACAGCTGTTTCAAAACACTAGTCTCCATCCAGCCTTTAATTTTCCATGATAAATTTCTTTAAAGACAAGGGTAATTATTATAGGCAAGTTTGGCAATGCTTTACGACAGATTTTGTAGTGCTCAATTTAGTAGCCACGTATCAGCTCAATCTTAACCTATTACTATAATATGTACATACTTGTATTACTGGTCCATGCATTGCTGTACTCCTTTAAGTTTATATCTACCTGCACAGACCTATTGTAATTGTCTATTACAGAGATTGTTGGGGCAAAACCGGAGAAGAAGATAAAAAAAGGTAAATTAATTTGTAAGAAGAGCCTGGAGCAGCTGACAGTGAAAATCTGCTATTCTGTACTGCAGGGTTTAGTTAACGCAGTGGTTATAAAAACCTCTGAGCGAGTCCAGAGAAGGGAATATTTATCTAGGGAGTCCCAGGAGGGAAGGGAAATTATTACACAGCACAGCACCTGTACTAACCCAGCTCTGAAACACATTACAGTATCTGCACTAACCTAGCACTAAATCACATCACAGCATTTGCACCAATTCAGCTCTGAGGCACAGTGTCAGCCCTACCCAGCTCTGAGATACTGCAGATCACATGTACTTACCCAGCTCTAAGAAACATGACAGCACCTATAATAACCTACCGTACTATCACAGCACAGTATATATATTAACCAAGTGCAGAAACACACCACAGCATCTGTGATAGTCCAGCTCTGAGACATCTTACAGCATCTATACTAATGAAGCAGGCACTCACAGCACATTATCTATACTGAGAAGTAGCACAGTATCTATACTATCTATCTATAGTTTCTATACTAACCCTGATTGGAGATACAGCACAGCATCTGAACTAACTTGGCTTGGAGACACAGCACAGCATCTATACTAACCCGGCTTGGAGATACAGCACAACATCTGTACTAACCTAGCTTGGAGACACAGCATCTGTACTAACCCGGCTTGGAGATACATCACAGCATCTGTTTTAACCAGGCTTGGAGACACAGCACAGCATCTGTACTAACCTGGCTTGGAGACATGGCACAGCATCTGTACTAACCTGGCTTGGAGACATGGCACAGCATCTGTACTAACCTGGCTTGGAGACACAGCACAGCATCTGTAGTAAACTAGCTTGGAGATATAGCACAGCATCTGTACTAACCTAGCCTGGAGACACAGCACAACATCTATTTTTTAACTTGTCCAGCACAATCTTCTACTGTCCCAGGACTGGGACACAGCCTTCTACAAGCCCAGAAAGCTCAGAGACATTCATCTTTATATGTCTACTCTGCTAAACTGTATCTTTGTCCACTATAGAGGCCGTTACTCATAATCTCGGTTCCGACTGTAATTATATCCAACACATATCTGCCTGTTTTGGCTTATTCTCATCTAGGCACTATGCTTTGCTATATGAGAGTATTAGGGACTTAAATTTAAAAAGAAATCAAGAAAACATTAGCCATAACTTCCAATTGCCATACTTAAAGGGTCACTCCAGCCATCATATGCACTTTAGTGGCCATTTTAGAAGTATTTTAACATGCATTATTCTATGGAAGGGGTGCCAGGGACATTAGACTACAGTCCCTGGTACTACAGCTTCACCAAAAAGGTGTCACTTGATTTCACCATAAAACACAAAGATCTGTGTCTCCTAAGTTTAATTCAGTTTATTGAGTTATACAAAGCAAGTATATATTGCTTCCCCCCAGTGTTTCATAAACACAGAGCTGCAAGCACAGGGCTCTGATTCGACCCTGCAGCGGTCAGAGACACATTAATAACTGGCCCTGTTAAGAGTGTCGCTTAAACTGGACCTGTCACCTAAGGACAGCTTTACATTTATCAATAAAATGTAAAAATCAGTGCAATTGTTGAGTTACCATTTTCTTTTGAAACAATGCAACCATTTATAATGTTTTAATACTACTTCTCCAACTTGACTACCCTACAGCACTTTGTTATATTCATTATTACTCTCAAGTCCCCACCAAAAATAAAAGCAAAATAAAATTTTTGCAAACAAAAATATACTTTTATTACATCATAAATAAAAAGAGAAGTTAAAATGAGCTATGTGTACAGTATTTATGGGAAATCCACCTTTTGTGTATATCATAGGACCAGCTATCTTAAATTCCTGTTATCAGAATCCACATTATTATTATTATCTTTTATTTATACAGCGCCAACAATTTACGCAGCACATGATAATTCATCACCATTTTGTTATATCTGCCCTATTGTTAAGTTGCTGGTTACTGTTGCATGGTTGAGGTTCTATACGAGTGGATTAGGAGAATAGAGACAACTTCAGGATATTAATTTATCTCCTGGTGCCACAGATCCCATTGAAAAAGGCAAAAAGCATAAGCTTTGTACTTAGGTACTTATTAAATTAATTTAGTTACAGAACACAGCTATGAAGGTGATAGTTCTCCTTTAATGCCATGTACTGTATAATATATATACACTGCTAGAATAACAAATATTGTTTAAATTATCTATGCCATCGCTGATATATAAAATGCAGTACAACATTCCCACACATTGCTAAGCAGAATAGCTTTATATTTTACAGATCTACAGTAATAAAAAATTAATCATTAAAAATTCATGCATCATTTTTAATATTCTAACCCAACACATACTCCTTTTTAATTTAAAGATTTTTGCTAAAGTGATAGGTCCACTTTGTCATTTAGATAATGTGCAGTATTCTACTAACCAAGATTTAGAGATGGTTGCCCAATTCTCATGTAACACAGTGCCCTAGAAGTGTATAGACCACTGTATTATTCAAATGCCAAGACAAATACTGTTCCCTTTCAAAAGCATTAAAGAAAATGTTAGTAATTCCTACTAGCATTTGAGCATAAAACCCCCAAAACGTAATTTAGGCAAAACACAATATTCATCAACATCAGAGGACACGTTACTATTCACATATTGATATTCTGAATTTTCTTACAAATTCTACCACCTACCAAATAACCACCTAGGAACTTCAACAATATAGCCGCATACACATTGTAGACCATTCTATTAATGTAGTGCTGAACTCACTGCACGGTGGATCTGGAATTGGAAATATTTACCGCTGTGAATTAACCACCAAGACACCATCGAGACCCATCCAATTACACTACATAGAAACACAGGAAATATACAGGGAACATATCTGTCCATGAGCGACACTCTGAAACACTGCCTACCACCATGGGTGGTCAAGGTGATACTATAAACAGCTGCTGCCCTATGTGTTTTTCCAAGGTAACTGTATCATATGAATTCCATCTTTCATTATGTTATCATTAAATTGCCATAGCTGGAAATATTCAAGTTCTGCCCATACATGTGGGGCATCCTTTTGATCTTTAAAAATGGCGCAGTTAGAATGTCTTTAGACATGAACACTCTGCACATGATTATTCCCACTTCCTACTCTTTCACTGCCTACTCTTTTGCTGCAAGTATCCACATCCCCAGTGTGACTAGTACTGTTTCGCTCAACCATGGAGAAGAAGACCTCCTGTTCAGCCTAGATAGAACATCCTAAAGTATGTTCATTATATGTGCCTAAGATGAGCCCCGATTTTTCTTATTTGTTATTATTTTATAGAGTTTTATTAAGATATCTTTGTCCACAGCCTCCAACTGCTCTGTGAATTCAAGCCTCAAAACTTTGGAGAACCTGTGTGCAATACCTCACCGTGTCTACATAGGCTTCTATAGTAAACCACAGTATAAATATTACATATGCAGCGTGGGGAAACAGTACTTTGAAGCTTGCATTTGTCCGACCAACCTTTACTAATGCAGAAATGGAAAATTAAACAGGCTATGTTCTATAACTCTAGAACACAGCACTATCCCACCTCTAACTAATAACCTAGGACCCAGACAATATACGGTATGCATGAACAAGCAGTGGTTGTACAACCCTATAAATCAAGCACTATATTAACAGTTTTTTAACATATTTTTATGTGATTGATAGAGGCTAGGTGACCAAGCCATTTATTTATACTGTTCTTGCACAGTTGTTTTTTAATGTCTTCAGACATTTTAGTTTAGACATTCTGTTTATCATTAACCTTTGTAAAGGTGCTGGCAGTTTGTATGTATTGTTAAATTTTGCTGTTAAAGAAACCCTGGAGGGACTGGGTTCTTTGTACCTAGCACCTGTGTGTGACTTAGAGCAATGGTATTCAATCTCTTTTGTCACTCTTGGCAGTATATGTCACAACACATATTAATGTTTTGTGCTTACATTCAAACTGCTAGTCTAGAATGCTAAAGTACTATTCTACTTTAGAATATATTTTTCAATATACATTTTATCAGGGCATCTTACCTGTAAGCCTTGGGACCACACAGCAAGCAACGTTAGCCTCAGATAATTCCAAAGGAGCAGGAGCATACACTTGCCTAGAAAGACATAGGGAAGATGTTACTTATGGTATATATTTAGGCCAGCACCAAGAGAAACATATTTGTACCTGTCTATTTTGGTCGGGAGTGAGGAAGGGAGATCAGGAGAGCTATATCTTGGTATCATCTGCATATAGGTGGTATTGAAAGCCAACTATTGAGATTAGTTTTCCAAATGGGATAGTGTAAGGAGAGAACAGAAGAAGCCCTGAGCTTTGGGGTTTCCCTACCTAGGGAGGAAGAGAAGGGAAAGTGTTACTGCAGAGGGAGACGCGTAAGGTACATTCAGAAAGGTAGGATGCGAACCAGGAGAGAGCAGTGTCATGGAGACAAAGATTGTGAAGAGTTTGAAGGAGAAGAGGATAATCCATAGTGTTTAAAGCAGCAGAAAGGTCCAGAAGGAATAGCATTGAGTAGTGGCCCTTGGATTTAGCAGTGACAAGGTCATTCGTCATTTTAGTAAGGGCAGTTTCAGCAGAATGTTGAGAGCGGAATCCAGATCAAGTAAGGATTTGGAGTCAAGAAACATAGTTATTTGAGTGTCAACAATTCTTTGAAGAAACTAGGAGGAGAGAGGAAGTAAAAATGGTTGGACAGATCAGCTGGGTCCAGGTAGAGCTTTCTCAAGATAGGAGTTATTTTAGTATGCTTGAAGGAGGGTGGGATGGATCCAGTAGAAAGGGAGAAGTTGAAGATATTGTAGAGAGAGACTGGGTAAGATGATAAGGGATCTAATCGAGGGGACAAGTGGTTGGACATTAGGGAAGTAGAAGACCAAAAATTCCATCATCAGCGACAAGAGAGGAATGGTTTAATGTAGGAGATGAAGAAAAGTAAAGTGTATTAGAGGTAACAAAGTTTTTGCTACATTGCATCCTGTCTGCCAACAGAAAGATGGCACCCTACGTTTCTTTTAAATGTAATAAGGCTCTAAGCAATCTGTTACATTGTGTCAACATTGTGTAGAGCTATGCCTGCTTCTGTTATCAGACTCCAGCCTTCTCCTTGCTCTCCATAGAGCTGTTCAGAATATGCAACTGGTAACTAGCTTGATGTTTTAAAAGACTGGTAAAATGCCGCCCTATAGGTTATTGACGGTATCCTCTTACAAGTGAAATTAAGGACCACAGTAAGTTGGCATAAATCTAGAAAGGCTAACATCTACAATGTCCAGTTCTAAATGCCTGCCCATATACACACCTTACTCCTTCACTGGTGAATTGTTTGGGTTGTTATGATTTAAAGCAATTATGCCAGAACTTGAGGTGAGGGGGTTACCATAGAGTGCCTAAGAAGGCTTACTGCCTGTGTGCCACTTGGTCCTGTACCATGGTTGGACATGTATGTAAACATGGTGAAACAGTTCCTAGGCCAAGGTGCAGTAAAATGATACCCAACATGTATAGATATTCCTGCAATTTGAAAAAGCATTCACCCTCTCCCATGTTATACTATACCATGTGCAACTCTATTTAGCTTCCAAAGTGAATATGCATAGAAGAAAGACTACAAATATTACATATTCATTGGCATGTCTATCTATGTAAATGATACTAGGTACACTCTCCCTGAAGTATGCACTAAGGTGCTAATGGTGGAGAAGGCCAGGCTACTGAATTATTTACTCATAAATAAATGTTTTCCCGTGATGCATGCGGAGCTCTATTTGGCAGTTTTTTTCTTGCCTGACACAAATCTAGACACTTGCAGCATCACATTTATAGTGCCTACAAGAACCAAGGGAAAAAGTGTGGCCACCGAGTATTTTAAGGCGCATCATTTGTTACCCTAAATACTTAAAAACTGGGGTGTAATTGAGCACCCATACTAAAGACAAAAGACTTAAATGTCTCTGCCTCGTTGTCTTCATTGCTTTTTGCATCATAAAATGATTTGATTAAAATCAGCTTTCACCAAAGGGGAACACTAACTCAATAAAAGAGGAATAATCATGCAAATCCTGAAGTTAACATAGCTGCTCCCATAAGGTATGTTTATAATACATATATAATTTTTAAACCTCCATACTCTTAAGAGTAATTACGTATACTAAACTGTTAAACATAAGATGTGGAAAACAGAAAAAGCCACTGTATTGGTATAATTTCAAACGAAATCTAAACATTTGCAGCAAAAACGGGTCACGTATCGGGCCTTAAAGCCACCAGCTGGACAAAAACACCCAAGAACGCATATCTGTGGGAACAGATTGCTTCAGGCTGTGGGACCCTTAAATCAAATTTATATTTATATGAGCTTGGTCATCTCAAGAACACCAAACTGACAGTGAATGCAGAGAAGAAAGTGCTCTCGTCATCACATATGTGGAATTGCACATCAGTTCTGTCTATTTACATATTCAGATTTTCTGGCACAAAACAAAGGCAGCCGACTCCATTCCATTTCTAAATATAATTACATAGCTTCACATAAACATACACTTTACTCATACAGGCCATCTTGGCGACAGGTAAATGAGATCATTCATACCATTAGCATACATCAAAATTATATTTTTTTTAAATGCTTTCATAACACCAATCTAATAATTGTATTATATTTTTTGTATCTAATAATTGTATTATTATTAATATAAAGATTAATACTAAAGAAAAAATATTTAATTTCAATTACTTTCATGAATTTCATATTTTCATTATTAGCCATAAAACGACTGGTTACGAACATTTTTTTCCCATTTTATACTGTCGCCTTGGTGCTGGGACCATGAAATTGCGCCTTTAAGGCATGTCTAGCTGAAATGACTGTTTCATTTCTGTTTGAGACTGTGTTGTCTGACTCATTCAATGCCACACATTGTATACGTTCCACTCAGATGTGTAGGAATGCGTGAGGGCTGCAACTTTTCAACCAGACATGCACAAATACACATACCATTCATTAATTTATAGTGTATTAATATACCAAATGCTTTATTTTCATTTAAATTAATGGCTCATTTTGTCTTCTTTGTCTGCAATACACCTTTATTTCTAAAATGTTCATGAACACAAAAAGCAGATGCTTCAGATCATGTACACATTCTGTGCTTTTCGGGGCATGATAAGCCGTAATATCTGTAAAAGAGCAGGAATTTGCCTATTGTGGTGTGGTGTGCTATCTACAAATGTTGAGTTAATTTACTTTTAAAGGGACACTCCAGCCATCATATGCACTGTATCAGGATGCCCCCTATATACCGTATTAACATTTTGTTCACTTTGCACTACCCTCCACTCCCCAACCATGCAGGAGATGTGTTTGACCAACAAAAAAATCTCCTGTTGCATAAATGCTATACTTACTGCCTGCCAACTCCGGTATTGGCTCATGCAAGAGTTCTCGGTAGTTTAACATGAATGCATGAATGCTTTCCCTTTGATTTTAATAGGAGTGCTTTCCTGCCACTGCTTGTAGCATGAGAATGGCACCATGGATGGTGGTTGATGCACTGCAGCCTACAGGTAGGTAATACATATTGAAGTGCTTACAAAGTATGTTAACACACATTAATCATTTGCGGGGCTGTATTGGACACTAAATTGTCCCTTTAATAACCTCATTTTTACATATTACTCCCGATCTACAGTTCTACACCACCATTGATGCATATTATATTGTACATTATACCTAAGATGATGTGTAGGTGAGTTATGGTAGAAAATAGACTTTAATGAGACGGTCCTTACTAAGCATTATAGGAGGCTTACCATTTCCACAGGCAAATTTTTCTCACTATTTAATATACAATAATTATCTCAAAAGAGTAGGTAAGAAAGTCCACAGGATCATTAGATCAGGAATTAGAATCAACTAAAGAGACGGTAATAGTGCATATAACTTATGTCTTAGTGATGGATCAGGTATGGATGTCACACCCATTCTATTTAGTGTATTTATCCTCTATTTGTCTTTCATTTTATCAACCTTATTAGAAACCACTCAAGATGCTGTTCCACCTAGCCTGCTAAAAAACACTTGCGGAACTAGATGTAGCATCTTTAGTATGGCTGAATGTACAGTCCTTCCCAGAAAGGAATCTTTATAATCATGTAGAATTTTGCCTCATTTATATTTTTGCTGGAAACACCTGTCATGTGACACAAAAGCAGCCACTGCTTGGTTTATACCATAAAAACCGAAATGGCTTCATATAAGTTGCTTTTATTTAATTAAACCTGCAGATGAAAGAATAAAATAAAATAAAGGTGTACTGGCGTAACGTAATAGAGAGCGCAATTAATATAATGAGGCAAAATTTGACATGAATAAAGAATTATTTCTGACAAGAATTTGGGCATTTCACAGCACTGATTTTTCTATTGCTTCATTTAGTTGCACGCGTGTTAAATTTAGTAACATAGAAACCAGAATTTGACGGTAGATAAGAACCATTCGACTCATCTAGTCTGCCTGTTTGTTTCTTGCTTCTCAAACATTAATCAGTCCTTGGTCTTGTGTCAGATTCAGGATAACGGTATGCCTATCCCATTCATGTTTAAATTCCTTTATTGTATTAATCATTGTTTCAGTTATCTAGAACCCTCTCAGTGAAGTAAAACTTCTCTTTCATTACATCAAAACAGGTAGAGTTTAGTAGGTATAGATGGTATCTTCCTCAGGAAAAAAATAGGTAGACTAGATTGGACAAATATGCCATCCATTGCGATATTATGGTTTTTTATTTGAGTTAAAGGCTTAAATTTAGGGGCTAGCTATAAAAGTGGATCATATGGTCGCCATAAAATATGCATTTTAGATTATTTTCCCCACAATAATTACATCAAGCTTAAAAAAGCAGTGAGGGCCTCAAGCAGCAGACCACAAGGGAGCTGTCACCAGCTGCTGGATGCGCCTTTCCTGAAATAGAAGGAAGGTAAGTGTGTGTATGTGACTGCGTGTGTGCTTGTGACTGCCTGTGTATATAGCAAAAAATAGCTGAACGCTAAAAAGAAAATGGTTGATTCTGTTTTACCAATAATGTAACATCCACAGAGTCCTACTTTCCCCTCTATCTGCATCACATATTCTTCCAGTTTTTTTGTCTTTTTTCCTCCTCTTTATATTATTTTCCAGTCACTGGATCTCCTGCCACCATTTATCCTTCCCCCAAAGGAATCCCCCCCGCTGGCAAGCTGTTAACAACAGACAGTAAAACACATAACTGCTTTAATATCTGCCCACTATTTACAAAGTGACAGCATCATGTTATACCAGCATTGAAGAGTAGTGGCCATGCAGCTGTTGTTAAACTCCAACTCTCCTGACACTCAGCCAGATTATGTGTTTTATGTACTTCACCAGTTCTATTCACAACTGAGAGTATAATCAGCAATGGCCATTCTTTTTATTTTAAGTTGAGGGTACTTTCACTGTGTAATTAACGAAGGGTACATCAGAGGCAGGACATTCTTCGGTCATTTGGGGGTGATGAAATAAAAGAAAATGCGATCAGGCTTTTTTAATTTGGGGCAACAGCCATCCTGGTGTTATTGGAATATTATGACCCAATATCACATCTGTATGACTAAATGTACTGCGACCCTAAACCTCCTTAAAGGATCTCATGTAAACGTTTATTTCAGGGGTTTATGGTGATCTATGTTTGGTATTTGCCTGGATATTCAGAGGTAAAGAACATCTAATATTCAAGTTTCTCACTGCAGAGTAAGGCATTTTCATCTTACAATTCATACCTGTCTCAAAGAAAGGGTTAAAAGATTCGGTCATGTGTAATACACAATGATATACATGCTGGCTGTTGTACACAGAATAGAGCGTAACCTCTCGGGGTTAACTTGTGTAGGCGCAGTGGAAACGAACTCTCCCAGGAGGGAGGGAGTAGACTGGAGTGATCAGAGTTAAAGCTCTGTCATTATCCTTAATTAGCTCCGTGTTTACTTGCAAACAATACAGACCCTAGTGTTTACTCAACAATGCAGGCATGTACCACTAGGAGGGGTAGAGGAATGAAGGCAACAACCTGGAACCTCTAGGTGAGACAATAATACATAGCACTTTGTGATGCTCATATCTGCCGCAGCCAAAAGCATTGCCATTTTATGTAAATTGTCTTGCCATTCCCATGACCCCTTAGGGAAGACTACATTGGAATATTACTCTCACACCAAGTAGGAAGTTGTAATGTTTCCTTTACTCTCCTTGCACTGTTCCAATAGACTTCACACCGGCTTCTAATGGTAGATTATTTATAAGTAAATGGTTCTTTTGTAAAGCTATTATCACAGATATTTAGCAGATAGGCAGCAGTATAAACAATATATAGTAACAAGATGGTAGCTTAATATAATGCTATATTAATATTTAATTTGTAGTAAAAAGATTACATTATTATTGTTTTGTATACAGGTGTAAAAAAAATTATTAATATATTATATTTCTCACTGTGTCCATCTATGAATAGATATACCGCTCTCTAAAACAAACAAATTCAAACCATTAGCAAGGCAGCCTAGGCATTGGACAATGTCTCAATTATTGATAGATACATAATAAGAATAAGACTGAATAAGGCTAATACCTGAATAAGCATCGGAAGTGCTAATCATTTAGAACCATGTAAGAGGGAAGCACACCTTGATACTTCTAAAGATGGGGAAAGGGGATTTCAATACTTGTACTTCTAAAACTCCATAACCTGTTACACCTCATACTAGATGAGATAGATACATTTCATGGCACCTCAAAGTCTGATATGAATAGATCCACATCACACCACTTCTAGAAACTAATTGCTTAAAATAAAAGGGAATCTAATCTTAAATACAAAAACACATATTTATGAGATTCATGAATAAAGATATGACAATTTCCGCTATGAACTAAACTAATCCTTAACATTTACTATGAAAAATAATTCAATAAAGGCAAGTACACACTCGTGCACCTTTTAGCATCAGACTAAAGAGGCAATGTCTCAAAATGGATGCCCATAAAGAATTCTCTAGAGCTGATGATTGGAGATTACACGGAAGCACCACGAGTATAGGAATAGAGATGTAACTTTGAAAAGTATCTTAGCAAGAGCTTATAGACAAACACTGAATGCGTGAGCAATGACAGGTGTATGTATCTTGGACTATGATGACATCCGGATACTGCCACCTCATGGATTACAAGTGGGGATGGAAAGACTGGAGATCAATTTAACGAAGTGATGTGACAATTTCAGGAGACTATGATAAACACCCTGTAACAGTGTGTGCTATATATCTAGTAAGTATAGATAAGCCTCTAGGACTCTATTGTAAAAAGAAAATTCTGCATGACCTTGATGCTGCCCTTGGGGACAGACCCATCTAGTTTGAAGAGACAACTGTGCCCCAGTTTGACCCCTAACCTACTGTCCAAAGGGAATACGTTTCTCATCACCTAGTGCCGAGCTCACAATCGACCAAGATGGATGACTGGAGGGAAAAGGAGTGATAACAGAATTGAGACAGAAAGAGAGAGAGTAATGAAGAGAGTCAGGAGGGAGATAAACTGTGGCATGGCGGAAGACACCACATAACAGTTTTGTACAGCCTTGAAGAAGGAAAGGAAACAAGGAAAGAGAAGGGCCATGAAAACTAACAGAAATAAAAACGGAGAATTTTGTAACCGACATCAATATGTGAAAGACAGAAGCAAAACAGAGAATCGAGCAAAACAGAGACACAAGACAGGCTCACAGATGAAAAAGAAAGGAGGAATATGAGTTTAATAAAAAGAGAAGGAATGGAAGAAAAATAAAGTTTACAAAATACTAGACTACACTTTGTGGTATTGTTCTAGAGTTTAAGTACAGTAGCGCCCAATAAGGCTCACCACAGGTGAACACTGAAGTGACTACACCACCTACGAGACTGAGACTAGTTGGGAGATTGTGGGAGAAGTGGAATTGGGGAAAAGGCATTGGAGTTTTTATTACTGATTGTATTATTTTATTTAAAAAAATATATCAAAATCGGTAATGTTACCACATGGGACGTGTAAGTGGCACAAAATTTTATACTGGACAATCATCTTATAGTTTGTTTAGAGAATACATATAAGGAATCAGAGAACAACAGAAAAAAATGAGGGTGAAGCATAGAAGGAAAAAAAGTGAAAAAAGAAAGACACAAGGGGTGGGGAAAAATCTGGTGAAGGCAGGCTGTTGAAGCTAACGGAGAGGAGAGAGAATGTAAAAGATGTTTAAAAATATCAGGAGAGGAAAGAAGATAGAATCAAGAGCAAATAATGTACTATATTCAATAAAAATGTAGGCAAAGGGAACAGAGAGAGCTTAAAAGCCAGATGATAGAAGGAGCTGAATAAAACACAGCATCAGTATGAAACATGATGTGGGTAAAATCAGGAAATGGAAGGAAAAGAATGAAAAAGGAAATCAATACTGAAACACTATAACACATCTAGCAAGAGAAGGGTTACAATCTTGTCATCATTTCAGCTTGGGTTGTTCACCTTTGTCGCCAGACAGCAAACAGTTAAAGGTACAGTGGGGGAGACCTGGCTTCAAGCCTACATCTTCTAGTGAGATGCAAGATTCCCAGAGGGAATAATGCTATTTATACTCCTTCTCTCATACCTTCTCTCACTTACCTAGCTACATACATCCTCTCTATCCGTCCTCCACCTTCCTCCACTCCCCTTTTCATCTAAACAACCCCCCCAATTCTCCCCTGCTTCTCTTCCCCATATCTTCCCATTTCCCTGTAGCACATACAGATGTGACTGCTAATTCTCTGTTGGGCATACAGCAAAAGGAAAGGAGGGTAGCTGGGTGGGACGAATCTTAACCCTTCTGATTCCAGCAGGAATTAATTTGTGTTTGGGGCTACTTTGACTCAGCAAGGGTTAAACAATCTACTCAAAGAACAGACTAAGAAAGAGGCTGTAGGCATGGGAAGGAAAAAAAATAGGGAGAGGAAGAGCCTGTATAGAGCAATAGAAAGAAAGATGCAGAACCGTGCAGAAAATGGATTATATAGAAAGACGAGTAATGAAGGAACACTGGCATTAATAACAAAACCAAAAACTGGAGACAGACAAACTAAAGATAGGAAGTGGGTGTAATAAATATAAGTCAACTATTAATCTCCATGGACAACAGCTGGCTCCCAACACAATGGGATTCCTCTTGAGTAAACCAGTTTCAAGGAATTACACTAGTGGCGAAACCCAAATGTCCAGGAACTCACAATACATCAAAGAGCTATCTCTCTACCAGGTGGGAACAATAAACAGGAGATACAATCTACAATCTCCTACAACAAAAGGACTGCAGGAGATAGTATCTGGGCTGGAGACAAGCATGTGTTTGTCCTACAACAAAAGGCCAGAGACCCACCCTGAATTTGCCCTGAGAACCATCAACTTCACTGTGGGGGCAATCTAACTTCATGGACAAGAGCGGTCTCTACAGGCAGCTGGTGCAGGTACAAGATTGTGCCTTCCTAAGGATGAGTGGACACAAAATCAGAAGATGATTGGCTGGGACTGTTTGGGCATGGTGGCTATAAAGGTGTGAGCAACAAAGACAGAGAGAGAGAACCAGAAAGAAGGAAAAGGAGAGAACCAGAAAGAAAGAAGGAAGGATAACATCAAGGTGACAGGGACATCCCATCCTTACATGCACACATAGAGTCATTAGCATAGTGTAGTTAGAGTCATAGAGCCTTGTATTTCAGACGCTTCTCTATATACTCATATATATGTATTTGTTATGTTAATAAACCCATTGTTTTAAGCCACTGGTGTAAGTGGAGTTTCATACGACGAGGAATCTGTAGTAGTTAAAGGAAAGCCAGACGGGTGAAGGTTATATATCCCGGGATTCAAAGGGGCTTTTCTACAGTGGGGCAATGAGAGATTGGAGAAGTAGAGAAAGGGAAATGGTTAATGATGGGTAAGGATGCAGAAATAAAGGAATTACAACTGGGGAAGGAGAGCCAAGGCAAGAAAGAGTTGAGGAAAGAAGACGATTTAATGGACTAAACAAGGTCAGCATGGATCCAGAAAGAAAATATAGGAGAGTAAATGAAAGAGACTGATGGGAAAGACACAGGGAAAGAGAAGGGGAGAGGCGTAGCACTGCCATTAGCCATCTCACTGAAAGGAGAGAGGAAAAGGAAAGAGACAGAGAGACATGAGAGAAGGAAATCAAGCAAATTACAAGACAACAGGCCACAAAGAAATAACCGAGTAATGAACCAGGCTGACTAGAACAGACAAGGAGAAGAGTGGGCATGTAGACAGTATCGACGATGGGGGAGAAAGGAGGGATCTAAAGGGAAACATGACGCTTGGTGAGCAAGATGCAAATGGAGGAAAATAACCAAAGAAAGAGGAAAGAGTGTGTGAGCTGATACCAGTGTGTGCTAGCCAGCTAAGGCATTATCTGCCCCATCAGTATTCACTCTGACCCTTGGGGCAGGAATTAGCACTGATACCTCATTACTGCCCCAGGGTTTGAAGATAAGCGATCGAGCTGTGTGACTGCAATAAGAATGGCACTACATCATCAAGGCAAAATATGTGTGAATATGATGGGGTTGTTTTTATATCTTTATAATTGGGTATTATTATGCTGGGTGTTTATAAGCAGGGAGGGAACTTAATGCCTTGAAGGCATTTTTGTATAACGGAAAATAAGTTCCACACAAAAAATAATAATAAAGGGAACATTGTTCCATCATTGTAAAAATACAGTGAAGTGGGGTGGATTTTGTGAAGTAACGGGGGCTCTCTTTGCGTTAAATACAAAAACTGAATCACTTCGGTAATAATACTGGGTCAGAAACCTTTCTGCTACCCATGATCAGGGAGGGCACTGGGGATAGTTTGGGCTATCCATACTTTCTAAAGTAAAACGCTGCAGTGTGCCATCCACACACTGTATAGACGTAGTAACAACCAGTGCTACCATCCATTCATTTTTTTTGTATGAGGCACTAAACCACATATACACCAGGTAGCTTGAAGGCAAAGAGAGTGCTGGCCTCCTAACTATGTACAAACTGTATGGCCCAGCCATTCCTAACTCAATCTACCATATCCAAATACCCTTTTTTGCAATCCCTGCAATATGCATGTTGTCATTTCTCCTCCACACATTACCCCACAGGTTATGCCGTGGGCCTACAGACTTTATGTCCAGTAGAAATGCATTTCTGTAGCCATCAGTTGAAACATAACAACACAACTGTGTAATTGTCCATCTCACCTAAACATGTAAGCATAACACATGCAACACCACAATGCAAGCATAATACTGCCTCACATAATACTATGATAAAAATACATTGTCGGGGATCTCATAAGGTGAATTTTCATTATATATTTAATAATGTTTGAAGATATTGAGATAATGCATGACATCATTTCAAACTGGCTCAGGGTTATAGTAACGCCAACAATAAACATTCGTAAGACAAAAGTTACATATATTTTAACGCCCTGTCTTATCTTCTTCTCATAGATTATTTATATTACTGCTCCAGTAGATACTATGTGTCTCATACACACTATTGCACCATGACACATCCATGTATATACATGTATATCCTTATACTGCAATCACCTTTTAGCCATAACATATGTATTAATCAAAAAGTGTCTGACATTGTCATCAACTATGTTACAAGGATGTAATTTTCTACCCAATATTTGAGTGAAAGGTATTATACACGCCATGGCTGGGGGTGGGCCTAGGATCTCAAGAATCATAGATTAACTATGCATGCACTATTACCTGCAGGCCCTCATACATGCATTTTCTTGCTAACATGGGAAGGGGCCTCATATGAGTGCCCTAGGCAGCCCTGCATATGGCCCACATTGTAGGACTGAACTTGGTCATGGCAATATATATATATCTACCTGACATGGACACCATTACCTAAATACAGAAGTAACATAATCATACTATTACATCATGAAACATTTGCATGCATAGCATATGTCTCAGAAAGGCATAGGGAATCTTATTATTTCCATCAGTGCAAAACACAAACACAGCAGCACAATCAGTTTTAAGTTACCTGGTATGCAGCACAACCTAGCACAATCTAAGTCCTTCCATTAAATATTGTTACTGAAGTCCTGTTCAAAATATTTTCATATTTGATCATAAAATACAGTGCTGTATACAGTAATATAGGTTACCATTGACAAAACTAATGGTTTTATCTTATTTTATTTACAACAGACCTTCTTTCTTTGGAGACTGAAGGTTGCCATTGTTGTCAGTCATGTGATATTGTGGTTGACCTACCACGTTTGACCACCACACTGAGCTGATGTCAATGGCAACAGCCCATCCCTTCATAGTCTTTTATTAGCCAGAGTGTCCGGCTGGATGATTAAGACTGAGTGATTCCATTGTTTACCACAATGAGTATGATAAGGAGTCAAATTATATAGTATGTGTCTAGTAGACTGGGCTAAGATCACAGAGCTAGAACACATGAAGATGGCTGTTGATCACCACCTTCTTCTTGACTCACTTGCTTCTACAGGCATTCGAGATAAAGCTCTCTCCTGGATCTCCTCATATCTGTCTAACCGTTCTTTCTCTGTCAGCCTCTCTGGCAAGACATCATCACCCCTTTCCACTTTCGGTTGGCGTCCCTCAAGGTTCAGTCCTTGGCCCTCTGCTATTCTCTCTTTATACTTCATCTCTTAGCAAACTATTCAACTCATTTGGCCTTCAGTATCATCTATATGCAGATGATACCCAAATCTTCCTGTCTTCTCCTGATCTCTCTCCATCTCTCATGTCCCGTATTACCAATTGCTTGTCTGCTATTTCAGTTTTTAGAAACCTTAATCTTTCTAAAACTGAACTCATTATCTTCCCTCCTTCCATCTTCACTCCACTACCTGAATTCTCTATCACCATTAACAAAATGACTATCTCTCCTACTAACCAGGCCCGATGCCTTGGGGTCATCCTTGACTCTAACCTCTGCTTCATCGCTCACATTCAGTCCCTTGCCAGGTCCTGCCGCTTGCATCTAAAGAACATCTTGCCCATCCCTCACCCAAGAATCCACAAAAACTCTGGTTCATTCATTTATCATTTCCCGTCTTGACTACTGCAACACTCTGGTTGGCATTCCACTGTCTCGACTCTCTCCTCTACAGTCTGTCCTAAATGCTGCTGTTAGGCTTATCTTCCGTGCACACCGCTCCTGCTTCCCCACTCTGTGAAACCCTCCACTGACTCCCTATTACCTTTAGAATTCAATTTAAAATCCTGGTACTAACATATAAGGCCCTCCATAACACTGTTCCTCCATACATTTCTGCCCTCATAAGCAAGTACTCTCCTACTTGATCCTTGCCTTCTACCCATGGGCTAAGGCTCTCCTCCTCACTTATCACCTCTTCCTTTTCACTTGGGCTGCCCCATATCTCTGGAATCTACTTCCACCGAACCTTCAGCTTTCACCCTCTCTCCCAACATTCAAGAAACATCTCAAAACCCACTTCTTCAGAGAAGCATACCATCTTAGCTGCTAGAACTTCCTTGTCATTGATACAACCACCACACTACCTCTCACCCTTTCTCTGTGCCTTATGTTTGTCACCCCATTCCCTTAAGATTGTAAGCTTGACTCTCTCCACCTAATGTATCGGTTTGTCTTCGTCTGTCAATTCTCGTCTTGTCATACCCCTTGAATATATGTATTGTATTAAGTGCTGCGTAAATTGTTGGCGCTATATAAATAAAAGATTATAATGGCTAATATGCAGCTGCCTGAAAACATCACAGTATTTTTGAAAACATATTTTTAATCTTTTCTTAATACTTTGTTAATACTAGTAATACAAATGGAGTAAGCCCCCTTTAAGTGGTTGTTTACTAACAAAACACATAATTCCGGTTATACTAAACTAAAACTCTGCAAAACTGAAGAACCCTGCTTACAGGACTCTTAAGAGTTTTAAATGCAAAGCTGCTTCCATGGTATTTTGCATTAAACTTGCCAGGGGCCAATAATCTATAGGAACCCAGCAAATTTAGGTCATGTGTGGGCTGTGAAAAGGCTTTAGGGAATACAGTAATTATTTTTAAACGGTTATCTGGAAAAAAAGGTCAAGATATTGTGTTGGAGGGGGACATTAGAATGTCAATTGGACAAAAGGATGCAATTTTGTATTACAATCTACTGTCAAATCTCGCAATCTAGTGGATAAACCTATGTATGAGACATATAAAAGTGTAACTGAATGCATAACAATACTTAAACTCTTATACATCCACATTATAGTGCTTGCATGCATTAAACCAATGTCTAATGATACATTGCAATATATATATATATATATACATACATGACCCTGCCTTATGTCACAATAATAGGTTTGTATAAAAACTTATCACTGAAGCAACCAATCAGCAAGAAGATTTCCTTGATTTCCTCGATTGCTATGGCAATGAGACATCTTTTGAATTGCTGACTTTTATACAGAACTCGCAATGTATGATGTTATCACGTATGCATACATGGATGTATCCTGTAGTAGACACTTACTGGGTCGGACCTTCTTAACGTACAGTGAGGTTTTTATTTATAAAACTCATCTTAGCAACCACTGGAACTGTCCACAATATTTTTCACCAGACCTGCACATTATCATTTATGCTAAATATATCAGGAGAAACAATGCATCCAATTCTACAATGTATCATTTCATACAACTATGTCCACTATGAGTTATACTGCCCAGGGCAGCAGGTTTTGGGTGGTAGACACCATGGTGCAAAACTGGGCTCAGACCATGGTGCACATGCACAGAAAGCACTCTCATTGATTGGCAATCAGCAGCCAATCAGTGTCAATATTCGTCAGATCATGGATGAGTAGAGCAGCTGCAGAGCTGCTGCTTCTGACTCAGGTATTGGAGAATGCATATACGAATAGAGTATGTTAATACACATTCTTCTTTAGTGATTATTTAGGGTATATAACATTAAAATATAGGTTTTGGGACAAATAAAAGACACATTTTAAATAAAGGAGATGTGATAACAAATAGGTTTTAGATAAGGCTGCCAAAAGATTGTGTGCTCCCTGGGCACTAAGATGTTTCTTAACTGCCATTTGTGGCATATGTACTAACTGACTCATTAAGGATCTTAAGAGAAAATAGGAGATATTAGCAAAATGTTTCTGCTAGAATAAAACTGGAAGATGATATTCATGTGTCACACTAAAACCGTTCAGCCCAAGAGAAGGGAAAATAAACGGTAGAGCAGCACCTTGAAAATCACAGGAGGATGTGCTGGATTGAGTGGTTAGAGAAAGAAAAAAGCAGAGAGAAAGCCAGAGAAATCTCAGTAAGCTCAAAGGGAAGAAGGGGCCATCAGGTGGTATGTTACTACCAGAGAAAAAGATGATAGGATTGAAGAGAGAGAACATTAGAGTAAATGAGGACATGGGAAAAGAAATGGAAAGGGAAGAAGACAGGCTGTAAGAAGGAGCATTGGAAAGTGAATTAGAGTCAGTATGGATCTTGAAGTAATAAAGACACATGGAAGAGCTATACAGACAAAGAGGATTGCTGGAAACATAGAGTAGCCAAAGATAGCCCAGAATGACCACACGGCACACAGTCCCAGTACATATAGGCAAACTAGGCAGCTGGGAGTGGGTGCCAACAGCAAGAACATGCAGGATGGGGACCCCACAAGCATAGTAGACCGTACCTGTACCTTTCAAATTTCATAGCATACTATCAAGGGCCTTGTGCCAATTTTTATTTTTCCACGAAAGATCCTTCCCTTTGCTTGCACCCTTGTGCAACTCTCGATGTTGTGGCACACTGTCCACTGCTGAACCTAGCAGCAAGGAGTAAACAACTGTGTATGTGTGCAGATGCTCCCATTTGCACGTCTTAAGTGTGTTTGTGTATTCAAACCTTGAACTCCTGCCTTACTAATATCACCGGGTAAGTAGTCAAGCAGTGCTTGCACATAGGAAGGGATCAGGAACAAGGAGGCAGTTGGCCTTGCTTACAAAACTTAAGTTGGAGTTAAGGCACTTAGGGAAAGGAAACGGAATAGCATGAGAGATTATACTGGAGAATGGGAGTAAAACGAAAATAATACAGGACAGAGGTCCACTACTTATGAAAGGTTTCCACTGGTTTGGTATCAGTTTTCTATTGTTAGTCAAAAGACATACTGGAACCAAACCAGCAATAAAAATAATGAGGCTCAACATAAGATGAAGAGAACAAGTGACTGCACCGAGCAAAGGCCTCTCCAGTGCACGAGTCCTTTCAAACTGGCCCTGTTAATGATGTCAGTTATATTTAATTACTGGGCATACACTCATATTTTGAGCAAAATTGTGTTAACCTGCTCTATAATATAAGTGCACATAAGCAAGCCTTCATGCTACACGTTCAATAACATGTCCGCAGATATAGATATTTAGATGTAAAACAGGACACATGCAAAGGGAGGGGTCCCTCAACACAACTTATAGGTCGGTGCTAGGGTTTTAAGCCATTGAGCCCTTCTCTGCAAACCAGGAAGGGTAAGGAGAACAGGGCCATAGGAAAGAGTGGAAAATGTGATGACTGCTTTGAATATACAGAGAGGAAGCTGCTTACATTCTCAAGCAGAGATTATAATATAAAGGGTATTATGTAGGTGGTGAGCAATCTAACGGGTGCTGAAACACAAAACTTATAACCGAACCATGACAAGGGAGATGAGATGTAATAAAAGAACTAGTGAATGTTCACAGTCCCACAGTTCTAAGGAGAACGTACGAGAGGCTCTGTCTAAGACAGAACAAGAGTTAATACTTTGCTTGCTTCTGCAGGGTCAGATGCATGAAGAGTCAAGCAGCCTTTTCAGACTAAGCAGCTTAACCTGAATCTGTAACACCGCCACAAACGTTCACGCAATACAGTAACAGACATCACGCCTCTACAGACAGTGACAACCATAACCATTTGCGAATCGTATCTACCTTTATAGACATCTTAGCTCGTTTAAATCCTGGGTTAATAAGCACCAAACTTTTAGCATAGCTTTGGAAGAATTTTCCCAGAATATAGTAAGAACGGCCATAGCACAAGGCAATAAGAATGTATATTAAGAAAACTATGGACTTGTTATAAAGATGGGACAGAGTAATGAGAAGCCAACCTAAAAAAACAGAGATAGTGAATGGAAGTTTAAGATGCAGAATAAAACATGAAATTGATACAGAGTATGAGACAAGATGTCACCGAGTAGAGACGGAAAACAGACAAATCTGCCAAGAGTGTGATACAAACAGAACAATCATAAGACAGTAGAGTATGACCGGAAGAGCAGACGCAGAATGAATGAGGGATGAGTACAGTAATGGTAGAGGTGAAGCCTAGACACAGACAGGTGAAGGAGAGGCATCAGATATAATGAGCCCATGCATCATTTTTCACCAGGCCTTTTAAAAATGGCTGCCAAAGTAACCTTTACAAAAAGAAGTAACCCCTTATTGCTGTAGCTTTGGGATCCTGAATTGTGTACTCTGAGATGTACAGGTGACAAAGTACACAACATTCTAAACAGGAGAACAAGTTAAATTCAGTTGGGAGGCCACAAAAAATTACAAGCTATTGGTGGATCCAGATCTATTAAGTAGACCATATAATCAAATAAACATTTGTATACAGGACACTTATGTCAGTGGGAACTGTAAGATGTGTACGTTTGTACATATAAAGGGTAACACACAAAACCACTACCACACAGTTTGAGTGTCAAGAAATACAATTCTGCATGCAGCAACACCATAATATATGAGGCTCTATCAAATGAAACAGCATATGGTATGGACCATATTTTGGACAAAACAAGACCGATCAAGCGTATTCTGTATATATATATATATATATATATATATATATATATATAATGTAAATGCAATAATTCAGAGTCTATAAGTAGAATTAGTCAAGTATATAAAGTATATATATATAACACAAGTATATGTGCAGCATGTAACATTAAGCAGAGCATCATATGCCAAGTAACAGAGTAGATCCAGGTATTTTCTACTCTTATGACTAAAAATACAAACATCCACAAGGTCTTGTTGAAAATGCAAAAATAAAAAGTCTCATTTAAAGGAGACACACCGGGCTCACCTTATATCATCTCCGCATCCTACGGGACTCTGCCCGTCCTCTCTCTTGGGACAGCCAGGAAGGGTATGTATCTCAAGCGGTGATTCACATGCGTCCTGGCTGCACAGTGTGTTTGTGTGTATATGGTGTGTATGTATGGTGTGTGCACGGGCACACTTGTCACACGTGCTGGCACCCTTACGATGTGTCGGTATGTATGCTTTGTGGATGTGTGTAACGTGTGATAACCTGTGTGCTGTGATTTATGGGGAGTTACAGCTGTGTGTGTTGTCAGGGTGCAGGGACACAATTCAGGAGAAGCATCCTCATCAGAGCCTGCGACACCCCCAGTCCATGGCAGTCACCCCAAAACGCCCTCTCAGCGGATTCTGGGCGCCCCGTCTATGTAAAAGCACAGATCCGAGCACTCCAGCTGTCACTGCCTGCTTCCTCTGGCCCCCGTAGGGGAACGCGCACCCCCCTCCTCCAGGCTCATCCCCAAAAATCCTCAGCCCTTATTTCTCCTCTAATGGTTGGCGATAGCGTGAAGCATAAGAGTGCAAGCTAAGCAGGATTTATCATAGAGTATCTTCTCGGAATTTCCTTGCAATGCCTCAGGCGCTCCCTGGCTTCTCCTTCACCCCCAAATGATTGTTTGGGGGATCCCCTCTGAGGAACGTTCTCTCTGTGCCCTTGTGAGCAATGCTATGCTGATTCAGAGCCTCTCCTCCCTCCAATCTCTCCCTCCTTCTCTTTGCCGGCCCTCCCTATCTTATTCACTATCTAGCAGACTGGTCCAGGTGCCCCTCCCAGCAACTGCTGACTGCAGAGATGTTGTGTTTCATCGCCATGTGCATTGTGGGTCGTGTAGTTTATATCTCATTCATTTGCAGTGGATTAGGGACGTCATAACACCGATGTCTTCTTGGACCATTGAGTTATGGGCCACGTTCCGAAAGCTAACATTTAGAATGCAGTACCATGCAACATTGATCTGTCCCCTATGGAGCTTTAACTAAAACTCTCTTGGGACTAGCTTAACGACGGAGCATGGTTTTGTAGCCCAGATACCTATAATTTATTACACATTCATACATTACTAGCGTACTTGATCTTGACCAGGTGACATTTCTATCAAGCAGTGCAATACACATTTCAAAACAAATTCTAACTGCCTTTAAAAGGACACTATAATGCATACAATAGCATAAATGCCCCTTTACATTTTCATGTTGTCCTCAGGGATTCTGCAGAATCCCCCGTATATATATATTTGCCCCTTTCCCCACCACCCAGCCATACGCAGAAGATGTGCTTGGGCGAGAATCCCTAATGAATAAAATACCACTGCTTGCTTTGTGTTTTTATGCCCAACTCAGGGTAAATGGGCAAACTCTTAGTGAAAGAGCCTGGAGCTGGCTTCTTCATGTTGTGTTCAAACTTAACGATCGCCACAGTTCCAGATGGTGCTTGTTGCGCTGGCTTATCACAGCTTAAATCCCTGCTAAATATAGGTGATAATTTAGAATATATTTTCCTCTTCAAATGAATGGATTTCATAAGAACTCTCATTAGAATATCAATTTATTTGTTAATACAACAGAATATGTGTGATCTACTATTAAAGGTTAATATTTGAAGAGTTTCAGGGTCAGATCATTTTAAAAGTTCCCAGTTATAAGCATGTTTTAACCTTAGCCCATGTTTTTCCCACTCTGCTGTGGTGCCAACTTCAACTGGACAGAGGCCAGTTTCAATCTACAAACGCCTATCCGGCACTGCCCATTTTTAAATGCAGTTGGTACTCCATAAAAATAAAACAATTCACATCCATGTTTAATTATTGATGCATAAATACAAAAAGTATATTTTCAACCTGACAGGAACCCATAAATCGCATGTAGTTGTAAGGGATATGGAAACAACCACAAATACCCTCTTGGAATAAAGACACAAACACTTGAAATTGGAATAAAACAGGCCGTGGACTTTTAATTAGCTTAAATAACAATTATTATCCAAACAATGATAACTTGTAACAAAACTCTTGGCTCAAACCCAGAGTCTCACCTCCATATAAATAAAGTATTTGCATAAAGCCAACCGCCCCTAAAGCCAGAAGGCTAACCAACCACTTAACCAGGTGATCCCCAGTACAGAGGATAACTTTTACCCTAATAAAAGTACAAGATCAAAATCATTCTTTTTTTATATCTCTAAATAATCATTCATTTTTATTTATTTTTTGGGAGGGAGGGAGGGCGGGCGTTTCTCCAAAAGCTCTTCCACGTTGCCCGCGGCTCTCCTGCTCATCTGCTATTTACCAGCCTCAAATGGTCGGTATTAGCGGCCAGCAGTTCGCCTTGAGGCATGAAGAAAACTCCCCTTACAGACCCCCTTTTTATAGCGCAATTTCCTGCCCTTTGTGCAGCACGAGGTGTCCACGAGGCAAATCACTTAATAGCGCGAGTGCACCTTGAATTTTCTATGTTATATACCCTAACAACAACCTGTGAACTTTTGAACTCTAACTAAAGCCTATTGCTGATCCCTGATTGACCCTATTACATATCCCCACAACTACATGCCGCCCTGTACAATTTAGGTAGCAGGGCCTTACACATCACTAACACAACTCACAATGTTTACAGACATAAACTCATAAACACACAAGCAAATACAAAACAAAGATGGACACCAACACAACTCAACAACAACAAAGTGCTCACAGAAATGTGTTTACAACTAACAGGTACTAATACAAGAATGCAACTCAAATCACTCTCAGACACTCCCTTAAACCCACATTACTCCCACAAGTCACAGTAGACACACAAATACACAGCTCAACCATTCACAGATATGTACTCACACAAATGACAGCATTGACAAACACACATAGTTCACTGACACCTCCATAACTCACGTTAGACACTCTTTCAAACCACATCACTCACTGGTGTTCCCACGATTCACAGCACACACGCAAGAACGCAGCTCACAGGATTCACAGACAAGCACTCACACAAATGACAACACTAATAGACACTGACACAAGAACACTACTCATAAAAATCATATTACTCATAAATTACATAACTCATAAGACATAACTGACAACCCTCAGATGCTTCCACAACTCACAAAACTCACAATTACACGCTTAACAGCACTTGGAAAGCACAAACAAAAGAGCACAACTCATGGCACTCACAAAAACACAATTGAGCATTTAGAAGCATGCCCAAATAATAGACATTACCGCTATTAAATGTGTCCTCTTGTGCCCTCCCTAGGGATTCTAGACATGTTCCTGCTGTGTACCCTGTCTGAGGAGTTCCAGCTTTGTGACCTGCCAGAGGTCTTCAGCCAAGTTCCAGTCCATGTAGGCTATTCAGCCACAGTGCCTCGTCTGTGGACTTTCCTAGCTCTATGTGCCAAAGTCTGTTCGAAGGTCTCCTATCCGAAGTCTGTATCCCGTCTGTTCGACAGTCTATTATCTTAGGTCCATATTCTGCTGTGGTGCACCTGCCAGTGCCTGTGCCTTTATCATGCTTGTTGACCAGTCCTGTTTCACCTGTTCTGCCAGCACACTCCCATATAGACCTATATATATAGCAGACTTGTGTGTTTTCTATTTGCCTTTCTCTACCTACGTACCAGTGATAATGCATTGTGGGGTACAGACAGAGCCCCTGGTATCCCTTGCAACTGGGCTCCAACTCAACCTGCTAGCCCAAGTCCTGACAGATAGGAAAAGGGTGAGGTAAAGAGATGGAGATGAGAGAAAAAGAGAAATGGGAGACAATGGAGAGCCAGAGAGAGAGAGAGGGGGAAGAAAGTGAGAGAGAGAGAGAGAGAGAGAAAAGGTGGGCTATAAAGAGAATAAAGAAAGAAGAGACAAAGAGAAGGGTGAGGAGAGATAATGAGAAGTGAGTTTAAAGAGAAAGTGAAAATAGAAAATAAAGGGATTGACAGAAAAGGGAGAGATGAGACAAAGAGAAAAGGGAGAGATAATGAGATAAGAGATAAATAAGAGAAAAGATTAACAGAAAAAGGAGAGATAAGTAGAAAGGGGAGAAAGGGAGATAGAAAAGGAGAGAGAAAGAAGGATAGAGAAAGAGAGAGAGGAAAATAAAGGGGAAGATAAAGAGAAATGGGAGAGGGAAAGAAATGGGAGAGATAGAGAGGCAAGTCAAAACCAAAGGGGATATATAAACAGAAAGAAGAGTGATAACGAGGGTAACAAAAATGGGCAGAAAAGGAAGAGAATGAGAAAGAGAAGAGATAATGAGATAAGAGAGAAGTTATGAGAAAACAAAGTACTTTAATATATGATACATTCTTCAATGGTGGTAGTGCTTGGGTCATCTGAGTGTCTCTTTAATTGTTATTACTGGTGACTGAGAATGTGTGGTGGAGAATTATCAGAAATATGAAGGTGTGGAGTGTACTCTGCCACCATCAAAAAAAAACATATATTGAAAGATAAAGGTAATTATGCTCTTTTTTTCAGTACTTGACTATATCGGCTGAAACGTATTAGCTGCAAAGGCAAAACAAATATATTAATTTAGCACAATGGAAATCAGACATAAAAACAAACATTCGCAAACACCACAAAAAGTACTCACACTAGTGGCTGTATGAAATTAGCTTTTGCTGTGGTAATGACATACACTACGTTCAGTTAGACGTTTTCCTCCGATCTTATTAGACGCTGTCAGGAACGGGGCAAGATGGTCGGGTAGGAGCCTAGTCGCAGGGGACACCCAGGGCCTGGTCTGTACCCTGTGATGCATTATGACGCAAAGAAACACACCACAGGCAGAATACTCTGAAATGGTTTGTATTGAAGAAACCAGCAGGACAGGCAAGAACAGGTAGTGAGTCACTTGACAGGAAACCTGATGTACGACAGGGCACGGGGACACACGGCAGGAAGCCCACTTTGCAGAGCTGAAGGCAGGATGCTCACTTGGCAGGGCACAAGGCAGGAAGCCCACTTAGAAGGGCTGAAGGCAGGTAAGCCCACTTGGAATACATCTCACATTCCATACAAAATGTAGTTTCTCCTCTGTAATATGACTTGTGCACAGCAACATAATTAAGACAAAATTACAATTTTGTGTTTTACATGTTTGGTTTGGATGCAATTCAGAGGGCTTTGTGATTCAAAAAACAAAATTCAGGGGGTATTTCCAAAAGGGGAGGTCCCTGCTGGACTCACCTTTTACTTACAGCAGCAGCATCTCAAGGTTTAGAACGAGATCCAGACTCATTTTTACAATGGCGGGACCCCCACCACCACCAACAGCAGCACCGCACCAATGGATAGACACATCCAGCAGCATGCTATTAGACTTTATTCTGCCAAAAATTAGACCATTTTGCTTGATTGGCTCCCTAGAGTAAGGAAGGTGATGAAACAGCAGTAGTAGGGCACTTGGTAGACACGAGCAGACATCATTTTTCAATTGTACACAAGGCAAAGTAAGACCTACTTCTTCTGCAAGTGTTGACCTTCCTTCTAGGTTGACCACATCAGCCATGTGTTCCTGGACACATGTAATTTTTACATATTGCTGACCAGCCCAGATAAAATGCTGCCCCGCAGTATGTTGGATGTATAGATTTATGGAAGGGAACCACTTAGTCAGTTATACAGCCCCCATACTGCAGGGCAGCATTTTATCTAGGTTGGTCAGCAATATGTATAAATGATGTGTCCTGGAAAACATTGTCAATGTGGTCACCGTACTTCGATCTGCTTTCTTACTTTATTGTGGCACAGACATAGATCTACTGCTATTATCTTGCGGTGCCTTTCCATCTTTACTATGGGGAGTTATAAACATCCCAGTGATGGCAGTACTTGTAGAAGTTGGGTCACCAGTGTCAGTTGCAGTGGCACTGCTAGTTGTATTATTCCGTGTTTCACAATATTAGGTTATTAGACCCATCAATCAGTGAGATGATCCCTTCCAAAGTGTGTTGTAATGGCGGCAAAACTTGGCAAAGAAAAATTGAGACTTTGTTTGTTTTCGTTTCTTTCGTCTTCGTTATCAGAGGTACATACGAACGCACAAAATTGGCAAATTTCATTAAAAATACATGTATGAGTCTGAATGCACACGTCTAATACGTAAAGTAGCTTCTGAAATCTGTGCTTCCATTTATTATTCCTATTATGAATTCTTCGTATGTAGTAATAATCAGATTTGCATCTGCATTTACAATGAATTCATATTTGGAAATACTGCTTCATTTATTGGCCTGTTTTTACTTTATGCAATCTAGGCTTCAATCTCAGTTTTCTGAAAATGATAGGCTTCAACATTTCATTTTGTTTACCCGCAGTAAAGAGGATGTCTGCTTACTTTAAGTTGCCTGCAAATGTGTGCTTAAAATCCAACATTACTTTAGTATGTGTTCTTCATAATTGCATATGAGTCATTAAGCATTAGTACAATTCTACTCCTAGCTTTCTATATAAGGTTTATATAGCATAAAATGTTAAAAAAAAAAATCAACTAAGTAGAAACGTGTCTTTTGTAACCGGCTGTGCCTAAGTAATAACCTGATTTAGCAATTAAAATGGTATTCTCTATACTGGCTGCAACAAAGGTCATAGACTAAAATTATATTAGGATGGATCGGGGCTGCCAACCGACAATAAATTTAGCCACAAACATTTCTAAAGAAGCTATTAAAAACCTGGATGTCACAAATTTCCTTAAAACATAAAAAATAAAAACAAAGCATGTACAAATTCCTCCATGGTGATTAGCCATGGCAGGTACAATAAATTAGCCAGAGTAACTCTTGTGTATTTAATTTTGTATGTTAAAAAAAGACATGAACTATTCTTCACATATACACCAGCCAGGTAATAAAAATGGGTTTGCTGGTACTTTATTAATATGCTTAGTAAAAGTATTATTTTTTGACATCACTGGATTAGCATCGGAGACAGTCTGATCAATAAACCAAAATATAGGAAAGCAAGTGGGGCTTTATTAGATTAAAAAAAAATCAATCTGTATACCTATAATTGATGATTTATTGTTTTGTTTTGTCCAAAAACTGCTGCTGGCATACATGTGCAAATTGAACCCAAATTCAAGAACAGTATTTAAAATATACTGCACACATGCAAAATTCCTGATACCAGTACTTTATCATTCATTATTTGTGTTGTCCAAAATTAAGATGTTTTGGTTGTAGTGCTAAATTTGCAAAGTAAACCCAATTCAGGAACAGTATTTAAAGAACTAGGACACACTACATTGATTGCACACTCCACTGCCCTGCCTAATTTGTCACCAATATTAATGGTATTACTTATACTCTGGTTTTCTGCAGAATTCTGTCCTCATCATGCTACATGGTTGCTATGTCAATAGTGATAAAATAGCATGTTTATGAATCACCATGTCTTTATGGACCTTGCTTTGTGCACTGGGGCACAGTCTTGGGGAATAGAAAAGGGCCCTCCTCAAACTGTTAGCATTGTACAACATGTCTTGGTATGCTGAAGCATTAAGATTTCCCTTTACTGGAAGTAAGGTGCCCAACCCCTGAACAACAGCCCCATACCATTCTCCCTTCTTTACAGTAGGCACAACACAGTCAGGCAGGTAATGTTCTCCTGGCATCCACCAAACCCAGACTTGCCCATCAGACTCTCCAATAATATCACTTAAGTTGACTGTGGAATATATAGCACGGATGGAATTTCACGAACTGACTTATTGTAAACCTGGCATCCTATAACAGTACCACGTTTGAATTCACAAGGCTTTTCAGAAAGACTCATTTTTTCACAAACGCAGACTGCATGACTAGGTGTTCGACTTTGTACACCTGTGGCACTGGGTCAATTTGAAACACCTAAATTCAATAATTAGGAGGTGCGTCCAAATAATTTTGTCCATATAGTGTATGTTGCACATTGGTGTAATAATGAAATTCTGATTCCAAAAAAGGTTATCAATTTTTTGGAATTAAATTATGATCTGGTTCTGGAATTACCCTGCATTCCATTACACTGGTGTCAACCTGTTTCCAGATTTTGAATACACATCATACACTCTAACTCTAATGTGTTTAGTGATGCTAACCTGGGTGATGCGGGTACAGCTGTCCTCCTCATATCATACCCAAATCCCTCCATGATCTTTAGGAGCTGTGTTTAGAAACAGAATAGGACATTCAATTCCTATAATCCTTTTATTAACAAGTAGAGAAATACAGATAACCTTCAGACTGCATTTAACTCAACCCCTTGCAGCTACCTGCCAAGTTTCTTCCAAACATTATCTCAGACTGTAGGCCTACGGAGCAGTGTTCTATTCCTATCTTTCGCGAGAGCAGCTGCACAGATTTTCCATTTAAATTTGGCATTCACTCTTCTTTCATTCACTACTCTCCTATGTGTTTATCTTGATTTTCCCTGCTCCTCCTCACCCCTCCCGCTTATGTACATTTTCTATGTATCCATCAATTATTGTTATTATAGGACATTATTGGTTGCACTCCCTGCTCCCTCCCACAAGCCTTGTTTCCCCATCCTATACTGCTCTCTCTTGCTTCCTGTCAATATTTTTTTATACTCAGACCCCGCTTCTTCTTACTTCTTCTTCTTACTAGTTAGCATTAGTATTTATGTCCTAGCAATAACAATCCATTAAATATACACATAAATCTAGGGTGCTTGCAAAGTTCAACACTTTGCTGCGCAAGCAGACACTAATTCAAAGCTCTGCTACACACGCATTTCTGTATTATTTGCCAGGATACACATACATGCAGCTGCATTCTAAGTTGTTCATGCAGTATTGAGCTGCTCACAGGACTTGGCAGTCTTTACGTTACTGCTTTATTATAACCACATTGTTTTACTGCACTAAAGTACTTGGTTCACAATACAACTCCATAAAGCCTCCTTTTGTGCTTGAACAGTGATACAACATAACTTCATTTTTATGCTTGCTTACTTCTCTAGAGTGTTTTATTTGTAAGTTTGCAGGAGAGTTATGCTTTCATCTTTCTGACTTAAGGCTATGACAGGGACAGGGCTTGGGATGGTCAAGGGGCTGCAGTGGCATTGTTAGAGGCTCCCCTGCATAATATTGTGCCCTCCCCCACCTGAAACACTGTCGGTGACTTGCCGCCACTGGAGGAGCAGGGCCATTTGGGGAGATCATAGTTTTCCTTCGAAGCAGCACCTTGAGATGCTGATGGCAATTAATAGTGAGCGTCAGGATATGATGTCATATCCTAGTGGTCAGCACTGAAGCTGTGCGCATTGCAAGGGAGTGAATAGACCTCATGCTCCCACCACAGGACTTAAGAAAGATAAGAGATGGAGAGAAAGGGGAGGTATATATAGTAAGAAAGGGGAGAAATAGTAATTGAATGGAGAGATAAAGACAGGGTGCTGGGCTGAAAGCCTTCAGAAAAGGTATTGGGCCAGAAACTCTCTGACAGGGCACTTGTGTGAAAGGCTTCTGACACGACACCTGTGTGGAAGCTCTCTGAATGGGTGCTTAACTGGAAGCCCTCTGACAGGGAACTTGGCTGAAAAACCCTCTGATGGGACACTTGGCTGGAAGACCTCGCACAGGGCACTGCAAATAACAACAGAACAGGGGGTCACTAACAGAGTGACAATACAAAGTTGCAACACTCCAGAATGCAAAAGTCCTGCAGGATCTGTCCAGAAATTGGGGTAATAAGTGCTACCCGTTCCATGGAGGAAAAAACTAAGTGGAGAATACGCGAACTGTATTTTTATTGTGGCAAAAGAGGGCATTATATCATGCTCTGTCCAATACACCTTCCAAGGCCTAATGTTGGCTATATGGGGACTATGCATAGCCACTCAGCTGATCACCTGTCAGTCTACGAAGCATCGCTGTGGTTGTAGCATCCATCATCATCCCGCTGTAACTAAGAGACCCATGACTCAGTCTATTGGCATCATCACTGACCTGGCTCACCATGACCTTGCTACAGATACTACCACTGACAAGTCTCTGCCTCCATCCTACCAATCGATTTGTGCACCAGATGAGACATGCCATGATCAACAGGCGTCATGTACCCCGCTGATCGCTAATTCCTCTGTTTCCTGCTGTGACATGGAGATCCTGTCTCCTGGCTGCATACGTGCCTTTGATGGAACCGTAGTGTGCAGGGAAGATCTTGAGGCCTTTGAACTGGCACGGAGAGCCAGAAATGCTTCCCCAACAGTCACAGCAAAACCCCCGAAAGCTAAAGATATCACAGGGGTTACAGTCCTCTCTTCCACAACTCTTGGCAATGGGCAAAATGCTCCATCGCTTCCAAAACCTGGCAACTCTGACTCCTACCAATCAACGAATAATGGGGCGCATGTACATAGGGGAAAAATAAACAATAATGGTGCAATATAATAAAACCTATATTACGCTGTGTGTGATATAAATGCCACTCACAAACGTGATGAATCAGGCCCATCAGAGGATTCAGTAAAATTCCTTTTCTGGCTTCTAAAATGGCTTCTAAAAATATGTAGAATAGATAACCTACAATAGTGCAGATGATAGAATGCATATAAATATATTATTAAATAAATAGAGCTGATGTAAAACCAATATATATGTACATATACACACATAAATAAACTGATAGGGGTCTCAGTAAAAATACTGTAACTCCTAAATGTCTAAATCAGAGAGGAACACTATAAATATAGATCCCACAAGATACAATATAATAGATCCATTTGATTAAAAACCAGGAAATAGACTAAAATAAAAGTGCAAAAGTAAAGAAGTATAAGAATCTTATATTTTTCTGTAGTAGGTTCTAACTTCATCTGATTTAATATGATATAGAGGAAAAGATAAATACAAATATAAATATATAAATAAAAACTTTTAAAAATCTTGTTTAACCCATAAATGCCAAGATATCCAGTTCTGTATTTAAACCTCCTTTTTGTGTGTCTGAAAATTGTAAATCCACTCTGTTACCCTTTTTGAAAGTTCTTGTCTAGAATTTCCTCCCCGCCAATGCGGTAATACTAAATCTATTTCGATGATCTTGAACTCTGAAAGTGAGAAGGTTTTACAATTGTTACAGTGTTTCGGAACACTGTGTTTGGGTTTTTTGTTATGTATTATCAAGGTGCTCCAAGCCTCTTACTTTGAGCTCCCTGGAGGTACGACCAATGTACTTGATCCCACATTTGCATTTGAGTAAATAAATAACATTTTTGACTTACAGTGAATAAAATGTTTAATTGTATATTCCTTTGCTGTGTTAGTGCATTTGAAAATGGTAGCTTTCTTTTTTTTGGAGATTACATGTCCTACATAATTTGCACTTTCCACACCTATGAAAACCTGGAGTCCTTTTAGATAAGAAGTGATCTTCAGTCACTTTTTCAATGTTGGGTAGAGCACTTGGAGCTAAAATAGATTTTACATTTTCTGATTTTTTTTTGTAAATGATGCTTGGTTTTTCTGGTAAGTAGCGTTTCAGTACGTTGTCCTGTTTTAAAATAGGCCAACATTTGTTAATTGCCTTTTCGATGTCAAAGGTCTTATCACTGTATTTAGCTAAAAAAGAAAAATCAAAAGTTCTATTTGACTGGTGTTTCTTCCCTCTTTTTTCTTTTATGGACCTAAAGCTTTTTTGAAGGAGTTCTCTTAGGTAATTTCTCTCTTCGCCAGTAATTGTTTGCTTTGAACAGAGAAATCCCTGTCGTCCGTACAATTTCTGAGGACGCGTGCCACTTGCCCCTTTGGTATATTCCAAAGCCAATGTGGATAATGGCAGCTTGAGTAATCAATAAACCCATTTCCATCTGTAGGTTTGAAGAAGGTTTTGGAACGTATTTCATCCCCAAAAGTATATAGTGTAAGGTCCAAAAAATTGAATCCCGAGTATTTTGGTGGGTACCCCTGAATGGAGGCTCTTGAAGCTGAAGCATACGCCATTCCTGCCCTTTGTTTTCTCGTTCATCCTGGGCCTTTTTGGTCCAACCATATTCAATTACTGTTATAATATTAACTACCACTATGATTTTTTTTTTAATTATTCACCAACACTTCAGCAAAGTATTATTTTCTCACATTACTTATTTTTAACCTTAGCTTGTAGAGCATGACATTTATGTCCTAGCATTTCACCTTCTACGGACTAGGTTCCTTAGCCTATTTCAATGTTATAGTTTATGATTAAAGGTCATACCCTATGAGTAAAGATGAAAAGTTCAGACAGGAACTAAGTGACAGCAACATCAGTGTAAGCACTGTGCGACAGGGGCTTCATAGAAAGGATTTCTATGGCTAGGCGGCTGTAAACAAGTTGATGATCACTAAGCCCTGGCTGGAGTGGTATAAAGCATGCTGCTACTGGACTCTGGAGCAGTGGAAATGTGTTCTGGGTTTGGCAGATGCCAGGAGAACAATACCTACCGAAAAGCATACTGCCTACTGTAACGTTCTGGGAGGAGGGATGATGGTCTGGGGCTGTGAAGGCAGAGCCGACCCCTGCATGGGTTCCTGTAAGTCCATGGGACCTGGGCAGCATAGGGGTGGCAAATTGCTACTCCAAGACATGTTGTTTGCCAATAGATTTGTGGAGGAGAAGTTTCAAATTTTTGCACCTTTTTTCTTTGTGAATCTATCTACCTGGCCTTTCATGTACTTTCACAAAAAGTCAAAGCCACTAGGACAGCCTCTCCCCCATTCCTTCGTTCGTAGTGTTGTACTGTGGGTGGGGGGGGTCAAGGAGAAAGCTGTAGCTGAGTGCGGGCATGGATGTGTATGTGTAAATATGTATGAGCATGTATGTGTAAATGTTGGTGAGCATGAATGTGTATGGGTAAATGTGTCAGCATGGATGTGCATGTGTGTGTCTGTAAGCATGAATGTGTGTGTGTGTGAGAGGGAGTATACATTAACATGAGGGTGTAGGGTGTGAGTATATGTGTTTGCATGTGTGTTGGCATAAGTGTTTAAGTCTCTGCAGATGTGAGAGTGTGTGTTAAAATGTTTGCAAGCGTGTATGTAATTTACTGGAGGAAAATGGGTGCCAAAATCTAAGATCCAGGAGACCAGGTTCACATAGAAGTGGAGCTGCAGGAAAGTAGGCAGGGACACAAGGTAGTCAGGAGAGAATGTAGGAAGAGAGTGAATGGCAGTATGAGAGAGCATGAGTGAGAATGTGAGAGAGCATGAGAGAGTAAATGTATTAATCATGATAACATAATGGATGTGAGCGTGCTTGTTGTGGTTGTAGGGGGCCAGTATTCCTTATACTCTTCTAACTGTGCCACCAGTTAGGGGGATGCCTTATATTGTTCCAGCATGACTGTGTCTCAGTGCACAAAGGGAGGTCCATAAAGACATGATTTGACAAGTTTGGTGTGGAGAAACTTGAGTGGCCTGCATAGAGCCCTGGCCATAACCCTACTGAATAACTTTGGGTTGAATTGGATGCAGATTTAAGCCCCAAATGAGTGCCTAACCTCACAAATGCTTTTGGCTTAATGGGCACAAATCATCACAGACACACTCCATAATATTTGTGTGATTCTTTCCAGAAGGCTAGCGGCTGTTATAGACACAGAGAGGGGCAGCACCATGGTAATGCCGACGGTTTTGGACAGTCCAAAAAGCCTATATAGGTGTGATGGTCAGGTGACCACATACTTTTGGTCATTTACTGTATATTCAAATCTTATCAATTTGATTTAAATATTTTTTCCTCCCCAATACATGATTCGCCTTTCAAGTTAATGCACCCATTTCTGTAAGCCTTTTGAATGACAGAAGGATAAAGGAAATTACTTCAGAAAAGGAAACTATTTAATATGCTCGTATTGTCACACACCTTAGATTCCCTGAGGTAAAATAGTCCCTTTACTTTTGAATTAAATATCTCCTAAGCAATTACACTGATTGCAAAATAACAAGCAAGAACTATAGCTGGTTTTGGGATTAGTTATGCAGAAAGCTGTGGAAATGTATGTGCCTAGCATGAAGTGTGCATCTATACTTGGGAAAACATAAGCATTTCCATTTGTTTCAAACCTACTGAGGTAAGAACAGGCTCAGCTTGCAGCTTCGACGGTGCTCAGAATTCCCATGCAAGGTGAGTAGAGAAACAACCCAACTCACAAGGGCCACAGAGTCAAGCTTTTGTGTAGTCATTTTACTGTACTCACACATCTTATATATTGTTCTTTTTCAGGACAAGAAGGACTTTCTTTATATACCATTACCTCGATTGTAGTTTACTATATAAAAAATATAAAATATAGTTAAAAAAAACATGTTTTCTGACTTTTATTTAAAAAAATCTACTCATCTAAAAAAAGCTAATGGAAAAAAAAGAATTATACCAAAGGCTTACCCCTACACTAGCTGCAAGTGAATCAATGTAACTTCCCACCTACACAAACTTAAATTTAATAACAAGAAAGTGTTATACATGCTCTTAGTGCATATACCGTATTGGCTCGGATATAGGCCGCCCCCGTATATAGGCCGCACCCTAAAAGTTTGGTGCTTTTTTAAAGAAAAAGTTTTTTTTCTTTAAAAAAGCACCAAAAAAACATGCTGCCACTCTGTCCCCCCCCGAGATATGCTGCCACTGTCCTCCCTCCCCGAGATATGCTGCCACTGTCCTCCCTCCCCGAGATACGCTGCCGCTGTCCTCCCTCCCCGAGATACGCTGCCGCTGTCCTCCCTCCCCGCGATACGCTGCCGCTGTCCTCCCTCCCCGCGATACGCTGCCGCTGTCCTCCCTCCCCGCGATACGCTGCCGCTGTCCTCCCTCCCCGCGATACGCTGCCGCTGTCCTCCTCTGCCCCCCCCCTCCTCGACTTACCGGAGCAGACTCCCGGGTGTCTTGCGGGGCCGGCGAGGGACATCTACGCAATACGCGTATGCAACTTCCGGTACCGGTACCGGAAGTTGCATACACGTATTGCGTAGATGTCTCCCGCCGGCCCCGCAAGACACCCGGGAGTCTGCTCCGGTAAGTCGGGGGTGGGCAGAGGTAAAACGCTTAGATAACCTCCCGTGCCGGCACCCCCCCCCGTGGGAAGTGCTGGCAGGGGAGGCTGTCTGAGCGTATCGGGGAGTAGGATGCAGGTCCCCTGCACCGCTGCGGGGGATCTGTATCTTAACCCCGCTGCCTGCCCGGCGCCCGGGACTGCATGTCCCGGGCGTCGGGCGCTAGACCCCGAATATAGGCCGCACCCCCACTTTAAAAACTTAAAGTGGGGGAAAAAAGTGCGGCCTATATTCGAGCCAATACGGTATATATATATATATATATATATATATAAATATAAATATAATAAAAACCTTTGAAAAGATCAAATGTCGATTTTCAGATGGAACTTCTGTGTCTTAATAGTAATTCCTAAATATAATAACAAATAAACAAATATATAGTGTACTATTTCAATCCAAGTGTGTCTGTCTTTAATAATTGTACACACATAAAGTAATCGAAAGTCAATCTCTTCAAAAACTGTGATATCAAGAAGCGAACATTCTTCAGCCAACTTCCAAGAAGTGTATAGCATGAAAAACATGGAATATTGTACCCACATCTTCTTCACATGTACTTCATCTCTCGCTATAGCGCTTGTGGCCGCTCTTTGAAGCTGCAGCAGTTTACTGTGTTGCTGAATGCCTCGACACCACTTGTACGTGTGCATAAGTGTAAAGGAAATAGATAACTCCAGGTTATGGTCTATGCAAACATCTCCAACAACACACAATGTCCTGGATGTGTGTATCCATGCAATGTCGTTTATCAGCGCTATACTTTCTTATGTTTTCATTGATCTTTGGTTGGTCTACAGCTCGAAAGCTCACCTTACCATCTCATTAGGCAAGTTGCTTTTAGGAATTACCCCATAATGTTTACTCGTTTGCAGGTCACACAAACTGTATTAGCAAAGAAAGTAGTAGACCTACAGCTGTCATACACAGAGTAGTCTTGCCTTCCTACTGAATAACTTGGATGTTTTTTTTGTTTTTTTTTTACAGAGAATGGGTTTTAGTGAAATTTAGTATTTTTTTTAGCAAAAAAAGGTTTACAAAAGTGAGCTAAGAACTAATCTTTGACATTTACTTTAAGGACACTGTGTACATCTTCTATCCCGAGCATTAGCACTGTAGATATTTAGCAAAAGTTTAGCTATTGTCCATAGATGTGTCTCCCTGTCTCTCTAAGTGTTTTAAATTACATAGTACTGAAAAATGCGACAGGAAACATTCAATTGTTTCCTCTGTAAAGTATTTTGTATCTTTCTGCTTTTTACAGCCTTTTCTGATATTTTGCCAATCATCTTAGTGTTTTTCTATGTACCTGCAGGTCATGTTTATGATATTGCTTTTTTAATTGTGTTAACCTGTCTGGTACTTTGTCTAGAGATTCTTAATGTACATTTTCCAGTGCCATGTATCGCTGTTTCTTTCCATGTAATTGTATTAGTACTTTACTCATATAACACATGTGCTACACAATGTTATATGAGATATATTTGTATTTCAAAATGCAATTCTCAGGGGTTGGTTCAAAATGTACTATGATAGTCTGCGATTGGGTTGAGGTACAGAGTAGAGGTTTTTTAATTAATTGGATTTCAATCAACATCAGAATTTGCACTTGATCCAAGTAGGTTAAGTTACATATTTACCGTATGTTTCTCGTATGATACCAACATATGTGCTTTAAGAATAGATGAGAAACAAACCTAGGCACATGCTGAGTTTAAACACACCCTAAAAATTACATATACACAATGTTCTTGATCTCACAGACTGGGGGCTTTAGCTCCATTAGCAACCACCTAGCAAACTACCTGCTATGGACCAAAATTACACAAAAGGTCCCTTGGACTCATCCCAGTAAAGGTGTCACACCAGGTATAGGTGTCTGGATAAGGATCCGCAATGCAGAGTTGATTCCTCTTGATCAAACACGACGCAGGAACAATAGGAACTTACTGCATGAGAACAAGGAAAACTCAATACAGTCAATACAGGCCAAGGTCCGGTATTTAAGGACAACCCAGCATAAACATGCCCCCAGGGTACCCGCCAGCGAGCAGGACTGGTTCCTGTTCCTCCTGTGCTGCCAAGAAAATTGTCAGTGAAAGTTTGCACAACTGCTTGAATTTGAAAATGTGAAAGTATAGCAAGACAAGAATATGGTATTGTCCAACTACAGAGCTGTTTGAGTTGATGCATTGAAACAAAAATCCTGTTCTGGTCATCTGGATGTTTGCTTACCTTGGAATATTCTAAATGGCAGAGCAGTAGTGTACTCAGGGGGGCAGTCGGCTCCAGGGGCCACTCATCAGGGAGGTTCTAGGGCTCCTGGAAATTAGCTCAATCTCAATGGCTCCCTACCTTCTCTGCCGACTGTCCCCTTTCCCGTACCTCTGCTTATGCTGGTGCCTAGCTTTTCTCTGTATTCTTTCTGCGTACCATTCTTTCAATCGGGGAAAAGGGTTGTGCAGAAGCCACTGGCATAACTACAGCTCTAGGGGGCCTGGTGTGACCCCTTGTTCCTGTCTCTTCATACCAGTTCAGGTCGGAAGGGCCCTTTCTAAGCTATTTTGAAAAGGCACAGGGAGATAGGAACATATTGGGGTCAAGTTATGTCATGACAGCATGCTGCAGGAGCAGTGAGAGGCAAGCGGTGGTGGGCGGGTATGTATGTGTTGTGAGCCTAGGTGTGTAATTGTGTGTGTGTGTGTGTGAGAGACCGTGTGTGACCATGGATGTGTAATTGTGTGTGTGTGACCATGGATGTGTAATTGTGCATGTGTGTTAGCATGAATGCACATTTTCATTTCTTCCACATTATAGTGACATTTAGTGCCGTAAAACCATGCTATGTACTCTTAACCAGTCAACATTCTAATCCCCTAGAACATAATAATACATAATGAGAGAAAAGGGACACTTGGAAGATAGGGGATTTTGAGACCTATCCATGAACGAATCTGTGAATGCTGGATGATTCATGCATAATATCAGATCACAAAGCATTTTCAAAAGTCAATTAAATTACCAAAACAAATATACACGATCATCCATAATACTGCTTGTCAGATAGTAAAGAATCCTATATTACAAAGGTTGTGAAGGTGGATCTGGTTTATAATATATTACATGTAGAAAACATAAGTAAACTTCCTTAACATGCATTAAAGTGGTAGACAAACAAACATAGAATTTGGAGACAGAGGACAGAAAGTCACTGAAGAGCATACAGTACTTCTGGTTCTGGCTGGCTGTGTGTGAAATAGCAATGAATAAATTATGTAAGAATATTATCAGATATAAAAACCTTAAATAAGTTAACGAGCCTGAATTAATAAAATAGAAGTGTAAACAGCAGCATACCAACATACGATAAACTCTATATTTCTGGCTAGCAAATAATCAGGTGGTATATACACACACTAATCAAAAAAGAAACTAAGAATATGGAACAGAATTCTATACGCCAAAGCAAATATCGCTAATGAAATAAACATAACCCAACATGCAGAGCCCTGTAATGGAGCAACCAGGCCCAACATTTCATACAGTTCATATAATGGTGTTGAATTGGGCCATGTTAGTCATGGAAGGTAAGTCACTGTTGCGTACTTAAGTGGAAGGCAGTGTGCCCCAGGTGCCACTCATCAGGGGGGTGCCACTCATCAGGGGGTGCCACATTGACACACAGAGGTCTCAAGTGTCCCAGAAATTCCCTCTTTCTCTTAATGTCTCCCTACCTTTTCAGCCGACCCCTTCCGTGTCTCTGTCTCCTTTCCCTTGCCTTTTCTGTATTCTTTTTTATGTCTTCATCGGCTTCTCCCCGGTATCAGCTCTGTTGACTAGGCCTCCTGGAGTACTTCCGCAAAAGGGTGGAGCCAGGCACACACCATGTGGACAGCCTCCCTCCTGTTCCTCCAATCAGAGGGAGAGGGTAAGTGTGGAGGCTTTGTCCTTTTGAGGAAGCGCGCTGTGAGGCATGTTTAGCAAAGCTAATACCAGGGAGAAGCAGATGAAGAAAGAAGAGACAAGAAGAAGAGGCAAGGCAAGAAGCGGAGCTGTGGAAAAGGTGACAGGGACAGGATGTGGTCAGTGGAGAAAGGAATCAGTAAGCGTGAATGAGAGTAAATGAGGGTTTTGCCACCAAGTACTAAGTCATGTTTTGCGAAGGGGTCAAATACTTATTTCACTGACTAAAATGCAATTATTGGCTAACCCAAATGCATAGATTCAAAGCTTCCAACGCTGCCTGGGTTTCTTTTCATGGATAATATTATTATATACAATCCTTAAAATACCACACATTTTATATTCGCTACCACTGCCTCCTTCTGTATTTATGTGGACATCCAGACACATTTTACAGGCTTGTATGCCGGTCATCTATTGTAAGTGGTTCCATTTTTTAGAAACCCAGGAGGACTGGCAGCATGTACATGCTTGGTAATAGCATTTGCATTCAAATGGTAACATCAGTAATACAAAGATACCACTGGGTAGTAACGGACTGCAGATTAATGCTTTAAAAGTGTTCCTGTCTGGAAGGTATTTCTATTATAATATAATGATATGATATAATGGCTCAGACTTAAAGTAAGTGATGCCTTGGTCTGGTGATGGAGGTACTTTAGACTGAAGGCAATTTGATCCATCCAACATCTATAACTAGATATGTTTACTCTACCTCTGTTTTACCTAGATTTCTAACCCCCTTTTATCCTTATTCAATTTTTTTCCTTACAGGTAAAGGTGGGGTAGCCACTTTAAAAATGATGATTAGGTTCTCCTAACTCACCTAAACATAACCACCAAATATGCATGTGAGGCATTCTAAGAATTTGACAGTAACACATCTGCACAAATGCTGGAGGCACATATGTCACATATGTAATAATCGATTTGATTTTGGGAAAATAACCCATTAGTACATGAAATTTGGTAGAATAATGATGTATGAATACAAAATAGAGAAACACATTCGCCTATGCAATACATGAATAAAATTATAGTACAATAATGGAATGCCTTTAAGCACAATGCAATCCTACTATGGTGTGTAGGCAGCTCAATACTTTAATATCAAATTAATTATTAAAATAAGTGTATGTTTAAAATAGTGCACATGAACTTGGTGCCATTCTTTTCTAATATAAAAAAAATGCCATAGAAAATAAGCATCTATTTTAGCATCCTCCCATCCAACATTATTCTACCTGGGTCTTGCTTCTCTAGCCACTACAAAAGTACAGAAAGCATACACTGTATCTGGTACATATACATACATACATACATAAATAAAATCTAAGCAGAAAAGCCTAGTCTGTCTGGTCCTTCCTCTCTAGAGTGTCATCGTAAGGTGTTCTATTTTTTTTACCTATTGGGTCATGTTCTTGCATCTTCTCTTCAAGCATGAACATTCATGTCTGGCATCTTTTGTGGTGCTGCTCTAAGAATTGACTCAACGTGGTGCAAGACACTTCTTTGTCTGTGTAGTGAGCATTGTTGGTTTTACCCAGAGTCTCTAGATGAAGCCCTGCTTTCCCGGGTCTCCAAGTCACTCTTATCTTTCTCCATAAAAAGGGAGCGGCATTTAGCCATGCCCACTCCCTCTTCAATACTCCTTACATTTCCAATCCATTCAGTTTAATTTGGGGCTAGCCCTGCCCCGGTCCACAGATTGCCTTAAGTGGTTAGGTCTGCACCATCAAGCACTGTCCCCTTAAAAAGCCACTCCCCTCAGAAAAGGAAGAGTTATGGGTTGCATATCTTGCTTGTTGGTGATCTATTGGGTAGGCTTTATTATAATTGTTACTCTGTTTTTTTAATTCAGCTTGTCCACTCACCTTCAAAGTTCTCCGTTTAGCCTGACCCTTTAGTTCATTGATATAAGGTAGACCTTAGGTTTTGGTTGCTCAGGTCACGGTACCTGAGGGCTAAACTAAAGGTAGGCATGAGACATGATTGTTACAGGTGGAGAACTTTCTCTTTGCCTTTCTCTAGTTGTTTAAGACCATAGTCCATCTACAGGTGTGGTGGCGTTATAATAACTTACATAAGTACCGTATTTGCTCGATTATAAGACGACCCCCCCAAAATCTGAATATTAACTTATGAAAAAAGAAAAAGCCTGAATATAAGACGACCCTATAGGAAAAAAGTTTTACCAGTAAATGTTAGTTCATGTAAACTATGTGAACAATTGTTTGTTAATAAAAGCTATGATTGAGAAAAATATTTTGTTTTTATTTCCTTTTTTTTCAACCTGCCCCCCCAGTTATGCACATCTGTCCCCAGGCTTGCCACTCTGTCCCAGAAATGCCTTAAACCCCATATATGTCACTGTACCCCATGATATGCCTTTTAACCCTCTAAATGCCACTGTGCCCCATGATACGCCCTTTAACCCTCTAAATGCCACTGTGCTCCATGATATGCCTTTTGACCCCCTATGTGCCACTCTGCCTCCAGAATTGCCTTATACCTCCCTATATATGCCACTAAAGGGGTTAAAAGGCATTTCACAGAGCACTCTGCCTCCAGAAATGCCTTATGCCCCCCACTTAACACTCCCTCCCCCTCCCTCCTCCAAACTTACCGCTGCTTCTGAGTCCCCGGTGCTTAGTCCGGGCGAATCGCGTAGAGCTCTACACGCTGCCCGGACTAAGCACCGGGGACTCAGAACCACCGGTAAGTTGGGGGGGGCATAACACAGGAGGATCCAGGTGCCCTGCATCTGAGTCCCCGGTGCTTAGTCCGGGCGAATCGCGTAGAGCTCTACACGCTGCCCGGACTAAGCACCGTGGACTCAGAAGCACCGGTAAGTTGGGGGGGCATAACACAGGAGGATCCAGGTCCCCAGCATCGCTGCGGGGGATCTGGAACTTAGTCTGTGCAACAGACAGCGGAAGTTGTCTACGCGAATCGCGTAGAGCTCTACACGCTGCCTGGACTAAGCACCGGGGACTCAGAAGCACTGGTAAGTTGGGGGGGGGGGCATAACACAGGAGGATCCAGGTCTCCTGCATCTGAGTCCCCAGTGCTTAGTCCGGGCAGCGTGTAGAGCTTGTATCTGCGGGGGATCTGGATCTTAGTCTCATAATCTGACCTATTTGAGGTATTTTTCAAGCAAATACGGTATATAATTCTTCTCACATTAAGTAACACTGATATTAATAGGATATTAATTGTGAATGACAGTGTCGGAGAACGTCCGAGTACTTCTATACCTTGGGTTTCCAAATTATATAGATATCTTTATTGAGCAGCTCGAGAGAAATCAGACACACAGACAGGAGTTTATGTATAATAAGATCTCTGATTTTATTACGTACAAGCACATATATTTTTACCCACCTAAAAAGGGGTTGAGGCATAGCAAACATTCCCAACATTGAGTAGTTATTATAATTATATGGGTGTATTTGGCATATCACTTACTGAAGCATAATCAGGTTAAATCAATGAATGAACAAGAATGAGATTGTAGGTGTGTGTGAATGAATGTGAGTGAATGTGGGTCCACCCATTTTGTACAAAATTTCTGAGCTTTTGCTTCATTTTCCTCCAATTATTGGGGGGGTCTGGCCTCATTTTCTTGGCTTCATAGAAATCACCAAATTTGCAAAAATTAGGTAAATTTGCAATTCAGACAATCCAAATGCACAAGTCATATCTATTACTTTTACTGGTGCGGAAAGCTTATGTGACTCATGCATCACAAATAGTTGAGGATCTTGCTATATATTAACGTCTATTCTCAGAGAAAATCTCAAACAAATGCTTTGTCCCACAATGAGTTCATCTTTATGGCTTCTTAATGTTGTTTCAGTTTGGAAGTTACCTTTGCCCTGAAGAACCACCAGCGTTCAGTGATACAGGAAATGGAAGAACAGAAAGAGTTTTATCTGATAAACTACAGCAGTAATAACTATCAGAAAAGGTAAATATTTGTATAATAAATAATGGAATCTTATTTAAGAAATTATTAGAAAATTGAAAAATACCTCCAGATATTTTACTCCATATCTTGTGAAGTCACCTGGACCTTTTGATCAGCCAAATTCTATGCTTCTAATTCACTAGTATCCCTGTCGCAGTTTTCTTAAATTAATCATTGTCCCCATCTATTTTTAGTCCATGGAAGGAAAGTAATATGTGTTCTCTTAAATCCCTAGGACCACGATTTTGATCCAAGTATTTGTCATAGATACATTTGTTCCATTGTAATCTCCTGAGATTAATCTAAGTGTTTTTGAATTCTTTAAGCGTTGTTTCAAGCTCACGGGGTGCATTTTGACATTAGTAGTGGAAGAAAACATAATTGGCCTGATCAACCCAGTTGTTTTGTTTAAAAATAGTTAATGCTTCGGATCCATTTATATAACATACACTAGATATTCACCTGGTGTGCACCCAAAATCCCCCAAAACATCACAGCAAACATAAACTAAGGCTGTATCATTCAATAAATAATAATAAAAAAAAGTAATCCACTTATACAAACAAAAGCAACTAGCTTGTTGTGTTTATCAGAACAAATGTATAATTAAAGCCAAACACACCCTTACAACATATTTAATATCTAAGTTTACTTGATAGCATAGGTAATTGTATGCATATTTGTTAAGAAACCTTTCTAATTTAGCGTGTTTGAGAAAAATGAAAGTCCTTTGTTTTAAAAGAAAATATGTATCTTGCTGTTTATAGAATTTTTGCTTTTGACTGGCTCCTTTTTGCCAAAAAGTTCAGATTATACTGTAGTGATGGCTTTACTCCTTAAGCGTTAGGTAAACCTTTTATACCTCTCATATTAAAGGCCAGATTGAGAAGAGTTCAAATAGGTATGTAAAAACTGTGAGATTTCACTTAATTACAAAACCGATTCCTCTCTGTAAGTGCAAACATGTCACATACTGCTGGCTGGCACTTTGTATGTACTCATCAGCAACATGTGAAGAGTATATGAGCCCCGGAAGAAAAATGGCACCTACCGTCACGGCAAGTAGAAGAGCAGTGCAGGAACACAGAGACTGAACGAATCTGGGACATGTAAACATTTAGTTGGTGTAGTCAGTATATGAAGCTGAGGTCATGGATAGACAAGGACAGAATAACCAAATATTTAGCAGGGTCAAACTCAGTAAACAGACAGAAATGTCAGACAAGCCAGGCTCAGAATCAAAAGATCAATACATTTTTTATAATCACCGCCAAATGAACAGGGCACTATCACAGGCACTGACATAGCATTAGAACCAGGTTTAAATAGTCCTTCAATTGAATCTCCCACCCCAATATCGAAATGGATGCTTGGAGCGCATTAGGGTCATGTCCTTTTAAGAGGCTGTACAGATCCCGGAGAAGACGCAATTCCGTACAGCAGATACTAGCCACATGGGCGCATGCGTGTGCCTGCTTGTACAGGAATCCTGGCGGCCGCTGCTAGCGTCATGGGAGCTCGGGGTGGTAGTGGAGTGAGTGGGCCGAAAGTAAGGTGGTCTTACACCTACATGCTGTAGCCACCATACACTACAGTGGCCCTTTTCATGTACACATGCCATATGTCTTTAATAAGAGCTGAAATATGTGTCCGATGCACACACAGACAAGAATATACATACCTCCCAACTTCAACCTTGGTGAATTGGAACAACTTGAGATAGAGTTTGGGAGGTAGAGTTGTAGCAATGTTATACAAGCAACCTACAGAGGGTGCTAGAGAGTTCAGTGTGAGTTGTAGTAACTGTAGTTTGGAGCTAACCAGCTCAGCATGGCAGTTGTATGTTATGAAGCTATGCATAATAAAGAAGCCTGTTTTACCCTTAACTGAGAGTGCATCAATCTATGCATAGGAGGTATCAAAACAAGAGTGTCACTTAAACTGGCAGCGCTACTGTTCATTAACACAATAATGCGTTTGCGCCGAATGCATTCTCTGGTCCCCAATTCCGCCGTCCTGAGGAGTTATGACCCCAAAAGTGGAACCGAGGTAGAGCTTGGTGGGACAGCAGGATAAAGTGACAATATCTGGACTGTCCCACACAAAGAGAGACAGTCCAGAGGCATGCATATATAGAGCAGGCATTACCAGTATATGTGTACGATTAACTTCATGGTTGCATGTGTAAGATTTAGTTTTACATACTGCCTATCATTTATGGATTTACTCTTCATCTGCCAATACTCCTCCCGATTGGTCTTTAGAAACGTATACCAAGCTCCCAGCAGTACTAGCAAGTATATTGCCCATAGATGCTTGTTCATTTACTATATAGTATTTTATGTAGCTGGGTATATTGGGGACTTGATTTACCCATGGCCTTTCACATATTTTTTGTGTATTTCCTGGATTGTGATATTTGTGCTGATTTTCAGCAGGGTAACTCCAGACTGACTACCCTGTTCTCTGTGCCAGGATAATCTGGCAAGGGACGCAGCTGAAGAACATGTGTTTACATGCAACCCAGCTAAAATAGTCCTCTGTAAAACAAGTCTACTTAGCATTGAATGAGAGACCTGCCACATTTTGTTTTAGATAGGTGTCCTTGTTTGTAAGTGTCCATATTTAGTGAGGTCAGGTCCTCTTTGGAACCAAAATCACGGTTCAGTTCTCCATCCTCCATTTTTTCTAGGAACTGAGAGAATGTTTATTTGACTGTAAAAAAATACAGCTCACAACTAAGCGTGTTTAATCTCCAGTAAATGTGTGTAATTAGTGCATATATATGAAATACATTATTCTTTTTCTAAAATGATAGTACATTAGAATCTGTCATTGACAGCACTTACTAATCCATTAAAGCAGCAGCTGCTTGACATGTCATACAGAGTAAATCACAAATTATTATTTTTGTCCTTATGTCATTTTAATGTATGTTGGGAATGTAAGTGTTTTTTTGCCCCGAGTGCATTAAATCAAGGATTTTGAAACTTCATCCAATTGTTTTTACAAGTGCCACACAAACTAAGCTGCCATAAAAGGTTTGGTGCAAAAGAGTGGATTTTCTGGAGTATGCAAATTGTCTTTTCACTGATATCTCATCATAGGTTCTCCTTCCCAGACCCTAAACCCAATATATTTTGAGTAGTGGAAGGAATCATCAGGGCTTAATAATCTTGAGGAGATGGCTCAATTAAAGCTCTTTTACCATACACACTCTTGAGATGATCTTACCATTATGACCCACTGCATCAGACTTCCTCTAGCACAGATTTCCTTAACAATTATAGATGTAGTGCTGTGTAATACACAGAAGGTTGAATGATGAGATACCATTTTTTAAGTTCCAAACTACTTAGGACTAACGACAGTTCTTATGTGGATCTAGGTAGCCTAAGTTGCCTCTTTTTCTTCATGTATTTCCAGACAGACTTGATGTTGTTGCCATCATGGTACGTTTAGGGTGGTGTCATTCTTCAGAATAAAATTGTGTCCAATCAGTCGCCTCACTGATGGTATTGCATTATGGATAAGTATCTACCGGTACTTCTTAGCATTTAGTCTGACCAAATCCCGAACTCCGTTTGCAGAAATGCAGCCCCAAACTTTCAAGGAACCTCCACCATGTTTCACTGTTGCCTGCAAACACTCATTTTTGTATCACTCTCCAGACCTTCAACAAACTGAAGACTGTTACAGGCAAATATTTTACATTTAGACTCATTAGTCCAGAGCATATGCTGCAAATTTCCTGCACCAGTTCCTGGTTTTTTTTGAATAGTTGAGATGCCTGGCCTTGTTTCCAGGTCGGAGGTATGGCTTTTTAGCCACAAGTCTTCCATGGGTCTCCTGACCAGACTTCTCTGCACAGTCGATGGGTAACAGGGTCCCACTGTTTTCTGCCAATGCTGAACTGATGGCACTGCTGGACATCTTCCTATTAGGGAGGAAAGTAAGCATTATATGTCTTTCATCTGCTGCAAGTTTCCTTGCAGCAGATGAAAGACATATAATGCTGCTGCTGCTGCAAGTTTCCTTGGCCGACCCATGTGTCGACAGTCCTCAACATTGCCGGTTGCTTTGTGCCTCTTTAAAGGAGCTTGGACAGAACACCTGGAATCCCATGTCTATAATTTCTGCATGGGAGACACCTTGCTCATGTAGAATAACTACCTTGTGTCCTGTTGCTGTGCTGAGTCTTGCTGTGGTGTTTGACTGTCGACATTAAATTGCCTTCAGCAACCTCACCTTGTTAGTGAGTTTGGCTGTTTCTCACCCAGTTTTATTCCAAGAAAGAGTGAGATATGAGAATGTGATAGAACATGAATGAGAGAGTGGGTGAGCGAGTGTGTGAATGAGAATGAAAGCACTAACGAAAATTCCAGGCTGCTTCATTTGGCTGGTGCGTCCCTCCTCATTTTGGGGGATTTGCATGAACTGCTGAAATTGGCAAATTTTGTTACAACAATTGTAATTTGTACAAATCCAAATGCACAAGTTTAACTCCTACATGGCTGTATCAGTTAATGATTGTGTTTCAACCTACATATTAAATTGATAGTTTTTTTGATAGTTACAAAACCCCTGACTTTGTATAAATGTAGCTAGAAGAATTGATGCTGTTTTGAAGCCCAAGGATGGTTACACCAAATATTGAATTTTTCTTCTTTTCACTCACTTATGTACTTGTCATGTGATTGTGTACTTGTCATGTGTAAGATTAAATATATGTACACTGACCTCTGCTGGGCCTCACTGACCCAGACTAGTGTGGCTCTAAAATTTGGTTGCTTTTACGCTATGCATAGTTTCAGTAGCGTACTTAGCGGGGGGAGGGGGCAGTCTGCCAAAGGTGCCGCTCATCAGGGGGGTGCCACCATGCCAGAACCCCTCCAGAGACGGACAGTAATGCCCGCCGCTAGAGGAGCAGGCTCGGTTGGGGAGATCAAGGATCTCTCTCTAACCGGCTTAAAGTCAATCAAGGGAGCGGGAGATCTATTAATGCAGACCTCCGATCCTGCTCCCTTGCGATGCGCGCGGCAACTGATGCTGCGCAACTGCATTTTCTGTCATGTCCCAGCGCACAACACTGAAGCCGCACCCATCGCCTCCCACACTCACTACACCGGAAGGACACAGAAGAAAAGGAGCCAAGAGGAAGAACGAAGAGGAGGAGGAGGAAAAAGAGTTGTAGCGGGAAAAATGAAAGTGACAGAGGAAAGGTAGAAAACATTCAGTGAGAGTGGATTAGTAAATGTGGATTAGTAAGTGTGAGAGAATGATGGGTGTTATGCTGTACCCTTTACCATTGTCAATGTCTTGTTGCCATATGTGATAAACTGTGTGATCTATTCTTAACATATATAAATTGGCCAGTAATAAATAAAAACAGTCCCCATGCACAGAAAACAATCATGGGGGAAGTGCCATATTTTCATTGTCTTCAATAGCAATAACTCCACATTTTAAACCTTTACCTCCTGACTCCTGTTTTCCACGGGACACTACTGGTTTCTGGGTACTGTCCCACTATGCTGCCCAACTGTCCTGCTTTTGCTGACAGAGGGGATCATGGGCAAATTAGGTAGAAAAAGACTGGCCCACAAAGCTGTAAAATCAATTGAGGTATGTGGTTTGCAGCACAAATCTCAAATATACCTTGTATGACGCATTGAAACTGTGCACCCAGAAGTAAGCCTAGGGTTAGTGCCTCTATAACTAAAACACATGAGCTGTGTGAATGAATGAGTATGTATTTCTATATGTATGTATAAGTGAGTGATAGCATGGATGTGTGGAAGTGGGGGCCAAATATGGAACAAGCAGGCTGTGTGGTGGCAAATATGGCACAGACAGGATGTTTGGGAGCAAAGTTGGCATAGGGAGGCTGTTTGGGGCAAAGATGGCACAGAAAGGATTTTTTTAGGCAAAGATGGCACAGAGAGGCTGTTTGGGACAGTGGCAAGCTGTTTAGGGGCAAAGATGGCAAAGACGTGCTGTTTGGGGAAAAATATGGCAAGTCCTATGCTTCGAATCTGGGTGGTGGGCAGGCCCTGCTGATGCAATCTGGATGATGGGGCAAATCCTATGTGTGCAATCTGGGTGCAGAGCTGGCGTTTGGTGTGTGTGATCAATGTTTGCAATTTAGAGTTTCCTTGCATTTTTTATTTGATCTATAACTTCAATGCTAAGTTTACATGTCATTTTCAGTTGATCTATACCTGCAAGGCTGGGTTTATATGTTATTCTGTTGCTTTAAACCTGCAACGCTATGTTTTCATGTATTATTAATTTATTAATACCTGAAAATACACTGTTTACATTTCATTTGATCTATACCTGAACTGCATGAGGGAGGAAACGAGATGTGTAGCACAGTGAAGGAGGGGACACAGGGGCTCTAGGGGTGATGACAGGAGAGGGGGCACCAAGGGGGTGGCATGTACTGGGCACCTGAAAACCTAAGGCCAGCCCTGATCATGATTTGCACATCCATTTCGGGTCGCTTGCCAGACCCACACATTTAATTTGCTATGCGACTGACATAGTATTGTTCTCCTCCGCTGCCCTGACCGTGTGACGTGAGGACATCTCAAGTCATGCTAGGGTCAGCAACAGGGAAGACTGCACTGACTCCACAGTCTCCTCCTAATCTGCTCAGTGTGGCAAGTACTTTTGTCTTTTTGTGTTTTTTTTTTTTTTGCTGATGGGGTGGAGAGTGTGATTGCATGCTAGGGAGTGTGTGTGTGGGGGGGGGATCAAATGTGTGCCCATGATTCAATCAATATTAAAGATGGCCCTGTGTTAGACAGTAAGTGCGTGTTTATGTATGCGTAAGTGTATAAGTGTAAGTGATAGAATGTGTGCATCTGCCTCAAAACACCTTAAACTGGTACCATACAATAACACACACTGTTACCTCACTCAGAGCTGCAAAGCTGCTGCCACCCAACTACCATAGGGTCCTGTAACCTGAGTTGTGCGAGTTACGTGACCCTGGTAAAAACCTCGGTTTTCTGGGTACCCACGTGGCACCCACCTTAGCACACCCTGTGTGCCCCGTCATATGCTGTTATATTCTGGTGCCTCAATGCAACATAAGGTATTAAGGTAAATGTAAATCCATGGTCTTGCACCCACCCTAATTTTGAACCCACTCCATCTGCCTCTAACCATGGTGACCATTGGCCACTTGAAATGATGAGGGTATTAGAACCTTGCCTCAGAACTGCTCTTCATTTGACCTTATGGTTCCACAATCCCATCAAGTTTACAGTTGGGCATATTCAAATAATACAATTTCTATTTGTCATTTCAGAACGCTGATATATACTATAATATACTGAATTATTTCAACTTCTCACATGTGGAACACTGATACAGTGGTGTGGGTTGACCTACCACTTTTTTTAGATTGAAAATAATAATGCATTCAGATAGGTGAGCAGATCACGATCCTGTTAAAAATAATGATAAAGCATCACTCTAGCACCAACTAAATTATTACACAGCATGAAAAAACTCATTAACGGTGGCACAAGCTTCTAATTATCAAAATTATGACATCCTGAAGATAGGCTTAGGACTTTTTGCACACAGAAATATTAATTTATCTGCAGATGAAATATAAACACACATATCTATTTAATGACTTGTAAAAGTGCTACCACGTAAAAATAAATTGTCTCAGCCAAGTAAGATCATAAAATATTAGCATTAGCATTATTTTACAAAACAAGCAAATTTCTATAGGGGTTATATATATATATATATATATATATATATATAAATATATATCACGGTATTGTAATGAATCAGGAATAATATGGTCTGAGTAGAGACTGAATCTAGTCCTTATAATCTAAATCTATTGAGTAAAATAAGGCATGTTTAAAGTACAACATTTTGTAACGGTGTACATACCGAGTATATATTCCTTTTATATCATATATATACGTTATGTTTCTTAGTTCCATAAATAACACAGTTATGGGAATAAAAAGAATAACAATAAACATAAAGGTGTAAGCGCACATACTCCAAGGTTGTGTACTGGGGTATGTGTGCTTACACCTTTATGTTTATTGTTATTTGTATTATTTGAGTGGAAATTTAGAGTGGTTTTTTTTCACGAGGTGTGTTATAAGTTGCACTTTACTTTACACTTATTGTTATTTATTTGATTCTTTATAATGGGAATAAAAAGAACCTGTCATCTGCTATGCCATGTTAACATCCCTTACTTTTCTCTGTAATATCTCTATTGACAAGGTTTATTCAAATGTCGTGTGGCAAAAAAACATTTGAAAAGTTAGCCATGTTTCTGCAAAACATGGTACAATCTCAGATCTCTATAGTCTGTGAAGCTAGACAGGTTCAGTTAGCTAAATGTTTCAGTCTGTGTTTATCCATCACTGGTTTGAACAATATTATGCAGAGTGGTTTCTTATGGAAAAAGTGCATCAACCAATTAAATCAAGGCTAACCAGCCTATACAATTAAAAGCCTAATTGTATGTAAACCCAGAGCAAACCACAAATTATTGTCTGTTTGGATTTCCCCCAAGATACATCAGAGCCTAGTAAACAGACACTTATAATTATAGTGAATACTAGAGAAGCAGACAGTTTCTTTACAATATACACTCAGAATATTCATACATCCATTTCTGCTGATGGAAGCTCACATTATATAACTGTATTAAACAAACAACGCCCTTCAAGTTTGATACGTGAGACAAATGGTCACATCTCATAAACTGCCTTTATTATGATGGGAATATAGGTTGCAAAGCCTTAAGAAATGGCATGTTTTGTCAAGCATTGAATGGCAAACTCTAAAAATAATACTACTTGGTCAGTTGTCTTAACCATGTTACCCGTCAGTAGACTCTTCTTTCAATTTCTGCCTGACCTACCCCTTTGGAGTGCTGAATTCCCCTTTTTGATAGCTCACCCCCTTTTGAAGAGTACACAAAATGTAGCTCTTCCGTACAACCAGCTTAAAACTCTGTAATAACCCAGTAAACATAACAAGCCTGGGTCACTAAATACACTTAGTTCCTAGTAGTGGTGGGTTGCAGCAAGTATGCTCAGTTGTCCATGACAACCTGTTATCCAATGCTCTAAGATTGTTTTGGAGCTGATAATTAGCATTAAACACACATTTCAGCTATCCTGTACCTCTTTGCAAGGTGAATTACGGAAAGCTATTTCTTGCTGCTTAGTGAAATTAGGAGATGGCTAATGTCGGTTACCTCCACCAGAGAGATTACATAAATGTAAAGAGCAAAGTACCATATAAAATACCTTTACTTTATGTATATTTTTCTGTGTTTTTTCCATACCTCACAGTGCATTAGGTTTCCATAAGCTGGCACGGTGTAAACAAGCAGTAATATTGAAATGTTCAATATGCCTTTGTCTTATGGGTGAGGTCTACTTCTCCGTTTATAGGGGGAAGTACTGAACCAGGAGTATGGAGACTCCAGGTAGTAGCATACCTCCTAACTTCTACCCCCAATAAATCAGGATGGATGTGTGTCTTAGAGATGGTGGTAGATCTGTGAAAATTTGGGATGCACCTAAATGAAAATTCTGGATCAAAACCGAAAATTCTGGATTTACTTGGCTGAAACCGAAAATAACCCCCCACCTTAAAAAAAAAAAAAAAAAAAAAATAACCACACTTTTATTAAAAGTAAGTAACACCAAAATTGGACAGAATAATTCAACAACAATATTAATATATATATGATTGTTAACAGCAATCACACTCCTATCATGTTATGTCAGCCGGTACATGCTGGAATCTGGGTATGCCTGGGCATTATAGGAGTGTGATTGCTGTTAACAATCATATATATATTTATTAATATTAATGTTATTGATTTTTTGGCCAATTTTGGTATGTTACTTACTTTTAATAAAAGTGTGGTTAACACACCAAAATTGGCCAAAAAATCAAGCAATCACACTCCTATCATGCCCAGGCATACCCAGATTCCAGCATGTACCGGCTGACATAACATGATAGGAGTGTGATTGCTGTTTTACAATCATATATATATTAATATTGTTGTTGAATTATTCTGTCCAATTTTGGTGTTACTTACTTTTAATAAAAGTGTGGTTAACACAACAAAATTGGCCAAAAAAAATCAATAACATTAATATTAATAAATATATATATATAATTAACAGCAGTCACACTCCTATCATGCCCAGGCATACCCAGATTCCAGCATGTACCGGCTGACATAACATGATAGGAGTGTGATTGCTGTTAACAATCATATATATATTAATATTGTTGAATTATTCTGTCCAATTTTGGTGCTACTTACTTTTAATAAAAGTGTGGTTAACACACCAAAATTGGACCAAAAAAATCCACAACAATGATATATATTCATATAATTGCTAACAGCAATCACACTCCTATCATGCCCAGGCATCCAGTACATGCTAGAACCTGGGCATGATAGGAGTGTGTACCCTATGCTCCCTATGCCATGCTATCCCCCCCACTTACACATCCATGCTATCACACACACACTCATTCACAAACATTTATTCACTCATTCATATACTCATTCATACTTGCTCATCTACCCTCCCCCCGCCCCCTTACCTGAACTGCAGTTCTCTCACTCGCAGACTTCTGCAGGGGCTGCTGCTTCCCTCTGTGTTGCTGTGGGAACAACTTCTCTTGTCCCACCCCCAGGGGGAAGAAGGAACGGAGAAGAGTCTGCTGGGTTCCTGCTTCTCCTGACTGGTACAGGAGACGCCGCATGCACACTGTGCGACCAACGCACAGGTAAGCAGCCTGGCTCCTGCAGATGATTCTTTTCTGCTGTTTTTTTTATTTCGGCATTTTGCCGATAATGTCCTTTTCAGCCAATATATTTCGGCCACCGATATATCGGTGCATCCCTTGTGAAAATCCATGGCTATATATTTCCAAGGACTTTCAGGAACAGGTAAGGGGCAAATCCGTCCTGACAGTCTGATTTGTAGTATTTGATGGCGTCCACACACAGCACAGGCCTGCATGCAATCAAATATGTCCAAGAAGGCCAACAAAAATGCCATTGCAACAAGTATTTCAAAATATTACTGGTAATGCATGGCTCCAGGATAACACAGCTTTACGATAACGAGGTTGTATGAACAATCTTCCCGGAGGAGGCAAATGTCCTTGAGGAAATGTTTTTTGTTCTGGATATGTGCCACATAAGATTACTATTTATGATTGCAATGACCCATTTGGGGGGATATAATAGGTTCCACTTGGTTTACTTTGTTTAGAGCCTCAAATTTTCTAGATAAAGCATCCGCCTTGGCATTTTTGGAGCCAGGACAAAATGAAATTACAAAATTACAATTTGTGAAAAACAAGGCCCATCATGCCTGTTTGTGGTTCAGTCTTTTGACATTTCGATATTCAATCATTTTTTGTTATCTGTGAGAATAGTAATAGGAGTTTCAGTTCCTTCAAAGAGGTGACATCTTTCTTCTAAGGCCAGCTTAATGGCCAGTAATTCACAATTACCCACGTCATAATTTATTTTGGCTGCTGTAAACATCTTAAAAACAAAAATTGATGCAATCGATTAGCCTTCTGCTCTCTTTGTGAAAGAATGGATCCTGCTCCGATTTGGCTGGAGTGAAAGTTACCATCAGAGCAATATTAGCTTAACATATGGGAGGCTGAGAATCACAAGGCTTCCTATGACGTACAAGATCCTTTTCTGCTTGTCTTCCATGACCTCTGTCCTCCAAACGTAAACATGCAATTCTCCAGATAATGAGGTAAATCCAGATAAGTGAGGACATCTTTAAGAAAGTCATTAAGTCCTCTGTGAAAGGCAGCTCTGAAAGCACTGGCATTCCAGTCTGTTTCATATGCCATGGTACGGAATTCAATGGCATGCTGGACTACTGATCTCTTTCCTTGCTCTATTTCCATCTGCATTGTCCAAGAGCTGTGAATTTTGTTCAAGTAGTGGAGAGGCCCAGGTTAGCACCTCTCCTTTTAATAAGTTGATAATAAATGTCACTCGAGCATGCGAGGAAAAAGTATGTGGAGTACGAAACTGCAAGAGGTATTCATTCAGGAAACCTCTCCATTCTTGTTGATCACCCGAATAATTGTCCGGCAACGGCAGCTTGGGAGGTTTACTGGTAGTCTCGGATCCCATTTGAGCTAAAGATGGTACTGATACTTTAGATGCTGCTTAAGGAATTTTAGCAGCCATGGATTTTAGAAAAATTCAGTGATGCCATCGATCTTTCATTCTAAGGTTTGAAGATCTGACACATAGGTGGCCAGGACGTGATCTTATCTCTCTTGTCTGGATGACATTTTTGCCAATTCTGTAGGCTCCATAAGTGAAGGCCTGTGATAACTTTAGCAACGTACAATAGTAAAGAGCAGATCAACGATGCAGAATAGAACTTTAATGCCCTCTGCCAGCAGAATCAGACGGGAGCTGGTGTCAGTCATAGTAGAGTCAGGCCTTACTGGGAAAATAAGTATCTGGGAATATAAGTAGTGCAAGTACTCAAGTAGTAAAATGCAGATGTAAGCAAAGTCAAATATCACCAAAGGGTACGGCAAAAAAATAGTCACAAGCCAAAGTCAAGGGCAGACAGAAATAAATGTAGCCTGAGGTCAAGCAGGAGGTCAACAACCAATATCAATCAAAACTGAGGGTTTACATAGCCCTAAAAGACTAAAACACTACTATAGAGACAGTTAGGGGGGCTGGGGAAATATTATAAAATGGCCAATTAACTGGGCTCATGAATATTCATGCGGATGGTTGCGGCACCATAACTTTGTGTGCCCTCCTCTGCATTTCTCCTGATTGTGGGGCCTATGAGGTGTAAAAGTTGACGGATGACCCCCAGACTGCCAACTGGAACTTCTGCTGTCTTGAACTGCTGGGGACTGAGTGTGTCTCAGATCCCCAGCCTGCTATACCAGCTACAGGTAACAACTCTGGAGCATTCTGTATATTTTTCTCCAAGTACATTTTCTTCAAGCGTGCCAGTATTGCAAGTCCACCTATCTCATTTGGGTCAGGGATGTTTGCAAGTTGGCCCTCCCTTCCATTAGATTCATCTATAAACCTTACAAAGGGTTAAGATTTGTACATTTGTCAATTTTAAGTTGGAGATCATATGACTATTGACTGTTTTTTAATTGATCAGAAAAGGACATTTTAGTTTGCCCATACCACAGACTTCCTGCTTTTACCAGTTCTGTGTCTATAGATGGTACCTAAAGTAGAAGTCTAAGGATATAGCAGACACTTGTCAGCAACTAGGCACATCACCACTTGTCTGCCTCAAGCTGATTTCCGAGCTTGATCTTCCCCCAGCACTGGGACTCCTACCTAACCCAGCACCAGCTACCTTAACACTGGCTGCCAGTCTCATTCTCTGGGATTTTCATTACATGGAAATTTTTACTGGTTCTGTTGTCGACAGACTTTATATGTCACTTCATTATTAGTCACTTCATTGTACAGTTCTATACAGTAAAACCGACGTAAATGTGTTTACACATAACCAATATACATGTATTAAAAATTGACCTACTACTACTGGGCAAAATAACTTAATTTCCTTTTCTTAGGATCTGCATGATTACTGCATGAGGGAAGAGAGAGAACTTCAGCTTTCATGAGATTAATTTATAGGCTAAATATTTCCAAATTAATTAATTTAGTTATGCCAAAATCTGTGATGACGACAGTTACCCTTCCAACATAATACATCTTCTTCATCTTCATCGTTTTTTTATGTTTTAAATTATATAGAACAATTAAGTTCTATTTTATTTCGGTCAATGGAAGGCAACAATTAACAAGCTGTGGCTGTGTCTTCATTTCTCTCTGTCTCTTTGTACAGTTCTGAAATGTGCATTCTTTAACCATATATTTTAATCAATAAATAAATGTGCAAAATAAGGACTAGATTCAGTGTCTAGACCAGTGATGGCGAACCTATGACACGCGTGTCAGTGCTGACACGCGTAGCCATTTGGGGTGACACGCGCAGGATTTCCTGCGATTCATCCTCGGCTCCTGCACGGCCGCCGAGGATGAAAGAATCGGGTCCTCCAGCACAGATTCTTTCATCCTCGGCGGCCGTGCAGGAGCCGAGGATGAATCGCAGGAAATCCTGCGTGTGTCACCCCCCCAAAAAAAAGGGGGGGGGGCGGGACGTGCAGTAGCGAACCTAGCGGGGGGCGGGGCGGTGGAGGAGCAGGCTCGCAAGGGAGCGGTATCGGAGGTCTTTAACAGACCACCGGCTCCCTTGAGTGATTTTAAGCCGGTTCAAGGATCTCCCTTGAACCCGGCTTAAAATCACTCAAGGGAGCCGGAGGTCTGTTAAAAACCTCCGATACCGCTCCCTTGCGATCCGCACGGCAACAGCTGTTGTGCGCCGGGGTTTGTTGTCAGATCCCGGCGCACAACACTGAAGCCGCGCCCACCGCTGTCCGTGCCCTCTGACCCGGAAGAAGACAGAGAAGACAGAAGAACTGAAGAAGAGGAGCGAAGAGAAGAAAGAGGAGCTGTAAGAAGAAAAGAGGAAAGGTAGGAAAGCATACAGTGAGAGTGGATTGGTGTATGTGTGTGGATTGGTATGTGTGTGGATTGGTATGTGTGTGGATTGGTATGTGTGTGGATTGGTATGTGTGTGGATTGGTATGTGTGTGGATTGGTATGTGTGTGGATTAGTATATGTGTGTGGATTGGTGTATGTGTGTGGATTGGTGTATGTGTGTGGATTGGTGTATGTGTGTGGATTGGTATATATGTGTGTGGATTGGTATGTGTGTGGATTGGTATGTGTGTGGATTGGTGTATGTGTGTGGATTGGTGTATGTGTGTGGATTGGTGTATGTGTGTGGATTGGTATATGTGTGTGGATTGATATATATGTGTGGATTGGTATATATGTGTGTATTGGTATATGTGTGTGGATTGGTATATATGTGTGGATTGGTATATGTGTGTGGATTGGTATATATGTGTGGATTGGTATATATGTGTGTATTGGTATATGTGTGTGGATTGGTATATATGTGTGGATTGGTATGTGTGTGGATTGGAATACGTGTAGATTGGTATACGTGTGGATTGGTATACGTGTGGATTGGTATGCGTGTGGATTGGTATACGTGTGGATTGGTATGTGTGTGGATTGGTAAGCGTGTGAGAGTGATGGGTGTTATGCTGTACCATTTCCAATGTATTTTTCATTATATAATTATGCTCTAAAGTACATCATAACTCCCATCACTCTATACTGTTCCATACAGTGGCAGAGCTGGGAGACAGAGGCCTTGCACCCCCACCGCAGGACTCCTGAAAGGTAAGTAGTTACTAAGCAGGTATGTTAAATAATTTGTTTTTGGTTTATTAAATACAATTATATATTGCAATTATACATTTTTGTAGGTTAAACTATAAATTGCGCAAAATTATGTTTTTTTGTCGAAGTGACACACCACGCGAGTTATGCTCGATTTTTTGCCGATTTTTGACACACCACGCCAAAAAGGTTGCCCATCACTGGTCTAGACAGACCATATTATCCCTTACTCATTTAGGCATCAAGATTTGTTTCACCCGTAACAATAATTCTGATTGGGAAAATCCTTCTGCCTCTGAAAAGCAGTCATTGTTACATATCCACCAGGAACATCTGGATGACCTCTGGGAAGCCAAAACTATCTGCCAAAGCTTAAAAAAATTTATGTGCAGCTGAACAGCTTCAAATTAGAAGTTCCCATGGCAACTACTTCTGCTGTCATGTGGGAAGTTAACACAGACCAATACATACATAAATAAGTAAATGAATAATACTGTTAAATAAGCACATAATTAATTTGAAAAACACAGGAGTTACCCCAGTATCTTGTCAAACCATAAATGACGACATATGCACCTTCTCTTATGTCACATCTGCTTTTGTAACGTAATCTAGCAGACTTCCTTTTTTTCACCTCACCCACTAATGCTTGGTATGGTCCAATATATTACAAGAACCTTAAAATGGCTTTTTCGAATACTTTTAATGTGTCATAGTAAGTAAATTGATAGAAGCCAAGAGAACAAAGGATTATAGCTCCCAACCAGCCAAGTATTTTTAGCAACTTGTTTGGAGAGGAGTAAGGTTCATCTGGAATTAAGTGTTAGCCGTTTAACAAAAATAGGAAGGGTAACAGTCATTGGGACACAAATTGCCACAAGATGTGGTTCAGGCTAAGAAAAATATACTAAAGCTCTATACTCTCTGTGTCTATTCCCTGTAGTTTGGGATAGCCGTATGAGTCCAGTGTACAAGAATGCAAAAAAACAGAATGTTGCAGAATCTTGTAATACCTTTTTTATTGGACTAACAGTATTTAAAATATTATTTCGAGAGTCTTGACTTGATAAAGGGAGGACTCCTAGCTTGTTTATTATTTTGAATACTGTTAGTCCAATAAAAAGGTATTACAAGATTCTGCAACATTCTGTTTTTTTGCATTGTGTCTATTCAAAAAGCTTGAAAAGCAGTGTAGATCCAGTAATACCGTTATAGGCAAATTAAGCCACAAGCACTGAACAGCTAGGGTTTCAGTTGCAGAGTGGTGACTTCTGATGTGGCACAGAAAACATCTTTAATCTTTAATAGCACTAGGTTTTAGGCACTAGCAATGTTAGCCGTTAAGCTGGCAAGGGTACGGGCCATGTGTTTTTATTATTAGAGATGACAGTTCAGATTTCATTGTCTGGCTATTCCATGAAGAGCCCCCAGTCCTCTCCACCTCTGTGGTTGGCATCTCCGGTACAATAAAAGGTATTGTGCTCCTTTTAGAAACATACTAGTATCTTAAAAGTATGCAGCACCTTTTAGTGAGTTCCATGGTGGATGTGATGAGCTGACAAAGCACCCATGGTGTAGTTAGGCTGTTTGGGGAGATATCCCTTGTAATCGGCCCATTGTGCGATGGGACACCATGTAGCATAATTGCCCAAGATGGCAATAATGGATATGCAGTATGCCTGCAACCAATCCAGGCAGAGCTGGACTGGCCCACCGGGATACCGGGAAATTTCCCGGTGGTACGGCAGGTCCGTGGGCCAGGCGGCCGGCAGACCGACATTCAAAACAGCCGCTGAGTGGCTGCGAGCGGGATTGAAAGCCGCCTCCTCCAGCTGCCGGCGCTTAATGAAATTAAAGGGGCTGGCGTGCACGCACCGCGCCGCCCAATGGCCGTTCCTCAGCACTTCGTCCCACGTCTAATTTCATTAGGCGCCGGCGGCTGGAGGAGGCGGCTTTCAATCCCGCTCGCAGCCACTCAGCGGCTATTTTGAATGTCGGTCTGCCGGCCGCCTGGCAGGGGAAGGAGTGTTATATGCGGGGCATAAGGCTTTTCTCGAGGCAGAGTGCCCCATGATATGTCTTTTAACCCCCTTTTATGCCACTCTGCCTCCAGAAATGCCTTTTAACGGCCTATATGCCACTCTGCCTCTAAAAATGCCTTTTAACCCCCTATATGCCACTCTGCCTCCAGAAATGCCTTATACCCCCCATATGCCACTCTGTCCCATGATATGCCTTTTAACCCCCTATATGCCAAAGTGGAACTTTTTCATCTAAAAATGTTTGCAGTAGCAAATTTTTAGATTCTATTATGTCTAATGTATTTAATTTATTAGGGCCTTTTAACACTTTTGCTTTCTGGCATTTTAATACAAATAATGTGATAAAAAGAATGTTTTATAGTTATTTGTATGGCAAATAGTGTGACTTGGGTATATATTAGGGGTGTGTGTGGGTATAAGAGCTCGACCGCAAGATAAACTATATGGGACTGGTCTCCAAATGTTTCCAGGGCTGCTTTTCATTCCCAGTCTGGCCCTGAATCCAGGAGAAGAAAAGTATGTCTTAATTGCCAACCAGACAGTAATCCAGCAGAGAAAGATTATGCCTTTACTAATAGATTTCAATTATACAGGACAGAAAGGTTCCAAGATCTGCTGCAAATATAGCACTAATACAAGAGAGATGAGCATTTCATTCATATGAACCGTATATTCAAGATATCAAAATTATTCTTTATGTAGTTCATGGACCAGAATTAGGAAACTGCCATGGCAAAGTGAGTTAAAATGTAGATTTATCAATGGTTAAGCATAAATGGAGGACCACAAAATCATAAACTTACTTTAAATTACCATTAAATGACTCTATACTAAAGGCCAGCTCTTTGGTTTATGAAGCCATTGATGAATCTTCCTGGTCCCCCAGAATGGATCTACTGTTAATACAACCGAGACCCAAGCAGAAGTGTCCCTACCACTTCTACTACTACTTACTCCATGTAATGGGTTTGAATTGGTTATTTTGACCAACATTTGGGTACAGATTCCCATACCAATGCATGTATACATACTATAAAATACCTCATTGTTCGTTCAAAATATAGTTTAAAAAATGAACAAAGGTATTAAAGAGCAAAATAAGAAAATAAATAATAATTGTAGCTTTATGCATTCAGAGATACTATTTAGGAGAATACACCTACAGTTGAAGGATGTGTAGTTACCCTTTGTTTAATGTATTAATAATATGTGTTTAAAAGGTCACCTGGTCACTTTAACCAGGTATAAATCTCGGAGAGTGATATGACAGATTTGCAGTTACTAAGGTATTAATCTATGAAAGTAGGATGATAGATTTACCGGTGAACAGGTGATCCTTAAAAGCAGATTGATGGTTGCATTAGTATCCAGGCAACAATTCACTAAAGTAGAATAAAGGATTCCCCGCAAGTAAGACATCAATGCAAGAGAGCAGAATAATAGATTTATACTTGGTCTACTGTCAGTCTGTGAGTGTACATTAATAGAAAGGCATAACCCCCCCACCATCACCACTAATAATTTAAGTCTAATGTATATTTGTGATGAATTTACCACTAACAGGCATCAATTTCTGATAACACATTTATATGTACCCTGACATAGACTTCATTCTGTTAAAAGAAACATGTCTTTCATTAGCTTCGCAGATATTTTTTGAAAAATGATAGGTTTGTTATATTACTGATAAAGTGGTCTCTTTACTTTAGGTGAAAACGTAAACGGTGTAAATGCACATTACGCACTGTGCAATGATTTTTGAACCCATCGAGAAGCAGGTTTGGTTCTGTTTTGATTGAAAAGAGATGATCAAAGCAGAGCATTTCCTTCCATTGATCATGGTGTAACTCCCTTTAAAAGAGAATCAAAAGCAAAATAAACACAACACCCCATTAAGGGTATTAATTGTGGCTTCCATTAAAAAAAAAGCAATGTAGGCGAGTCACAAGCAGGGTTCTCTTGCTTATCTACTGGACAAATCAAACATATGCCCACACATCCATAAATACACACACAGGCAATACCACATACCAACAACCAATTGAAATAGGTATAAGGATTTCCTCTCCTCTCCCTATGCCTGCTTTTGGCATACAAAGGGATTCAAAATCTGATGTGATATAACTGATAAGATTGTTAAACTTAAATTATGCTAAGTAAAAGATTGTACTTAACTTCATATTTCACTTGTAATTTAATTAGGCTAAAAATGCCAAGTAATGAAATTTTAGCATTTGAAAGGCCAGTATTAAAAGATCAACATCACTTCATATTGGAAAGCCAAAAGATGATCTAATCCCATGATGGTCGACTTGTTAATAAAATCAGCTATGCACCATTTAACAAATGAAAGAAATGTAAATTTAAAAATGTTTGATCTACTATACATTTATTGTGAAACCATACTAGACTAATGAAGATTGCTGATAAATGCCATTCAACATTTTCTAATGAAATATGCAACTATCATTTGAAATAGTACATATTCCTTATGAGGCTCTATATAACCCTTGCATTTTAATGGAAAATGCATATCTGTACAACTACCTATACCTATACCGCATCTGCCATCCAGCCATCTTTGCAGTGGGTGTGGGGCAGGGGAAGGCTGGCACCTTTTGGGGTGGTAAAGACATGTCCTCCCCCCATAACCTAGCACTAACACATACTCATTAACACACACTCCTTCTCACATGCACATTCATGCCTACACACAAACAATTATACATTCATGCTCACACACCCCACACATATACACATACAATCGCATTCTAAAATACACACATACATATCCACTCACTTCCTCCATGACTCGCGGGCTCACATAAAAGTGGATGAATTGTACAATATACTTTGTGCACAATTAAGTGCACAATAAAGTGATTATTTTGACCATATCATCATCATTTTTATGTATATTTTCCAATTAAGATATTGGGGCGTGAACTATCAAACTATCAAATGTTTTGTTGCAAATAGTCAACAGGGTCGCAAGAAAGGCGTTGAGAATAAAATACAGAAATTAACTGCCAGAGATTTGAGAAGAATCAAACATGAAGCTACCAGGAACCCATTATCCTCAAGTGGGGTCATATTCCACAACTGCAGCCTACCTGGAGTGTCCAGAAGTACAAGGTGTTTAGTGCTCAGAGACATGACCACAGTACGGAAGGCTGAAACCCAACCACCGCTGAACAAGACACATAAGTGGAAACGTCAAGACTGGGCCAATAAATATAAATATAAATATAAGGTTTTATGGACTGATGAGATGAGATGAGAGTGACTCTTGACGGTCCAGATGGATGGGGCCATGGCTGGATCAGTACCGGGCAAAGAGCTCCAGTTCAACATAGACGCCAGTAAGTTGAGGAGGGGTACTGGTATGGGTTGGTATTATCAAAGACGAGCTAGTTGGACCTTTTCGGGTTGAAGATGGACTCAAACTCAACTCCCAAACCTACTGCGACTTTTTAGGAGACACTTTCTTCAAACAGCGGTACAGGAAAAGGTTTGCATCAAGAAGACCATGATTTTTATGCAGGACAATGCTCCATCTCATGCATCAAAGTACTCCACTGCATGGCTAGCCACTAAAGGCCTTAAAGATGAAAAAATAATGACACGGCCCCCTTCCTCACCTGACCTATTGAGAACTTGTGGGCCCTTCTTAAACACCAGATTTACGCTGAAGGAAAACAGTACACTTCTCTGAACAGTGTCTAGGAGGCTGTTGTTGCTGCTGCACATGTTGATCGTCAACAGATCAATAACCTGACAGACTACATGAATGGAAGGCTTATGATTGTTATTGAAAAGAAGGGTGGCTATATCGGTCACTGATTTTTTAGAAATGTCACAAATGTTTATTTGTAAATTTTGAGTTGTTTGTTTATTCTCACTTTAACATTAACATTATTCTCACTTTAACAGATGAAAATAAACACGTAAGATGGGAAAAATAGACAATGGGCGGTCCCTAAACCCATGTACGGGCTTTGTCATTAAGGGGTTAATTGTGCACACTAATAGTTGCCCAATAATTGTGCAAACATAGGTATTCTCCTAACGAAGCCAAAACCTCATGTTTTGGATTGACGGAGAGCATTGTAGTTGTTCAATAATAAATAATAATCCTCAAAAATACAACTTGCCTAATAATTGTGCACATAGTGTATGATTCTTTATTCTCCTAGTATGGAAATCATATTATACACTGATCAGCCATAATGTTATGACCACCTGCCTAATAACATATTTGCTCGAGGAGTATAAAAAAGTATAGGAAAAACATTTAACTAGTAAATATTAATTCATGTAAACATTTTTTTCATATTTAATAAAACCTATGATTGAGAAAATATTTTGCACATCTGCCCCCAAGCTTGCCACTCTGCCCCAGAAATGCCTTATATGCCACTCTGCCCCATGATATGCCTTTTAACCCTCTATATGCCACTCTGCCTCCAGAAATGCTTTATACCCTCCTATATGCCACTGTGCTCCATGATATGCACTCTGGCATATAGGGGGTTAAAAGGCATATCATGGGGGAGAGTGGCATATAGGGGGTTAAAAGGCATTTCTGAAGGCATATATACATATATGATTGCTAACAGCAATCACACTCCTATCATGCCCAGGCAGCCAGTACATGCTGGAATATAGGCATGATAGGAGTGTGATTACAGCCTCCCTATGCCATGCTACCGCCCCCCCTTACACATAAATGCTATTACACACACTCATTCACAAACATTTAAACACTCATTAATTCCCTTAATCACGCATACTTGCTAATAAACCCTCCCCCACCCCTTACCTGAACTGCAGATCTCTCGCTCGCAGACTTCTGCAGGGGCCTGGCTTCTTCCCTCTGCAACTTCTCTTTTCCCGCCCCCAGGAAGAAGGAGGGTTCACGTACTGGCGGGTACAAGAGACGCTGCTCGCACACTGTGCGACCAAAGCACCGGTAAGCAGTCTGGCCCTATTTGAGGTCTGATTAGAAGACGACCTTGATTATAAGACGAGGGGTATTTTTTTAGAGCATTTGCTCTGAAAAATCCTCTTCTTATAATCGAGCAAATACGTTATATTGTGTAGGTCTGCTTTTTGCCGCCAAATCAGCCCTAACCTGTCAAGGCATGGACTTCTGGACTTCTGAATGTGTGCTGTGGTATCTGGCACAAAGACTTTAGCAGCAGATCCTTTATGTCCTGTAAGATCCATGGATCTGACTTGTTTGTCCAGCATATCCCACAGATTCTTGACTGGATTGAGATCTAGGGAATGTGGAGGAAAAGTCAACACCGTAAACTCATTTTTGAACCATTCCTGAACCATTTCTGCTTTGTGGCAAAGCACATTTCAGTGTCCATGAAATGGTGTACACGGTCTGCAACAATGCATAGGTTGTTGCTACATGTCACATCCACATGAATGGCAGGACCCAAGGTTTTCTAGCAGAACATTGTCCAAAACAGCCTATGCCGGCTTGCCTTCTTCCCACAGTGTACCCTCCTACCATGTGTTCTCCAGGTCAGCGGCACACACCCTGCCATCCACATGACGGAAAACGTGATTCATCAGACCAGGCCACCTTCTTCCATTGCTCCGTGGTCCAGTTCTTATGCTCATTTGCCCATTATATGGTCTGAGGCTACAGAGCCCCATATGCAACAAACTGCGATGCACTGTGTGTTCTGACACCTTTCTATCAGAACCAACATTAACTTTTTCAGCAATTTGAGCCACAGTAGCTTGACTTCACGGGCCAGCCTTCTCTGCCTACATGCATCAATGAGCCTTGGCTGCCCATGACCTGTAGCCGGTTCACCACTTTTCCTTCCTTGGACCACTTTTAATAGGTACTGACCACTGCAGACTGGGAACACCCTACAAGAGCTGCAGTTTGGAGATGATCTGACCCAGTTGTCTAGCCATCACAATTTGGCCCTTATAAAAGTCACTCAGACCATTTTTCCTACTTCTAACATATCAACTTTGGGGATGAAATGTTCACTTGCTGCCAAATTTATCCCACCCACTGCCAAGTGCCATAATAACAAGATTATCAGTGTTATTGACTTTATCTGTCAGTGGTCATAAAGTTATGGCCTATCAGTGCATGATTACTTAATAGATAAGGACAAGGTGGCTTAGAATTCTACTGCTATAAAGAATTCTAGTGAAAACTTTGAGGAATAACACAAAATTGTATAGATAGAAAAGTGGCATGGCTGACAGATTAGTCGACAAGGCAGAAAGTCATCTTTAAAGACACACACCAGCCATCATACACACTTTAATGCACATGATAGCTGTGTGGCTCTTTAAAAAAGTGGTGTCCTCTTTGCCCCTTCACCTGCCTGCCCCTAGCTATTTTCTGTGCATTAGATAATAGCTGGGTGAATCCTTGCCTTGCATAAGCTTTCACCTCCACACAGCTATTTCCCATGCACAAAATGTATCCGTGCACATAATACATCTACCACCAGTCAGCTCCAGCACACACTCTAACACCATACATATACAGAAACATTCGCTCCATCACCATACACTTACACATGCATGCCTACACACACTCTCATCACCTATGCAGCTCACACAGCTCTCTTTCCCCCTCTCCCTCTTACATTGAGCTGAACCCTGTCTGCAGCTTGCACTGTGGTCTGTGGTACTGCAATACTACTATAGGGTCATGTAATAAGCACAACGTGACCCTGCAGAGCGCCATGCACCTGCAACACACACTTTAATGGAAGTTTGGAGACCTAAAAGTGGCTTGGATCCATGCCATGCATCGGCATCTAGAGGTGGAGTGTCAAGGACTGTGCATGCATAAGTGACCAATCACCAAGGTGCAAGAAATCCAACAGCCTGGGTAAGAAGAAAGTTATCTTAGTCAGATCAGGCCAAGTGACAAAACTTGCAAAACAGCATGTAGTCAAAGAACAAGCCAGTGTCCATGCACAAAACATGCACGAGACATGAGTAGCATTGTCTACATGCAACCAAGTGCCAAAACCTTAATGTAGCAAGCCAAAGAGACTGGACTATCTATCTGTACAGTGCCCTCCACTAATATTGGCACCCTTGGTAAGGGTGTGAAAAATTGTAATTATTGCCTAACCTTTTGATCTTTTGTTCAGAAAATACACAAACATACTCTGCTCTCATGGATGTCAAGCAATTGCAAACACAACAAAGGTTTATGAACAAAAACAAATGGTTAAATAAGTGTGGCACAATTATTGGCGCCCTTTTAGTCCATACTTTGTGCTACCTCCCTCCCTGCCAAGATAATATCTCTGAGTCTTCTCCTGTAATGCCTGATGAGGTTGGAGAATACATGGAAAGGGATCTGAGACCATTCTTCCATACAGAATCTCTCCAGATCCTTCAAATTTCGAGGTCAAGGCTGGTGGACTTTCTTCCTTAGTTCACCCCTTGGGTTTTCTATGGTGTTCAAGTCAGGGAACTGGTATGGCTTTGATTTTATGGTTAGTAAACCATTTTTGTGTTGATTTTGATGTATGTTTTGGATCATTGTCCTGCTGGAAGATTTGATGATTGTCCTTTTTAAGCTACCTCTCTAAAACCCACCTATGCTGTTTAATGCCAAAAAGCAGTATTCTGGTTTCATCTGACCCTACTATTTTCAGTAGTGTCTGGCAAACTGAAGACGGTAGAGTTTGTTCTTGAAGCCCTTCCAAACAACTTGTGGTGATGTAGGTGACATCAGATTGTAGTTTAGAAGACTTTCTGTCGCCAAGACGCAACTAACTTCTGCAATTCTCTTGTTGTGCTCCTTGGAGATTTTTTGGCCACTCGAACCATCCTCTTCACAGTGCATTGAAACAATATAGAAAAACATCCTCTTGCAGGTTGATTCATAACACGCCCAGTTGACTGTAACATCTTAATTATTGCCCTGATTGATTGATAACCAGTGTTATGCCCTAGAGGCAATTTTACTGGCATTTTGCCCTTACGTCCTTGAGCCAGTTTTTCTGGCATTATACTGCGATTAGCTCTTTAGGCGAAAAAGCGTTTAGTTGAAAGTACGTACCATGCATTATTGCAAATGTCAGGTAATCTAAATGATACAGAACCTGTGGCTGGTGACACTGTTTAGAATAACATGGATACCATGTCGATTTGGCACCCTCTGATTTTCCTTTCATTTTGAAATTAAGGTAATTTCCAGTATTTTTTGGTTTTGCAATGAGCATCAACAAAAGTCAGGGTCAGACTTTAAGTAAGGTTGGGATATATACGTGTTGCAACCCTCATTTAGTCATGGACAAGTGTATCATGGACTATTTTTCTAGAGCTTCTGCTGAAAAAGCAGATAAGGTGAAATTTCTTCATACTGTACCCTCAAGTAATACAGTTTATACTCCAAATGATGTTTACAAAGACATTTTTGATATGTAAGAATTATCATCCCATCCACTGTGTCTGTAGTACTGCAAGCTTTATTACCTAGTACATATACAGTTGTTTATGTAGTTTAGTTTTCTAGACTGTATTTAATAACCAATAGACGCACAGATTCAGACAATTCCAAAAGAATTCACATAGTTTTCCCTGCAATATATATATAATACTGCTACCAGGAACCTGTGGAAGTTTAAGTTCTAGATATACTTTTGATCTTATTGAATAATGTCTAGATATAAAATTACTGTTTCAATGGTATATGCATAATCAATTATTGAGAACACTTTTATTTGGGTAAATTTCTAAAGAGGCAGCATAGGGTTTTTTAATTCTAGCTAGCTATCAATGCATGAATACACCAGGGGGTATTTACCACGACCATGATCAGTTTAGGACAGAGAGCATAATAATGGATTTATAGCCAGTAGTCAGACATGAGCTCATGAGAACAGACTGATAAATAGACCAATGGCTGGTATCAATTTGTGAGCACAGATCCATAGATTTATTTATTTACCAGGAATGGAAGTAAACTCATGGCTTTGTTTCTTTCTAGGTGTCCGTGTGAGAGAGAAAGAATGAATGATTATTTGCTATATACCCACCCAAGAGATTAGAATAACGAATTTAACACTATTGGACATGAATCAATCCAGTACAGCTGGATAAGCTCACAGCTGTCTTAAGGAGGGAAATGGTGTTCAAGCTCCAGGCCTATTTCAACAAATAGGTTCATAATTGCCTTAAGCCATCATGATTTCCAGTCCTCTTATGTGCTGCTCTTTCAGTATATCATTAGTATGTGTGTATATTCACATACATATATCTTTTAAGTTGTTAAGTGTCTTACAGAAAAAGAGACGTGTAACTGGCTAAACCAAATCTAATATTATACCTCACAAACCTAAAAACTTTTTGTGTTGCACAGTAAGAAAAAAAGGGAAAACATTTGAGGTAAAGGATTTTCTACTAGGAAGAATAGGAATTTGCCCTAAACCTATTTTTAAGCCCCCCCCCCCCCGGGAAGGTTAGTCGGTATGTCTTATGAGCAAAATTCTTACACCAATCATTTTGCTCTTCCCACATCACATCCATACCTTGTCTATAAAGCTATTTTATTTTTTAGGTTGTAAGGGACACCTATATTTCAATCCAACCATGTCTACAGAAGCAAGCTTGCTAAAGGTTGTCCATATTCTAGACCTTTCTAGAATATGGGATGTGCAGTGGTTTATTGGAAGGAAATAAAGGCTAGGTAGCTTGTGGGAGGTATGGCACTAGGTTAATATCCTGTCCTGTACCCTCTGCTGTCATCGCCAATCATATGTATTGTGCCCTGGCCCATTAATTCCCAACCAGTACTGTTTAAACTCCCACCACTGATAAGTCCAGCCACTCTCACTTATCTTTTGAAACCATCTGCATTCCTCTGTATATAACAAAGGATGTTTATGCAAAGTGATTGCTTTCTATGCTGCTGATAATCCATTAACTGTTAATGAGAATTTAGTAGTGAATGCAGCCCTTCATGCTCGGGTATAATGGCAATAATAGATGTGAAGGATCGGTAATTGCTGAAAAACAAAGGGTTAATTGCCATTTAATTAAAACCATACTAGACATAATTATCCACAATTAGTAAGCGCCTTCCTTCAGCAACTGGAGTGGGTTAGGAAAAAGAAGGCAGTTAGAGCTTTAAATAAAATCCATTATTAAAGGAAATAGGTTTGTAGTTTAACTATGTGTAGCAGTTAAATACACGAGGGGATCCTTTTACTCCAAGCGAAGCACCGCTTCTCCGGGTCGTGGGGTCTTTAAATGGGGGTGATTCCCATGATATCAGCTGGAACGCCCACGAACATCAGTGGGAACGCATGTGATCTGCATTCTGTGAAAGTTTTTTAAAAACACATTTTCATAAGTACACTGGCAAGGTGAGCAAAACATCCTCCAAAACTCTGCTCCCTCTTTTATCTCTGTTCTTGGACCAAATTTAATGGCCTGTCTAACATCTAGCCTTTTGCCAAAAATGCGGATTATATGCCTAAATAATGCTTAATAGTATGCAATTCAACTCGTAGGGCACAAATCCAAAAAACAATGACTATGCCGTGATGAATAAATGTGCCCAATCCTATATTGATGGCATAGAACATCATAAAGTAAATAGCAGTGTGCGCTCCCGTACACACCACTACTTGGCAGCTCTTGGGGCGGTGAAATTAGAGAAAGTTGGAACTCCTGGCCTGGATTCCTTACCGGTCACCTCTTGGTTAATTCCAAAATGTGGACTGGAGCACTGGCCCACCCTACTCTCCAAATGCTCTGCCTCAGGCACCCGAAACAAAAAATCTAAAGTAATGTTAAATGTTAAGGTAATCTTTAAATTAGCATACTCCCTGAGGTTAATACTTCTTTAATATGTGGGGAGATTATTCATATATATATATATATATATATATATATATATATATACACACACATTACTGTACAAAGGTTTTAGTCAGGTGTGAAGTAAGAATGCTTTCAAAAACAGACATGTTAATCATTTATTTTTCATCATTTAACAAAATGCAAAGTGACTGAACAGAAGAAATCAATATTTGGTGTGACGTGACCACCCTTTGCCTTCAAATTCTTCTAGGTACACTTGCACAAAGTCAGGGATTTTGTAGGCATATAGTTAGGTGTATGATAAAACAATAGACTTCTATGACGGAAGTGCCAGCAGAAGTGGATTGGTTGTCTGTGAACATCCTGAAAATGTTCACCGGCTGCGGGATGCGCACAGACAACCTCCACTGCTGCAGGCACTTCTATGTTGGAGCACTGGAAGGTCATGTGATGGCGGCGCTCCATCATAGAAGCCCCCAGAGGCTGCCAGAGAGGAGGATCCGGGTCCCCTGCAGCACTGCGGGGGATCTGGATCTTAGTCTTGTAGTCGAATATAAGACAAGGGGTATTTTTCAGAGCATTTGCTCTGAAGAAAACCTTGTCTTATAATCAAGCAAATACAGTATTTGATGCCTCATGAGGTACATTGTTCCTGGCATATTCTGCCCAAGAAATAAGTTGAGACCAATTGTAAGTATTCCAGGTTTTTGTGGTCAGTGAGAATCATAATAGGGTCTCTAGCTCCTTCCAGCAAACAATGCCATTCGCGAAGAGCTAAAATTATAGCGTCATAACTAGTGTCTGGTCGAGTAAATCTTTTAGAACAATGTGCACAAGGATGCAGTTTACCCTGAAACTCCTTTCTTTGAGACAATACTGGCCCTACCCCAATTTTAAAGGCATCCACCTCAAAAAAGGCTTGGACACATCGGGATCCTCAGGAACTAGTGCTGAAACAAATATTCTTTTGAGTTTGAGAAAGGCTTCAATGGGCTCCCTTTTTGGTCATAAACGTGAGAGGAGCCACAATTTTTTGAAATAAACTTCCTATAATAATAAGCAAAGTCCAAAAATCGTTGGAGAGGTTTTAAGGTGCCTGGCTGTGGCCATTCAAAGATACCTGTTAATTTAGCACGATCCATCTCAAATGCATCTGCCATAATTATGTACCCTAAAAAAGAAATACAGGGAACCTTGAACTGGCACTTCTCCAGTTTAGCATATAGGTGATTCTGAGAAAGGCGTTGTAGTACAATGCGTACATCTTTACAGTGGGATTCTGACAAATTGGAAGGCTTCATCACGAAAAATATCGTTACTGAATTCTTGAAATATGGCTGGGGCATTGCATAACCCAAATGGCATGATGAAATTTTCATAGTGACCCATCAGTGTATTGACAGCTGTTTTCAACTCAGCACCCTTTTCAAACCCTAATCAATTATATGATCCCCGTAAATTTCATTAAAATAGTATAGCCGGTGTAACAATTGTTGGAGGTATGGCTTGAGCTGTCGTCCAAGCAGAAGCAGTAGCACTCGCAGAAGAAGGCGCAGCATGATCAGATCTGGATACCAGGACTTGCATGGCATGGGTGAGCTGATCAATCTTGTCCTCCATACTTTTAAAGCATACCTCATGAGACTGCACCACCTGACCTTTAGAGTGATAAAACCTTGCCCAACTCAGAGGGATCCATTGGACCTAGTGTAATGTCACGCACTTATACCTAGAACCCGTTCTGTAGAAGTCAGTCACCTAACGGGGCGACCCCCAAAGGGGCAGACAGGGCACGGGAGACACCAGGAAGAAGGCATACAGGGTTAGGTAATATAGTAGACCAGTCTCTGAGTTCAAAAACAGAAAAACTGTAGATAATCATAGTAGGGCTGAATCTACTAAATAAGGTGTCAAAGGCGAGCCAAATTCAGTACATCTAGGGGTCAGTCGTGAAAGCCAGGTCTAAACATGAAGATAGTAGTCGCACTAGCCGAGGTCAAAACACGTAGAGCGTAGTCACAGCAAGTCAAAGTCGGTACACAGGTAATCCAAAATAGCAGAGTCTCCTAGTTAAGTGCAAGTTGCTTGCTTGCCATGAGTGGGAGCTGTGGAGGCGAGGAGTGGATTCCCCAGCGGACAGGTAGGTCGTGATTGCCCGCATAAAAAAATGGACTAAAGGATAAGATCGGTGAACTGTTTATTAAATTGTGATTTATTAGTTATTGGTGGATTATATCTGGATTCACTGTTAACTAATAGATTAAACAAATACATAGAAGAAGACAGTGGTCCTATATAGGCTTGCATCGTGTCAGCTACGGTGAATGACATAGGCCATTTATTTATTTATAGACTCAAATTCATACATTATACAGTGCAATGTTCAGTAATGTAATTACAACCATATCCTTAATTACAAGTATATCTTTAGACAACAGAGAACACATCAATTATGAGAGGTCTATTTTCCATTCAGATTCTAAATAATAATTTCCTTGGCCAATGCTATTGATGCTTATATGCATAATGGATGGTGGTTTAACCATACGGACAGCAAAAATTGATGGGGCTTAACATTCAGAGATCTGACAACAATAGGTCTTTTTTGTGAATTCTTCCACACATCACACTGTGCATACACATGCCCAGTAAGATATAGCCTGTTAGTGTTAGCACTTGAGGAATCATGGAGGGCCTAGTGTTTGTTTGCAGTTTAAATGCATCAGACATCTGCTTCTGCATATAATTTCCCACCAGAGGATGGATCAAAGAGAAAGGCAAGTTGGGCAGTGTTTCTTTCAGTGGTTATTTCATGCCTAAAGCTCTTGCAAGAGCAAAGAGCTAAGTCGGTTACAGTCTAATCCTATTCAGACCCAGCTGCCTTATCAGCAATGAGAAAGTGAGACTCCACAGCCATAAATTCATATGAGAGCCAGTGTCACAGTTTGGGGCTGCATATAAGGGAGGAAATCTGATCTGTGGCCCTTTTTTGTGACCTCTGTGTGTATGTGAATTTTACCTTGACCTTATCGTGCCATTTGTAATTATGTTTTTTTTCATCTTTCAGGGATTGGGTGGTATTTCTATATCTTATGCAGCTGATATAAAATATTACTTTAGTTGTGTTTACACAAACATTTTCATTGATCAATAGGCAACAATGAAAATATCACCAAGACGATGCCTTATTTTTAATACCGCTAAAGGGAAAGAAAATGTCTCTATAGTCATATTCCTTAGCAAGACATTGACATACCCTTTCTACAATGACAGACCTTTTTTATTAGTGTATTTGCTCAATTATAAGACGACCCCCAAAATTTGAATATTAATTTGGGACAAAAAGAAAAAGCCTGAATATAAGACTACCGTATGGGGGGGGGTTTACTAGTAAATATTAATTGACATGTAAACTATTTTTTAATATTTAATAAAAACTGATTGAGAAAAAAATATTTGTGTTTTTTTTTTATTTGCCACTCTGTACCCAGTTATGCACATCTGCCCCAGATATACCTTATACCCCCTATATGCCACTCTGCCTCCCTGATATGCCTTTTAACCTCCTATTTGCCACTCTGCCCCAGATATGCCTTATACACCCCTATAGTCCACTCTGCCTCCTGATATGTCACTCTGCCTCCTAGATATGCCTTTTAACCCCCTATTGTCACTCTGCCCCCAGATATGCCTTATACACCCCTATATACCACTCTGCCTCCAGAAAAAAGTTATACCCCCATGCCACTCTTAACCCCCCTCCCCCGACTTACCAGTGCATCCCTAGGTTTGTCCCCCGTGCTTCAGACTCCCTGGTGTCTCGTGGGGCTGCCGGTGGAGGTCTGTGCGATGCATGCAGAAAACCTCCGTTGCTGCTGGCCGATACTTCCACCGGGGCTTCTATGACTGAGCGCCGGAAGGGATGCGCATTGACAACCTCCGCTGCTGCCGGCACTTCCGCTGGGGATTCTATGACAGAGCACCGGAAGTTCATGTGATGCCGGCGCTCCGTCGTACCTGCAGCAGTGGAGGTTGTCTGTGCGAATTGCACAGACCTACACCGGCTGCCAGAGAGGAGGATCCAGGTCACCTGCAGCTAGGGGCGTACCTAGAGTATTTGGCACCCGGGGCGGATCCTGTATGTGGCACCCCCTCCCCTCAAAAGAAAAATGTTGGCAAGAATATTTATTTCACAAATTTGTAAACTGTATGTCAACTGGAAAAAACTAGAAATCTGAAAAAAAAAATTAAATAAGTTTAAATAAGTTTCAATTACTGAAGAGATATGGTACAGCATAATTCCCATTGCTATATACTGAGCCACCACTGCCCCTGAAGCAGCCTGGCTGTGCCACTGCTGCCACTGAAGCAGCCTGGCTGTGCCACCTCTGCCCTGAAGCAGCCAGCCTTTGCCACCGCTTAAACAGTCTCCCCGTGCCACCAATGCCCCTAAAACAGCCTGCCTGTGCCACCTCTGCCCCAAAAACAACCTCCCTGTGCCACCTCTGCCCCTGAAGCAGCCTGCCTGTGCCACCAATGCCCCTGAAGCAGCCTGTCCGTCCCATTTCTGTCCCCCCCGATGCAGCCTGCCTGTGCTACCTTTGCCCCCCTAAACAGCCTGCCTGTCTGATTTCTGCCCCCCAAACAGCCTTTCTGTCCCATTTCTGCCCCTAAACACTTACTCACTTCATTCATTCACTCTCCCATACCCCCTTACCTCTCTTGCAGATTTCACTGGTCCGTGGGCCAGACGATCATCACTGGGGCCGCGCATACGTCTATGCGGGCCACCTAACGCGTGCCTGCAGCTCACTGCTGTGGTGCCCGCGCACTGTGTGAGGAAAATCTTTCCCCGCCCAGGTTCCTGCTCCCCCTGCACGGGAAAGAGTTTCCTCACACAGTGCGCGGGCACCACAGCAGTGAGCTGCAGGCCCGCATTAGGCGGCCGTCGGCAGACCGCCCCCCTTCAGGTACACTACTGGGTGTGAATGGGCAAATTCTCACAGCCCAGACGTTATTGCTTTGTATATTTTGATTGAATTATATCTAATTATATGGAGCTTTTCTTTTTTTGGTGGAGCTTTTCTCATTTTTACACAGTCCAGCTTCTTTTATTTTTGAGCTTAACAATTTGCTTTGTAATTTCTTGTCAAAAAGGTTTTTCAAAATGTTACCTGCTTTGTACTTGAATACACATTATAAGGTCATGGCTTTCATCAACACAAGCTCTGGATGTTTTTTATGCTCTCCACTAACCAAAGATATTGATGTCCTTTAACTTTTATCGCCGTCACAACTTAAGGTGAACCGCCGTCTGCATAACTTTTATTAAAATTACATCCATTTATTAAAATACCTGTAGCTGTTTTGTTTTTTACATTTTTTATTAAACTTAGCATACTATTTTAGATTGCAGAGGCTACAATCTGTCACAATAAGATAGTAAAACAAGTCCAACAATTGCCCTGATTTCAGTGTGGAATATATGCTGTACCACCCTCAGTGTTCGGTTTACTATATAATGATGGGAGTTATGCTGTGCCACTGCCATTGTCTGGCTCCATATACAATGATGAGAGTTATGTAGTACAACCATCATTATCTAGATCACTATATAATGGTAGTAGGTAAGATGGACCACGCTAAGTGACTGGCTTACTATTTATTGTCAAGCTGTCTGAATCACTATGTAATACTGGAAGTTGTGGTGTACCATTATTAGGCTCATTAAATATTGATGGGAGTTTTACTGTACCACCTTCAGGCTCAGAATATAGTGATGGGAGTTATGATGTACCACCCTCAATGTCTGGCTTACTATTTAATGGTGGGAGTTGTGCTGTACCATTGTCAGTGTCTGGCTTGCTATGTAATGATGGGAGTGGTGCTAACCATTGTCATTGTCTGGATCACTATATACTGTAGTAATGGAATTTATTACTGAGCTGCACTGTATCACATCCATGTCTGGCTAACTGTATACTGATGATGATTATGCTATAACACCTGCACTTGCGTAATATGGATTATAGTACACAACCTATAGAGTTAGGTTAAATGTTACTTTACGGTTCCATTCTTCCTAATATCCCATTAAGTTTATGCAAAACACTTGCTAAGGCCCAGGCCAGCACATAATGTGAATAAATTACTGGGTTTGGGGAAATTTGTTGTACTAACATTTTTAATTCTCTGCAGCTTTAATATCATCAATTTCCTTGTTATTTATATATCTACTTTCCTCAATATAACCTCTTTAAAGGTAATAAAATTAGCATGCCTAACATCTACCACATACCAAGGATCTATGGTAGTGTTGGTGGGAACTTGGTGATATAGTCTGTGTCATAATAACTAGGCAGAGCTGAATTATGTTAATTATATGAGTTGGTCAGACTGGGTGGAGGACAATTTTCAAGCTGTGATGCAAAGCATCCCTAGTATTGTTTTCAAATGTTGGCAACTATGAATGAGGAGTATGATGAATTTGAGTGGTAGAAGGTTTGGCCAGTGTTGGGCCCAAAGATATGCACCATAAATTGAATCAATGGGAGTAGTAGCAGCCAGGGAAAGGTTCAGACCTTTTGGCCTGGGCAGCAAGTAAGGGCTCACAGGAAGGGCTTTTATTTCTCCAAGTGACTTGCTTTTTGTAAGGGACCATTTTGTGCACCATAGCAGCAAAGGACTAGCATTATAAATATACTGAAACTGGGTTTGTGTCTTAACAAGTAAGAAGGTTAACGGGTTTGTGGGATTTGTTTTTCTTTTTTTGGTTCTCTGTTATTTTAGTTTGTTCAGTTAGTTAAGGGTGGGACAGTCACAAAGCTTGCATTTCTCCTAGTGACTGGTTTGTGCACAACAATAGTAAGTGCAACACAAGAATTAGAGAAACAAAGGAAAGTTCATAAGTTCATTGTGTAAAGACTCAAATCGTTGTCATTAATGATGAGCAAGCTTGGAGATCTCACTCAGTGCACAATCATGCCATATGTATGCATGCTCGTAACAGCAGTTCCAGGGTCCATATCCCTGTGGCAAGTAGGGTGAACACATCGGCCATGTTTTCCAGGACACCTATAATTTATAAATATTGATGACCAGCCTAGATAAAATGCTGCCCTACAGTATGGGGGATGTATAACTAATTGGTTCCCTTCCTGTTACAAGAAAGTTGTCATAAGCTGCAATTTGGATATTATGTAAACATACTAAGCATTTGTTCAGCAGCGAACATGTTTAAAAAGAAAAAGAAGACTAGAAGGTAACAAGGGTTACGACTGGAAGAAAGAATAACGAATGTTTATGGAATAGAAATGGAAGTTGTGAGAAGACATGTTATTCGAACCATACTGTTCTATCTGTTTAGCTGCATGTGTATTAACAAAATGCACAGCTCCATTAACCCCTTTTTATTTAAAGATGTTTTATGAGAGCATCCCCTCTGAGTCTAGACAATAGTATATTAAGTCCTTCGTATCTGCGTTAACAGGCATTTGGATAAGCAGTAATTTGATTTCCCCTAAGGGCTCCAGCCCCCATCCTGCTGATTATAGATGCTGGTCTAACACCCCCTCCATATTAATGCCATCCCGTTGCTCCCGGCTACTAATCTCATTAGCCCAATTTTGTCCGTGCCCCTCATATCACACGCTTTGAAGAACTGCAGGACCTGGAGGAAGAATCCTGTCACACTGTGTCTGTAATCGCTCCACATAACTCCTCCTATTGCTCTATATAAATTCTCTCTGAAACACCTTCTAATGCTTCATATAACCCCACTCTCATAACACTTTCATAATTGGACCAAATAATTGCTTTTTATAATCTTTCCTATTGATCCACATAACTCCTTGCTATAATTATTCTTTTTGTCTGATAGATCTTTTATCTTTATCTACAATGTCTTATGTTTATCCGTTTAATTAGTCTCCATAATTCCTCCATTTGCTGAATATGAGCTCTCCCTTTAAATCTTATTATTGTTCAGTCTCTATCCATATGGCTGATTACAACACCTTCTAATGCCTCTTCATACTCCTATCATTGCTCCTTACAGCTAAAAATAACAATTTATGATAATCCCTATAAACATTATATTGATGTGCTTTATAAACTAGGGAATAAGACTCTGTCATCAAGCGCCCTTATGCTGATACATTTTGGGATTTGTCTCATTAATAATGAACTCATCAGTCATATCACTGAGAGGTGTGCTAAGTGTTCCTGAATCCCAGTGGCCCTCATGGACAAGACTTCCACAATCATAGTATAAAATGTATGCACGACAAGCAAAATCGATCCCGCGTAGCTTTTTCCTGTGTTCAATTTCAGGCAACAAATTATGTTTTCTGACCATAAAGTTGGGACTTCTTTAAATTGGGAAACAAAATTCAGAGGCCACCCAAAGGTGAAGGTCCATGACACCTTCTGGACACACCTTTCACATACAGCAGCACCATCTTGGGGTTTAGGAAGAAATCAAGACATTTTGCATTACAGGACTACTACCTCCACCAACAGCACTGCATCAATGGATAAACACATTCAGCACAGTGGTGTGTTTAAGTTTTGTGCTGCCCTAGGCCTGACTAAGCTCAATTGCCCCCTAATTTGCTCCCCCTTCTTGTCCAGGCCACATCTCTTCCACTGTAAATTCTATCCTTTCCCTTTTGTCCCACTCCTCTTTTTTTTAGGCTCTACCTCTGTATGTGTGGATGCTGAGTACCTTCTTGGATATTTTGATGTTTTTTGCAAATGTTATTTCAAATGTTTTTTCTAATATTTTAAGAGATAATAATATTTAATTAAAATAATGCAGTGTATAAATTCAACAATTTTCACCGAGATCAGTCATCCCTACACTTGAAAGATCGTAGATGCTCAATTTGGTTGAATTAGCACGTGGTCAGTCCGGGATGTGAGCATGATGTGTGTAACAGCAACCACTATTACTTTACATTCCCACACCATTTAGGCCATACAGTGCCATCTTTGCACCCAAACTACTTAGCAGTGTCAACTTTGTCCCCAAGCAGCGTTTCAGGACCAACTTTATCCCCATAACTGTGTCGGCTTTGTGCGCAAACAGCTTGTCTCTGACATCTTTGTCCCCAAACAGCTTAACAGGGCCATCGTTTTGCCCATATGGCCAAACAGTGCCACCTTTGTGCCCAATCGTGCTTACATACTTAAACTTTGCACTTAACAGTGCCAAGTTTGTCCCCAAGCAGCTTTACAGGGCTAACCTTTTTAATGTTTACACTCTAATACATATACATTCATGCAGACACACACATACATACATACTCACATACAAACACTTATACAGGCTAACATACATACAGTCATACATGAATACTCCCTGCCATGAGAGGCATGCAGGACTGAATTTCCTCAGTATTTGCAAAATTAAAATAGCTGATCCCTCCCCCCAGACAGCGGAGCAGCAGCACTAGGGCACTGACAGAAAGACACATGCAGCCACTTGGTTTGGGATTGAATTAGAATTTTCAAAAAATTTAAAGGGCCAACTTGTCCTTCTCCATCCTCTGTGACCCAAAGGCAGAGGCGTATCTACTGAAAATAGCGCCTATGGCAAGCACTGAAATTGCGCCCCTGTCCAAATATCTAAAACCCATCTATTAGCCCCTGTTGCCCATATATATAAATATTAGACCCTACTGCCAATAGCAGGTATAGATCAACACATTAACACACAAACCCAGCTTTGCATGTATAGATCAATTGAAATTCACTTGTGATCTCAGCACTGAATGTATATATCAAATAAACAGAATCAGACATACAAATCCTATATTTGCAGGTATACAATAATAATATATGAAACGTAGCATTGCAGGTATAGATCAAATAAATACATGGAAACAGTATTGCATGTATTAATCAACTGAATAAGACATACAAATCCTGTATTTGCAGGTATACATAAATAAAGTATGGAAACATAGCATAGCAGATATGGATCTACAGAATAACACAAAAACCCAGCTTTGCAGGTATAGATCATGTGGAATTCACTTAAAACCCCCTAAATTACAGGCATAGATCACAGGTTGCACACCCCCAAAGCCAGCCCTGGCGTCCACACTGCCCACATAGAACCTGACCAGCACCCAGATAACACACATAAGATTTGCCATCTTTGTCCCCAAATAACCCAGCACAAGTCAACTTTGTCCCCAAACAGCCCGGCCTGTGCCATCTTTGTCCCATATACACCCTGCCTGTGCCATCTTGGTCCCCAAGGCTCAAACATCCTGCTAGTGCCATCTTTACCCTTCCACAATTATACATCTATGATCCACACAAACAATTTTACAGTCACTCACTTTCATTCAGACAATTCATCCACACATTAACTCATGCTCTCCCTCATTCAGACAAGTTATCCACACATTAACTCATGCTCTCCCTCATTCAGACAATTTATCCACACATTAACTCATGCTCTCCCTCATTCAGACAATTTATCCACACATTAACTCATGCTCTCCCTCATTCAGACACATTAATTTACACTCTTTACTTATTTCAATATTCTTACTACCCTCTTCCTCACTATCTACCCCCTCTCCCTCCCTTATCACTCTCTAAGCCCTCTCCCTCCCCTTTCCCTACTACCCTCTTCCTCAATATCCTCCCCTCTTCCCCTTTCTCACTATCTACCCCCTCTCCCTCCCTTCTCACTCTCTAACCCCTCCCCTTTCCCTACTACCCTCTTCCTCAATATCCACCCCTCTTCCCCTTTCTCACTATCTACCCCTCTCCCTCCCTTATCACTCTCTAACCCCTCTCCCCTTTCCCTACTACCCTCTTCCTCAATATCAACCCCTCTTCCCCTTTCTCACTATCTACCCCCTCTCCCTCCCTTATCACTTTCTAACCCCTCTCCCTTCCCTTTCCCTACTCACTATCTACCCTCTCCCCCTTTGTAGTTCTCTCACCTTTAGGTCCAGCGAGGGGAGCACAAGGCTTCTGTCTTCCTGCTCTGCTGCGGTGCCTGCTGCTTCACTGTTGAGCGCCGGAATATGATGTCATATATTGGGGGCCTTTCTTGAGATTCATACGAATGCACAAAGTTGGCAAATTCTGTTAAAAATAAAGTTTGTATGAATCCTAATGCACAAGTCTCTTAACTCTAACCTGTGGGAACAGAATGTGCGCATGATACCTTTTCAGCTTAAAAAATAGTTCAATTTTCTTATTAAGTGGACCATTAAGTACCCTCTGAGCATTTTAAGTGATGTGTATAGCACTGCAGTGTTTCACGCTGATGGTGGTATTGTATGAGTTAATCCCTGATGGTTCCTGCAATCAAGATGAATGTCTGTGTGAACCAAGTGATGACAGCCCTATCATGGTCTGTCAAGTGGATAAGATATAAACTGTGTCACCTACATTTCTAGGTAAATATTTATATATAGATGGAGCAATTATATGCATATGTATCTAAATATACCCTAAGATTTAGGTGACAGTTAATAAATTATCCACTTGGCTGACAAAAAGAGGGCCTCATCAGATTTATCATACACCCTTGTAATATTATAGGTTTGAATGTCTTCAGTAGTTTACTACTTTGGAACCTGTAGTAACTTTACTAGAAAGACAACTTCCAGTACTATACCGTGCTCAACAGCATGACTGCTAAGGGATATTGGGCTTGATTCAATTAAATGTTAATTGATATTAATGATGGCAACAAAGGCATGGTTTGTGACTAAAAACAGGTTTGTGTCTTTAAAATTTAGAGCGTAACTACTGAAAAACAAAATTGTAACTATTTTTGGTTTTCACCAATTATGCAGGTTTACTTCATGCCTTGACTGCACCAATCATTATTATTATTATTATTTAATGTTTTATATAGCACCATCAAATTCCGTAGGGCTGTACAATAGGTAGAAAGGACATAACAAGTAGCATATAACATAACAAATTGACTAACAGAAACAACAGGTGAGGAGGGCCCTGCACAAACGAGCTTACTGTCTAGAGGGATTTAGGGTGTATTAGGAGCTAAAGGAATATGGGAGGGCGTTAATGTGTCACGTTGTAAGCATCCTTAAAGGAGTGGGTCTTGAGGGATTTTTTGAAGGAATAAAGGCAGGGGGAGAGACGAATAGACCGGAGGAGGGCATTCCAGAGGATAGGAGCAGCCCTTGAAATCTTGTAAGCAGGCATGAGAGCTAGAAATCAGAGGAGAGGACAGAAGGAGATCATTGGATGAGCGGAGAGACCGGTTAGGAGTGTATTTAGAGATGAGTGAAGAGATGTAGGGAGCAGAACTGCTTGAAGGGCTTTGAAAGTAATCCTGAAGCGCACAGGCAGCCAGTGAAGAGACTGACAGAGGGGAGAGACGTTAGTAAAGCGATGTGAGAGGAAGATAAGTCTGCCAGCAGCATTCATGGTGGATTGTAGAGGGGTGAGACGGTTAAGAGGGAGACCAGCTAAGACAGAGTTAAAGTAATCAAGACTGGAGATAATCAGGGCATGGACAAGAGCCTTAGTGGCATGCTATGTTAGGAAGGGACGGATGCGGGCAATGGTTTTTAAGATGGAGGCGAGAGTTTTTAGAGACAGACTGAATATGGGGTGTGAACAAAAGGTCGGAGTCAAGAGTGACACCAAGACAGCGTGCATGAGTAGACTGAGAGATGATAGCACCATTAACATTGAGAGAGATAGATGGGGGAATCCTAGCATTGGAGGGAGGGAAGATGAGGAGTTCAGTTTTGGAGAGGCTAAGTTTCAAGAAACGTAGCGACAGATGCAAGGCAGTTAGATACACGATCTAAGACAGAGGGAGAGAGATCAGGGGTGGACAGATTGATCTGGGTGTCATCAGCGTACAGGTGGTATTGAAAGCCAGAGGATGAGATCAGTTTGCCAAGGGAGGAAGTGTAAAGAGAGAACAGACGGGGTCCTAGAACTGAGCCTTGGGGTACCCCAACTGAGAGAGGGAGGGGAGGGGAAGTGTTACTGGAGATAGAGACGCTGAAGGTACGATCAGAGAAGTAGGAAGTGAGCCATGAGAGAGCAGTTAAACGGAGGCCAAGAATATGAAGCATTTGAAGGAGAAGAGGGTGGTCCACAGTGTCAAAAGCAGCAGAAAGGTCCAGTAGGATTAGCATGGAGTAGTGGCCCTTGGATTTAGCAGTGGGTAAGTCATTAGTAACTTTAGTAAGGGCGGTCTCGGTAGAGTGTCAAGGACGAAAACTAGATTGAAGAGGGTCAAGCAGGAAGTTGGAGTCTAGAAACTTTAAGTTAATTGTATATAAACAATTCTTTCATAATGGCAGCATAATAGCAGGAACTAAGCACCAGATCCATAGAGGCAGGCATCGACTGCACCAGACAGGACCCAAGGTGCAGACTATGTAGAGAGGCTTCTAAGACAGTGCAACTCATAGTGGCAAGGTGAAAGATGCTCGCAAGAACAGTGTACACTGAATGGCACAACCAAGTAGCTGGCATTGTGTAAAGGATCATCATCACAGGGTGCGGGCTAAATGCTCCCAAGTCCAAATGGAAAAATCCACCGAAGGTTTTGGAGAATAGCAGGGCTAAGATCCAGTGAGACATAAAGATCCAGACGGACAAGCAGGTACCGGCCAATCAATGCGACATTGTGGTGGTAAACAAAGACCAGAAGACAGTGGTGATGATAGATGTAAGATACTGTGCAGAACTCTTTAACTCCCAGGCCTCTGGTACAGGACACAAGGTTGAGGAAAACACACACACATACCACCCATAGGGGTGAGAAGGGGATATGTACATATTGTGACTCTGTACTGCCCCATGGAGGTGTTTTGTTGTGTTTTTATGCACCGATCTTATGCAAATTATATGTATGGGTCCCTGGGGTGCAACATTAGGAGGGTAGGGTAATGTTCCAACTCCAGTATTGTAGCAGAATAGATGTCCAAGCTGGGTTTGCAGGATCCAGCCCAGGACATTGATGAAGCCTTAATAAGGCACAATAATGGCAAAAATCTTTTTTTCTCAAGAACACACTACCACTTAATGCAAACCTGCCAACACCTATAAAAGTAACTGTGTAAGACAGGAGACAAGTGGAGTTTGAATGATACCTTTATTGGCTAACTGAGTAAATATAGAATGCAAGCTTTCAAGACCTCTCAGGTCCCTTCATCAGGCATGTTATACAACAATGTGAAAAACCTCTTTAAGTATCAGTCAAATAACATGGTTACCAATGGGAAGCAGATAACATCAAAATGTCTAAGGCAAGGTTCTTCGATCAGTCAATAGTGTTAAAATCAGAGGTGGATTGGAGTCATAAAAGGAGGTGTCACAAGGTATTCACAACTATAATGGGGTCAGGTTGTGTGCATGTCTGGTTTGTTAATCTACAAAGTGATAATGGGATACAAATTCCCTATCCCGGTTGAGGCCAGCATTTAAAGAGTTAAATTTAAGTATTAATTAAACCTCCCATATTTTTCTCTCCCTCTGAGTTTTGAACAGTCCCATTAAAACAACCAGTCTGATACTATGTCCATTTTGACAAAAATGTTCTCCCACTGGTGTCTCTGCTCTCTTGTTGTTGATGTTGAATCTGTGTGAATTAAACCTTTTATGCAATGGCTGGCCTGTTTCACCCACATAGAGGGCTTTTGGACACTTTGCACACGTAATAAGGTATACCACATTAGAAGATTTGCAGGAGAAGGCACCATTGATCTTATGATGTGTATTTGAATTTGGTATAGGCACCATATCCACAGTGTGGATGTGTGTGCATGTTTTACACCTTCCTTGTAGGCAGGGGAATGTGCCATTTTTTGTGGACTTGTTCAGGGCACTCCTGGTTATCAGTTGTGTAAGACAGGTAATCTAGACTCTAGAACAGGCATGTCCAAAGTCCGGCCCAAATTAAATCTAGGTCCACTCTATCTCTTGTATCAAAAGAAATAACATTCTGCTGTTTGAAGAACTTCTACCTTAAACTACTGCCTTGATGAACACATACTCATGATTGATTATATGAAAGAAGAACTGCTTGGAAGTTTGCAAAAAAAATCCACCCTGTTCTGTGGAGCAGGCAAAAAAGTAATTACATTTACCCCATTGCTAAATTCCAGAGGTGGAGGGGATGAGGTCCATCCAAGCACTCTTGTGGACCCATCAAGCATTGGCATCCTCATCGTTGACCCAGGGAAATGAGGACTCCGTCACCATGGGCAGAACGAGCTCTCGTTTTCAGGCAATGTTTCACTCACCTCCCATGGGCTTGTATGGCCTTGATAAAATCCAGTAAAGTTTAAATTGACAGGCTCACACAAACAACTCTCATTTTAGTTAATATGTAAATTGATTTGCAAGTGTTGCCACGCAAGGGCGGTTAATCCTTAACTAACTACTCAATTTTTTAGTGAACAGATTTAAGAGACTGTGTATAACTATATAAACTATCATTCAAACGTTTGGGATCAGTTAGCTGTTTTCATGGAAAACAAGGATATTTTTAGCTGTGCTAACATAATTGAATATGGTTTTCTAATGATCAAATAGCCTTTAAAACTTGGATTAGCTAACTCAAAGTGCCATTGGAACACAGTAATGGTTGCTGATAAAGGGTCTCTGTATGCCAATGAAGATATTACAATATTATTTATTGTATTATACAATAGTCATTTAAAACATTGTCTACACTGTATTTCTGATCCGTTTGATATTTTAATGGACAAAATTTTCTTTTTTTCAAAAACAAGGACAATTCTAATTGACCCCAAACTTTTAAATGTTAGTGTATATACTGTATGTGATTTTACTTCCACTTGATTACCGTATTTGCTCGATTATAAGACGAGGTTTTTTTCAGAGCAAATGCTCTGAAAAATACCCCTCGTCTTATAATCGGGGTCGTCTTCTAATCAGACCTCAAATAGAGGTCTGATTAGGAGACTAAGATCCAGATCCCCCGCACCGCTGCAGGGGACCTGGATCCTCCTGTCGTCGTCGCCCCCCCCCTCCCCACACACTTACCGGTGCTTCCGGAGGTGAAGTTGGCAGCGGGGGTTTGTATGCGTCCGTCGCAAATACCTTCCCCGACTGTCAGAGATCAGAGTTCCAGAGTTCCTGATCTCTGACAGCCGGGGAAGGTATTTGCGACGGACGCATACAAACCCCCGCTGCCAACTCCACCTCCTTCCGGCTGCCGCGGAATGAGACGTCAACCCGCTGCCCCGGCAATACAGGAGGAAATTCGAAGCACCGGTAAGTAAGTGTGTGTGTGTGTGTGTGCAGGCCCGGACTGGGACAAAAAATAGGCCCGGGCATTTAAGCCTGAGCAGCCCATATTTATTTATTTATTTATTTATTGTTAAAGCCCACCCTTCATGTGCCACCTTTGCATTTAATCATTCACACAAATCATTAACACATTCATTAATGCAGTCTCACAAATCAAGCAATTCATCCTCACATGAATTCATTAATTGTCATACGCATTCACACAATTCATTCACACATTTATTCATTCATTCTCATACGCATTCACACTACCCCCTCTCTTCATCTTATCTGCCCCTTTTCACTATGTAACCCCCTTCCCCACTTCTCAATATGTAGCGCCTTTATCTATCCCCTCCCCCTTTCTCACTATCTAACCCCCCTCTGCCCCTTCTCACTGCACCCACCTCCCTCACCCTACTTACCTTGTTGCCGAAGCAAGCAGCAACTGCGACCGCGCCTGTGGCAGGGCAGGATTGACTTAGGGGCTAATGGAGCTGCAGCTCCAGGCCCCCACCTTAAAATAGGCCCACTCAGGACCGGACTGACTGGTACTATATGGCCGCATTAACACAGAGCCCCTTAAGCCCGCCGCAACTACCCCCTCCTAACTATCTACCCTCTCCCTCTTTGAAGTTCACTTACCTTTCAGGAGTCCTGTGGTGGGGGTGCAAGGCCTCTGTCTCCCAGCTCTGCCACTGTATGGAACAGTATAGAGTGATGGGAGTTATGATGTACTTTTAGAGCATAATTAGATCATGAAAAAAGACATTGGAAATGGTACAGCATAACACCCATCACTCTCACGCATTTATCAATCCACACATATACCAATCCACACACATACACACCAATCCACACATATACACCAATCCACACATATATCCCAATCCACACACATATACCAATCCACACATATACACCAATCCTCACATATATACCAATCCACACACATACACCAATCCACACACATACACTAATCCACACGTATATACCAATCCACACGTATACACCAATCCTCACATATATACCAATCCACACACATATACCAATCCACACACATACACTAATCCACACGTATATACCAATCCACACGTATACACCAATCCTCACATATATACCAATCCACACACATATACCAATCCACACACATATCAATCCACACATATATACCAATCCACACATATACACCAATCCACACACATACACCAATCCACACATATATACCAATCCACACACATATACCAATCCACACACATATACCAATCCACACATATATACCAAGCCACACATATATACCAAGCCACACATATACACCAAGCCACACATATATACCAAGCCACACATATACACCAATCCACTCTCACTTAATGCTTTCCTACCTTTCCTTTCTTCTTTCAGCTTCTTTTCCTCTTCTTCAGTTCTTCTGTCTTCTCTGTCTTCTTCCGGGTCAGAGGGCACGGACAGCGGTGGGCGCGGCTTCAGTGCTGTGCGCCGGGATCTGACAACAAACCCCGGCGCACAGCAGCTGTTGCCGCGTGGATCACAAGGGAGCGGTATCGGAGGTCTTTAACAGACCTCCGGCTCCCTTGAGTGATTTTAAGCCGGGTTGAACCCGGCTTAAAATCACTCAAGGGAACCGGAGGTCTGTCAAAGACCTCCGATACCGCTCCCTTGCGAGCCTGCTCCTCCAGCGGCGGACATTACTGTCCGTCTCTGGAGGGGTGCCGGGTGCCGCAGTGCGGACCGCCCCTCGCCGCCGCCCCCTGGAGGGTGGTCGCACACCCCAAAGGTCGGCCCTGCCCTAAGGGGCCGGGAAGCCCCCACCAGGGCCGGCCTTAGGGGTCTGCGGCCGTACAGGGTTTAAATTAAAACATCGGGGTTTTTTTTTCAACTTAAAAAAACTTTATTTAACATAGAGGATGTTAAATAAAGTTAAAAAAAAACCCCGATGTTTTAATTTAAACTCTGTGCGGCCGCAGACCCGTAAGGCCGGCCTTGGTGGGGACCTCCCGGCCCCTTAGAGTGGCGGACCCGGTCGCAGTTGCGGCGGGCTTAAGGGGCAGGTGCCCCTTATGCCCTGCGTTAATGCGGCCGTAGGTAGGGTAGGGGCCTGGAGCTACAGCTCCATCAGCCCCTAAGTCAGTGCGGCCCTGCCGTGGCCCGGCCCACCGGGCAAATGCCCGGTGTGCCCGATGGCCAGTCCGGGCCTGTGTGTGTGTGTGTGTGTGTGTGTGTGTGTGTGTGTGTGTGTAGGGCATTTCTGGAATGCCTTACACCCCTATATGCCACTCTGGCACTTAGGGGGTTAAAAGGCATATTATGGGGCAGAGTGGCATATAGGGAGGTATAAGGCATTTCAGGAGGCAGAGTGGCGTTAAGGGGGCATTTAATAGTGCACTCTGCCTCCTGAAATGCCTTATACCTCCCTATATGCCACTCTGCCCCATAATATGCCTTTTAACCCCCTAAATGCCAGAGTGGCATATAGGGGTATAAGGCATTTCTGGAGGCAGAGTGCTCTATATAATGCCTTTTAACTCCCTTAATGCCACTCTGCCTCCTGGAATGCCTTATACCTCCCTATATGCCACTCTGCCCCATAATATGCATTTTAACCCCCTAAATGCCAGAATGGGATATAGGGGTATAAGGCATTTCTGGAGGCAGAGTGGCACATAGGGGGTCAAAAGGCATACCATGGGGCACAGTGGCATATAGAGGGTTAAAAGGCATATCATGGGCCACAGTGCCATATTGGTGTGGCAAGCCTGGGGGCAGATGTGCGTAACTGGGGGACAGGTTGGAAAATACAAGAAATAAAAACAAAAAAAAAATATTTTTCTCAATCATAGCTTTTATTAAAAAAAATAGTTTACATGAATTAACATTTACTGGTAAAACTTTTTTCCTTTAGGGTCGTCTTATATTCAGGCTTTTTCTTTTTTCCCTAAGTTAATATTCAGATTTTGGGGGGTCGTCTTATAATCAGGGTCGTCTTATAATCGAGCAAATACGGTAGTTATAATCAACTAGGGATGCAGATTTTCATTGTTTTTCTTAAATTTGTGTACCTCTTCAACCAAGCCTTTCTAAAAAAAGAAAGAGGAAAAGAAATAGTTGTATAAAGATACATACATGCAAAAGTTAAAGCATTAATGTATCATTTTAAGATGTGTTTGGCAGATGGTGGTGTGTTAGGACTGCAACAACACAAACCCAAATCCATTGCGGCTTTAGAACTATTATAGGAAAATGTCAGGAGAGGTTAAGCTAAATTTTGATGACCAATTTTGATTTAGAATAACAAGTGACTTCACGTTTTTAGTGAAAACTGCTGTAAAAAGTCAGTTTATGTCTATTGTTCGTGTAAATAAATGACTAGGAGGTTGGCTTTCCATTGTTTTGCAATAGATATCATGTCTTCATCAGTAGGTACAGTATTAATACAAACATCTCTCTGAAGACCTGCTCATTGAAAGCAAGGTTTGGCGAACACAAGGTCATGCATTGAGTTTTATGAAAAAGAAATTGTACTTTCAACAGAAAAAGGGTTTTGTTACAAAAATCAACACCCTTGTGAAATGGAAAGATGCCTTTTTAGCAAATGTGTATACCGTATTGGCTCGGATATAGGCCGCCCCCGTATATAGGCCGCACCCTAAAAGTTTGGTGCTTTTTAAAAAGCACCAAAAAAACATGCTGCCACTCTGTCTCCCCCCCCCGAGATATGCTGCCACTGTCCTCCTCCCCCCGTGATATGCTGCCACTGTCCTCCTCCCCCCCAGATTTGCTGCCACTGTCCCCCCCGAGATATACTGCCACTGTCCCCCCCGAGATATGCTGCCACTGTCCCCCCCGAGATATGCTGCCACTGTCCTCCTCGCCCCCCCCGAGATATGCTGCCACTCCCCCCCCCCGACTTACCAGAGCAGACTCCTGGGGGTGTCTTGCGGGGCCGGCGGGGGACATCTACGCAATACACGTATTCAACTTCCGGTGCCGGCACTCAGCGGATGTCTTGGGGGCAGAGGTAAAACGCATCGTGCAGACGGTCACCGGCTGCGGCGATGCGGGTAAACAACCTCTGCTGCCGGGACATCTGCACGATGTGCTTTAACAATCTCCCTTGCCGAGACTCCCCCCGTGGGAATTCCCGGCAAGGGAGATTGTTAAAGCACATCGTGCAGACGTGCCGGCAGCGGAGGCTGTTTACCCGCATCGCCGCAGCCGGTGACCGTCCGCACGATGCGCTTAGACAACCTCCCGTGCCGATCTGTATCCTAACCCCGCTGCCCGGGGCGCTAGACCCCGAATATGGGCCGCACCACCACTTTAAAGACTTAAAGTGGGGGGAAAAAGTGCGGCCTATATTCGAGCCATACTACTGTTCAAATGTTCACTTTAGCTGCTTTCTTGGGAAGTGCTGGAGTGCTGGTTCCTGATAAAGTATTGTAGATCCAAGGAAAAAGGTGTGTCATTTTGAAAAGCTAGAGTGATTAGCACTTTGAATAGTAATGTACTCATCATCCCACTCATTTAAATGTATATGTAAGCCAGGTATTTTAACAGAAAGAAGGCAAGATGATAGGCCATGCCATCATATGAATCTTTGGACATAATTGTGTGGTTTATGGTGGTGTGTTTGGCTGAGGTGTTTGTGTATGTTTGCATGTTTGTTGTGTGGTTTAGTATACCAAGTCAGGGCCTTAACTCTTGAAAAAGGGTCATCACCCCATAGCTGCTTTTGTGCCGTTATGTCTAATTCTCACATGTGGGCATATGTGTCAGGCCCCATTCAGGCTGCAGAGCTGTCTCGCTAGAGTTCTCCCCCATCTCGCTAGAGTTCCTCCCCCCGTCTCGCTAGAGTCCCCCCCATCTCGCTAGAGTCCCCCCCTGTGTCGCTAGAGTTCCCCCTTTTCTGTAATCCGTTCCTGGATTTCCATATGCTTTGTTCTGTGCTTCTGATTCCTTGATCCCAGTTCTGCTCTTTGCTTCAGCTCTGTTTCCTTTAAGGTGTGCCCCATCCATGTCTTATGTTTGTCTATGTATGACTATGTATGTCCTTCTCTGTTCTGTGTATAGATTCAATGTTTAGTTTCAGTTCATTAATAATTCAGTAGGCAGAGTTTAGTGCTAGGACCCACCGAATATTGGAGTACTTTGGCATAGTGGTGGGCTAAGCATACTATGGCCATATGATGTGATGGAATCTCCAATTGTTATCTCATAGTCCTAGGCTAGTTCCCGTATTCATGTTTGTCTGTCTCTTATGTGCTTTTGCCCTCTATTCCCTGAATCATCTGAGGATCTTGGTTCCTCTCTCCTCTCCCCATGTCCCCGATAAGATCTCCTATCCTTGCTTAAAGGAGAAGCTTCTGAGGATCTCAGCTACTTACTCCATCCCTTGTGTTCCTTGCCTTGTTCCCTGTCCTTTGTTGTTTCCTGTACCATGTATGTATTGTCTGGTTATGTTTCTTGCTTGGTCTCCCAGCTTCTTGCTCTATCCCCCTTGCTTGCTATGTTCTGCTGTTACTCTGCTTAGCTTCCATTCTCCCAGCCTGCACCATACTGCACATGATTCTAGTGCTATATATCATGCCTGCTTCAAGGTGCCTGCAGCACATCACTAAGTTTTGCTTTGTTCTGGACAATATCTGCTGCTATGTCAGGGCCCTGTTATGTGGCCGCACAACCCTAGATGCCCACCTGGGAGAGTGTAGTCACCCTGCACCAGGCCCTGTCGTACTCCGCTACTCCTGAACACCATCTTTGGGCGCTCTGGGTCATTACAGTGTTCTGTATGGACCCAGTCCCTGACAATATGTATTAGGTGTCTTTTGTGAAATCTCAGTTCTTCATTCTGTACATAGTTTGGTGTCATCTTGATCAAATCAGGTATTTGGTCTCTGACCAAGGATCCAACTGCTGACCTTAGATTTTTTTAGTGTGTTAGACTGAGAGCGATATGTGTGATTGAGTATTCATCACTGTATTTGCATCGGCGCTGCTAAGAGTTGTCAGTTTTTTTGAGTTTGTGCCCATGCAGATGAGAGTGGTCAATGTGGCAACATGTGGTCAATATTAATATCTTAGTAAGAGATTGTGGGGAATAATGAAGTTGCTGGTGGTGGAATGTTTATCAAGTGGAATTAATGATCCGACAATTATGTGGCGCATCACATGTGACATTTGGGGGTGTTATTTTTTTCCAGTACAGGGTGTTATTTCTAGTCCGGCCATGGTTCTTGTGGTTGCTTCAATCTTACCTTGTTCTTTCTCTGCTGTTGAATGTGTCGTCTACTCCATGTATACACCCTCTCTGGAAGGCCTAATTAAAAACACTCTATCATCAACATGTTGTCTTATCCTACTTATGTTTAAATCATGTTGTATAATATCCTGTTTTATAAAGTGTCATTTTTTAGTTTTAAGATTTAAACACTACATGTTGATGACTTTACAGTATCTCCCCAATTCTTCTCAAGACATCTTTTACAACTCTTTATGTTATCTTTAATAACATATTATTTTCATATTACAGTCTGTGCAAGTAATGTTCCTACTAAGTAACATGTATGTATGTATCATCTGTTGAGGGTTGCTTGGCTGACACACCGATCCTATTTACAGAATTCAGAACAAATGTTAGTTTTGTCCTCATGAATTATCTATAGTGGTGTAGAAATTAAAGGAGACAATCATTAATTCCGGCACAGCTTTATTTTGATAGCAGAGGGTATGAGTGTGTACATCTACTGACACTTGGTTTACTGTAAGTGTGGGAAATTTAGGCAATCCAAGGACCATTCAAGCCTGCAATAAAACACCTGAAGTGCAAAGAAAAGTGCCTTTAAAAAACACACCACATGAATTGACAAACTATTGCTGCGAAACATTGCAATCTACAGAAACTAAGCAAAGACCATCAGAGGCGTGTAGCAACTGAATGGGTTGTTATTGATCCCTCTACAGCGCTGCGTATGCTTCTTCAAGTTGACAGAAAGAAGGCTTTCAAAAGAAACTTTTAAAATTTGTTATGAAGAAAAGGTGCTGTTTGTGGGAAAGAAAATAAAATGTCTAGACTAATGAAGGAAAGTGACTTTACTTTACTGATTAGACTCATCCACCCAAAATTGTTTTTGGTATTTTTTGTTTATAATTGGAGTAGGCCTAAAAGTCTTGTCCCCATTGTGGGAATGATGAGTACTGATAAATACACTAAAATACCAAAAAACAGTCAATTTACTACACTGTGAGTGCATGCAAGTTAGCTGAAAATACGAGTTATTTTCTAAGGTCCAACATATTAAATAAATCACATATGGTGGAGCTGCCCACTGGTTAGAACATTGTGGGATGTATATTTGGAGGAATTGTTGGGTCGGCAGATTAGCAGATCCCCTGATCTAGCTATATTACACCTTAACATCCCGCCTCTACAAAGATTTGAAAAAAAGATATTATATCATTTTATGATGGCTGTAAAATTGTCATTAGCAAAAAATTGGAGGTCTACAGTGGTTAATACATGGATAAAAAGCAAAGCTCAAATAATACATCAATGTAAACTGGAAAGAGGGATTGCTTACAACTTTGGGTGGTGCAATCAAAGATATAAAGGATAACTGGATAAATAAACTTGAAAACATATAACAATTATATAAGACAGGTTGAAGGTTCATATGTGTGAACATTAAGAAAATAATAAAAACAAATATGGAGTCCGTAAAAATTGTGCATTAGGGAATAAGATACAAATATTAAAATAAATTGAGCAGTTAGAAACTATGAATATGGGATCAGCCTTACCGGATTGTGGATGGATATATAAATTGTACGCTTTTTATCACTATATGTTTGTCACGTTAAATTATGTTGTTGTCTTTAGATTTGTTGTATACAGAAGATTACATATGTATACTTTTTTTATAAAGAAATAAAAAAAATAATAATAATAATTATAACAAAAGATAATAATAAAAAAAAAATAATCACATTTACACTCCTTAAAAAAAAAAGCACACACAACTCGCATACAATCAGTTGCAGGAGATTCAAGATGGAAAATAGAAACCAACTTGAAGATTCACCGACATGTGCATTATAAATGCAAAAAAAGAAATAATAATAAATAAGTACTTCTTTTTAACCAAAGGTGGGTAATGATTATGCCCTATTCTCCCACCTGTGTGGCTTTTGGGAGTATAGGCCCAGGTACACCCATGCCCTGTTTAATAAAAAAAAAAAAATCAATAAATTTGTTTCTTGTTGTAGGTGATGTGGGTTTGCCCACCTGTGATATACTCTGCCTTTTGCAATGACATGTAATTATCACAGAGGAATATTCATAATAAAAAAGAAAAACTTCAATTGCAGAAAACACACACAAATCACATATTATCAGATAACAGTTAACCCATTTAAACTTTCCATAGCAACTTCCACTCTCCACAAATTAGAAACACATATTAAGCTTTTTCATGTTGTGCTGTAGTGTTCCTTTTGGCCAAAAAGACTCAGGATACATAGGATCACCATATGCAATGTATCCTTATGGTTCTGGAGCATTTGCTTAATACATGTAGATAATATTATAGTAATTATCATTAAATACACTTGTAAAAACTTAATTCAAAGAGTAATCCAAATTTCACAGTTTTTCATGTTACAACCTTGTGGAACAGATACCTTTTTTTATATTACACATTTACACAGGGAAAGAAGCAAGAAATACATAATTTGCTGATATGTAACCATTAAGCCTATGGAATGCTACCTGGAATACAAAAAAGAGACAGACAGAAAGAACATCAGCAGTGTTAACAGTATGCTATGGACATGCAGCATCAGGAGGAAACAAGGCAACTAGGGGCTAGACAAAATGGATGTAGTTCTACATTAAATAGCAATACTTTCCAGGAGGCACAAGGAAACCTACATAGTGTATATAATACCTGATTACCATACAAGGTTCAGCTGCATTAAATTCTGTGGAAAAGCAGGTTACACCTATGGTACTCCAAAGCACAGATCATAAAGAAGAATCATTGCTGGCTACTGATAGTTTAGGCACAGATCTCTCAGGACTGCAAGAACAGGATATGGGTAACAAGGTAAACTAAATGAGTAGCCTACGGCACTGAAAACATCCGGGGGATGTGAGTATCTGATAATCTAAAGACATCCATTAGTCATCTACATGCTATCTGGATTCCATGATTTTCCAAGTACATTTTACAGGTCTATACACAAAATATACTCCCAGAAATATTTGGGTGAAAAAGTAATATACCATGGGGAGACAAACTTTTCAGGATCTCCATGATTATCTCTCCTATATCTGTAACTTGTTGCTGATTGTTGCTAACTGGTTTAGACAGCCTTTGTAAGTGTGGACGAGGAGAAGGGAGAGAATGTCAGGATAGTAAATTGATAAGACAATATCAACTTGCTACTCTGGCCTCATCTTTCATAAGGTAAACTCATAAAATATATTTCCAAAACAATTACACTTGCTGCCAAACAAAAAACACAAGATATAGGTAGTTTTAATTCATTTATTTAGTTATATGAAAAGCTGTGATGGCAACAGTTCCTTGTTAATATGTGTCTACATTAGATGAGGGTATTAATATTTCAGCTCATTAACCCATTTCAAGGGCCCTTGCTTTGTTACATCCCAATCTATTTTTCAAAACCATGTCATGTAGGTTATCTAAAAGAGCCCTCCATTTGTCTAGGTACTGCAATTATATCATTATTTCCATCCATACATTTGTTCTGAGACCATTATAGCTAAGCAAATGCACTTGAAATGATCATGACAGACCTTACATAAAAGCAGTTAATATGAACATTTTATGTTAAGTGGTTAAATGATTCAATTTAAATAACCCTGTTACATATTTGATATAATAGCACTGATGTAAAGTCCTTTAAGCCCTTAAAGTGACAGAAAGGTAAACCATTTTTAAACAATTGGTGGCAGGCTTCTTTTTCATCCCAAACTTCATAATTTGTACCACAAGCTAAATTAACACATGTTTTTCCTCTATCTTTTGACTACTTGATTGCAGACCCAAAAGATTTAAAAAAATGAATTCAGTTCTTAAAGGGAGCAGAGCAGGGAGACAGAGGCCTCACGTTCCCACCGCAGGACTTCTGGAAGGTAAGTGACCTTCAAAGGGGGAGAGGGGGTCGATAGTGAGAAGGGAGGGAGAGGGGTAGATAGTGAGAAAGGAGAGAAAGAGAGGGGGAAGATAGTGAGAAAGGAGAGAGAGAGGGGGGGAGATAGCGAAAAAAGGGAGGGGAGAAAGAGGGTATTGAGAATACTGAAAAAAATAAATAGTGTGAATGAGTGAGAGTATGAATTAATGTGTGGATGAATTGTGTGAATGAGTGTGAGAATAAATTAATGTGTGGATTGTCTGAATGAGTGTCAGGATTCCACCCTGTCAGCCAGGAATCTGTATAAAATTCTAGATGTCAGATCTGTGACAGCGACTAGTGGCCACCCTTCCCTCTCTACAGCACCCAGATCTAATCACTAAGACCAGATGAGCCTTGTACCTGGTGGAGCCCTGCCTTTATATACCTGCCTTTCACTCTGGGACTTTGCATTGCAGTGTGAACAGTCTATTGCTGTGGCTCTGTACCTGGTCCTGAATTGTTCTGACATCGTGCCGTGCGCCCTGCCAGAAGGCCTTCCAAGTCGTGTGCCCCACCAGAAGGGCTTCCAAGTCGTGTGCCCCGCCAGAAGGGCTTCCAAGTCATATGCCCCGCCAGAAGGGCTTCCTGCCGTCCGCCCTGCCAGTGGACTTCCAAGCCACGTGTCTTGCCTGAGGGCTTCCAAGCCGTGTGCCAGTCCTTTCTACAGTTCCCTGTCCTTGCTTCAGCTCCCCTGTCTTGTTACCATCCAGTCCTGCTTTTCCATCTGTTGTGTGCCTGTCTGTACCTACCTACCTACCTACCAAGATGCATCAATGGGTACAGACAGACTCTCTAGTATCCCCTGCAACTGGGCTCCTACCTGACCTGCTTACGCGAGCCCTGACAATGAGGGAGAATTAATGAATTTGTGAGAATGCATTAATGAATATGTGTAAATGAGCGAGAGAATAAGTGATTGTGTGAATGAATTATGTAAATTAGTGAGTGACTGTAAAAGTGCTTGTGTGTATCATAGATGCATAATTGATTTGTGGAAAGGCAAAGATGGCACAAGCAATTGATCTATACATGCAAATCTGGGTTTGTGCATTAATGTGTTGATCTATACCTGCTATGTTTCCATACATTATTCATGTATACCTGCAAATATAAGGTTTGTATGTCTTATTCAGTTGATCTATACATACAAGTGCTGTTTTATGTGTTGTTTATTTGATCTCTACCTATTTTTTGGTGTGGGAGCGTGTAGGGTACAATTTTTTCAATATAAAATGTATTGGTAGCAGAGTCTAATATTTATATATATATATATCGGCAGCAGGGGCTAATATTTATATATATCGGCAGCAGGGTCTAATATTAATATATATATATATCGGCAGCAGGGTCTAATATTTATATATATATAGGCAGCAGGGTATACTATTTATATATATATGTATATATATATATATATATATATATATATATATCGGCAGCAGGGGCTAAAATTTATATATATATATATCGGCAGCAGGGGCTAATATTAATATATATCGGCAGCAGGGGCTAATATTAAAAAAGCTGCCAGTTTAGCTGTTATTTTGAAATCATATTTCAATCATAGTCTTTACTTAAAAGAGATAAGTACATATTATGTAGTTAAAAATGTCTTGTGACGGGCACGCCTTGTACCCCGACTGGGTACACCCGTCGGTTCTACGATGCTTCCTGCCCGGACCGAAATGGTTAACCGCTTCCAGCGCTACCCAACACTAGCGAGGAAGGGCTCAGGAACTGGTCCAGTGTCTTTAGCCTTGCGGCATGTAATTGTCCTGAAAAGGACAATGAGTGATCCACCAAGCCCCTGGAAGCATTAGACAAGACTAATATCCAGGGAAATGACTCACTTTATTGGGGAATCACACAGGTTTCTATACAGGTTAGGTGCGAAAAAGACCATAAATAATGTCCGCATCTTCCCGCCCTGCCCTGACAGTCCGTCGCCTCGCTTGGACCACTGAGCTCCGAAATGTCCGTATGACTTTAGCCGTCATTCTCGGGTGATCCTGAAGGGGCGGCAGCGATCCTGGGGTGCTGATGGATAGCTCGTGGTCCTTTGTGGTATCCTGTCCAAAAAGCAACGCAATCAGCCAAAGGGACCCCGAGCAACAACAGTTCAAAGTTCCCCAGATGGTCATTTATATATACACCTGTGTGTGCGATCTAATGCGCTTTATGGTGTGTCCCTGAATGGCAGAAATAAAATTTGATCACCCTATTTGTAATATGGATCCTGATTCCCAGCATCTGCTTTCCATTTGTAAGCTTTGTGCATGTTTTAGTGTTTGATGTATTCCTTCCTAATTTCTATTCCTGACAAATCACCTTTTGGTCCAGTAGAAATCGCCTCTCCCTATACCATTGTTCCAAATACAAAATACCATCATGGGTTTATCTCAAAACCGCTATGCCTGCCTAATCGATCCTGCCTACATTTCTTCTGCACCTGCTCTATGTACATCACCAGTATCTGCTACCTAGCCACTTATGTCTCATCTGAACTGGTGACCACTTGCACCAGAGATCCCACTGAGAACTCCAAATGTGCAACAGGATCTGTCTCACTAAGTCCTTACTAATACCCACTATTCTTAACATATAATCGATGAACTTGATTAAAAGACCCAAGCAGCTATATTTAGAAAGTAGTCTTTTCACCATAGTAGCAGATGAGATGGTACTGGACAACTCCATTGATTGGTAGGTAAAAATGACTACTTTTCAAACTAAGCACCAAAACCACTTGTTATCCATCCATAGTGCTAGTGTACAGCTGATTTTGAACAGCCTAAATTAACTAGTAGTCCAAAACAGTGTCATAATTGAGTACACATATAATACCTTTATTTTAAGCTTCTTAAGGATTATGGAATTTAAAGCCTTCTTATGTTTGACTACCCTACAAAACCTTGAGTATTGGCATTTACATAGGCTTAATCTGCATTTATGCACCACTACATATATTGGATAGATTTACTAATGAGTTTGGAGGCTTTTTAAGAAAAATAGTAACAGAGTGGAAAAAAGACTCAAGGCAAAGTTTTCACTACTCTTGGGTATTTTATTTGGCAGCCCAACCCACACAAAACACTATCCAGCAATCCATAACACCTACTAACATCCACATAACATTATCAGGCAGCCCTTTATAACACACATACACACACACCTGACATTCCACTTTCCCCAGAGGACAATCTCCTGCAGCCCCTCTCCTCCACACGAGATTCCTGTCAGCATACAACTGAAAGTCCAATCATAAGAAACTTCTCTTAAGGCCCTGCGTAGTGTGACTGACAATTCCCATGCTGACAACATTTTTTTATATAAAGTGATGGTTGTACTCAAGGTTATAATGAAAAGGTAAACGTTTAATCTTTTAAATACCACTTTATATATTTACTAAGGTTTGGTGAACAAAGAATTAAGTAAGTGATAATTCTACTTAAACTGTAAGCCAAACAATAATTAACAGTTTCTTTCAAGGTCAGTTTGCTGATGGTGCATCCCACCAGAAAAAAAGAAACAAAGCCAGTGAAAGTATTTTATTTCATATTGACTCATCTCAGAAGGCTTCCATATTATTCTTCCCTGTCCCTGATAGAGACAAGCCACAGCTCACATTGCACTGTGTATCTGTCTGCCATTTGGAATCTAATTCCCATACTGACCTTATATAGCTGTGAGAACAATAATAACTAGTACTATAAAACAAGCAGCTCTACCTAGATACCTCATGTATCATATATTATCAAATGTGTAAAATAAATAATTGTATATTTGTAAGTATTTAAAAACCCGGTCCATAATGGTATTAAAAATCCTCAGCTATATACTTATATATCTGTATATTTATACTATGTCCATTCCAAAGTGCAATTTTAATGTATTTTAATTAATGTGTCTCCACCAACAGGTAATGTAACAGTACGACAAAAGATCTCACAGACAGAAGATTTTTAGGAACCCAAGAGCTCACCTCAACCAAGCCAAACTATTTCAATCATCCGAATGAAAACCAGATGAACTCATGAAAAACAAGCCCCAAACGGTGCATAGGTTCTCAGTAGGAATTCCGATACTTGTGGTTTGCTCCTGTCTAAAACATCCCGCTAATCAGTAATAGATGGTTTCCCTTTGTCTTATACAAAGTGACACAACACCAATTGGTTTTATTGTACTCTAGTTTTGCCTCTCTCTAAAACCTTCCTCCCATGATTATTAATAATATATCTGTCACTTTGCCTGAGGCACTGGGAAGATATTATTAATAATACATATTAATACAGCTAAGTGAGAAAATATTATCATTGTCCTCCAAATTACAAATTATATAAAATAATATCAGGGCTAAAAATGATATAACATTTACCCACTTAAGTATTAATTACTTTTCATGAATCCAGAATCCACAATGAAATTTTAAAGTTATCTAGGTAAACGTTAAGAATATCTTGCTGAAATACATTTGTCTTATTTTTATTGTGGGTTGTCTATTAACCCTTCTGCCTAAGGAGTAATCAATGCATTACTCATTTATATTCTGCAGATTCCTTTAGTTGCTTAACTTCTTCAATTGGCAGCCAAGAAGAAGCTCTAGTGACAGGAATAATCATAAAAGGTAAATTATGACCATTTATTTAGTGAAAAAATAACATGCTGCAATGCCACATGCAATTTTTTATTAATAAAACAATCATGAGTACTTACCAATGAGGTGCAGCCAAATTTTGTATCCATCAAAAAAGAAAAATAAATCCTAGGGGCATTCTGGTGTAAAAGAAGCCTTTTTAACAAGTGATACATTTTATTATTGACTGGAACAATAATTTTATAGCAAGACAGGAGGCTTCATATTTTGCATTTCCTTCCTTACTGATTAACCTCCAGCAGCAAAACAGTTAACATGAAACAAGAAAAGCAACCAACCAATCAGGATGAAGCAAAACACCCTATATCAGTCCAAGAGCCCAGCCACTCTTCCTCTTTCTTTGCCGCTTAGCCTCCGGGTGAGAACCTTCCGGTTTATGATTGACTTTTATGGTTATTATTATCTATATTATTTTATTACTGGTATTTTTATGGTTTGTTACTTATTTTTTATTTTGTCTTATAAGTTTTTTTGAAACCTGGTATAGTTTTTTTGGACTATTTTATTTTATCTATATATGTTTATACTGGTATCATTATTTGATTTATTGCCTATTTTATCTGATTATTGAGTACTTTTTTCTTTCTATAGCACCCTGTTTTCTAAACCCCTTCCCTATTTTATTACTTTGTTCTGTTACCTGCTGGTTAGTGTGCTAGGCCGCAGGCCCACACCATGCGGCTTGCCCGGGCCTTGCACATTACCTGTCTCTCTTTCTCCTTTAAGTGCCTAAGAATTTTCAATGTCAGTTCCCCCTTGTACTACAAACTAAACCAAGCAGATTGCTAGACCCTAGTTTGGGGTGACCCCCCACCACTTTAGGCCTCTCCACTTTAGGCCTTTATTGCTACCTGCAAATTAGAGCTGATTATTACTGGGACCTGTTGAGTCTCTGGGCTTGGGGTGTTCCCCTTTTCTTGATTTAGGGCCTAGGCCCACTAGATTGACTGACCCCTGTAACTAACCATGTGCTGGGTCTTTAGGGTGACCCCTCTACCAAATACTCTGCCCACACCTGGGCATCAAAAGTGATCCCCTCTTTTTCTAATTTGGCAGTTTCATTAGTGGGTGACCCCCACAGGTGCATTCAGACGACCCCCTGTTTTTTCTCTCACGGTTTCTTCTCCGTCTGTTTTTCGGAAACACATTGGAGTACCATGGCTGAAGATTCTGAGACTCCCGCCTCCTTACAAGCACTGGCTGCATCCCTACCAGCCGCACTGGCAGAGGTCCAATTCGCCCGTCCTACCCAACCTTTTGCCTCCCCAATTTACACAGCGCTTGTGGTGAGGGTTCAGATGCGAGTGTCTCACATTTCTCCACCGACCCGGAACATCCGCACAAGGGGCCCTCCAATTCTGACAAGGGCAAAGGCCCATTAAAGAGATCTAAGAGTGTCTCCCTTCCTACCATTCTGGAATCTGCCGCCTCACTACGAGGTACTGGACGAGTACCGTGCTGGCTCCCCTGGGCACCGCTCCCTTCACAGGATTCGCGCGTGACACCTTGTCTGAGAATCCTAAGTCTGCTACTACTGGACAGGATCAACCATTTGAAATCCGGGATGACTTGGGCATTCCACTCTTTGACCTGAAATCACTAAGACACCCGTGCTCTGCGGAATGGACGTCTTTTGACCATATTGCGGAGTTTCTCAAATATTGGCTTTGCTGTCCTTTGGTTAAGGAGGTCCGTCAGAGACTTATGCTCAAATGTCCACGCCCCACTCTCCCAGCTAAGGTATCCAACACCCCTGAATTTGATCAATCGATTTTTCAGATGGTGGACGAGGCCCTGGCTGCGAGTGGACTTAACAGACACTCTGCCCCCTGAGCAACGCACACTATGCCATCTCGGGGGAACGCCGCAAGGCTGCCCTGTTCGAGTTGGACACAAAGCTGGCGGAGTTGGCACCCAAGGAGTTGGGCCCGAGGCCAACGGCCTGCTCTTCAGGGAAAAATTCCTCAAAGATTTAAACCAACACGTCTACGTCTTTACCTCTCTCAATAAGGCTCAGGTTTCAATGAGGCACGTCTTTCAGTCTGGAGACCATTTTTCCCACAGTGCTGGTCGGCAGAGGGGTCATGCTGCCAGCAGATCAGCATCTACTGCCCCACTACTGCAGCCCGTTCCCACTTGGAGCTACCAGAGACAGAGGATATTCGTCCTTTAGAGGGAAGACGTCCTCAGGTAAGGGTAATTCCCATTTTTCCTCTTGTTCCTGTCTCGGGCAGACTAGGCCATTTTTCTTGTATGTTGTCCATTCTTACCTCAGATCCCAGGGTTCCTCAGACTGTTGTTGGGTTTTGTATAGAGTTCCTGTTCGTTCCCCGTAATTTTTTCCTGCTATCTTCCCCAGCTAGCACGTATTCGTAACTTTCCTCGGGTCCTCCCTGTTTCTTGAGCAAAATCTTTTTGGTGCGCAATAAGTCAGTGGAGTTTCAGCCTGTTATCAACCTAAGGGCTCTCAACTCTCACGTTGTATACAGACATTTCAAGATGGAAGTTATCCATCTCTTTCGCAATCTTCTCAGAGAGAACGACTGGTTCACGTGGCTGGATTTGAAGGATTCCTATCTCACTGTTTCTGTCCATCAGGACGACAGAAGATGTCTACAGTTCTGTTGGTGGGACCACCTCTGGCCGTTCACTTGCCTTCCAATCAGTCTCAGCTCCGCACCCTGGTGTTTCACAAAGCTCTTGAAGCCGGTCACGGAGTTCCTTCATGCAAGGGGCGTCCGCTCCATTATCTACCAGTACGATATTTTCCTGATGGCGTACGACATAGACTCTATGCTGGGATACTTCTCTTACGATACGGCTTCTCCAGGTCCTGGGTTTCATCAACGAGGTGAAGTCGGCTCTCATGCCCACTCAGTCGATTCAGTTTCTGGGCTTCACAGTGGATTCTGTGGCGCCAGTCCTCAGGCTACCTCACGCCAAGGTGTTATCCATCAAAAACGAGAGATCCAGAGGTTACGGAGCCGTCAGTTTGTCTCATCAGGATCATCGGCCTCCTGACGGCGTCTATTCAAGCTATCTTCCTGGGCCCCCTGAACTACAGGGCCCTACAATGGTTGAAAACCTATCATCTTTGCGTGTCTGGCTCGTACAACCATCTGATAGCTCTTTTAGGCACCTTGCGTGGCTGGAATTTCCCTGGTGGCTCGTTCACATGGTCAGTTCTGGATTTTGTCCTGGACTCTGGCGCAAGCCTGTGTGGCGGCCTGTGCCGAGATCGTGTGGATCGTGTGGACCCACGAGGAAAGCAATTTACACATCAATTGTTTAGAACTGATCGCAGGCTCTTTCGCGGTCAGCAGCTTCAACAAAGGCCTCACTCGCTGCTCTCTATGGACAACAGACACCGTGTCCGCCGTTCGCCACATAAACCGCCTAGGGAGGCTCGCAGTCGAGGCTCCTCACGAAGCTCACCAAGGACCTCTACCAGTACTGTTTGGACAACCATCTGTCCATTCGGGTGGAATATCTTTCCAGGAAGGACAATCTGGTGGCAGATTGGTTCTCCCGCCACTGGAGGGGTGCGAGAGATTGGCATCTCCTCCCAAGCGTTTTTTGATCCCTCGACCTACACCGGGGTCCCCTGCATCTGGACCTTTTCGCGTCCAGGACAAGTTGTCAGACCTCCGCTTTCTTCAGTTGGCTGCCGGGGTCCCTGATGGTGGATGCATCCCTGCAAATGTGGCCTCCCAGCGGTGCTTATGCCCCCCCTTCTCCATGATGCTTCGGACTCTCCACTCCCTGGGCAGACAGGATGTGATGGTCCTGAGGGCTCAGCCGTGGTTCCTGCTGCTCCTGGAGATGTCATGCGAGGATCCTTTGGTCCTCCCGTCGTTGTGGGACTTACTACTGGATCCAGAGGGGAACCCGCACCCCATCATTCTTTAGGACCGTCTGTCGCTGGTGGCTTGGACTATTTAGGGGGATCCTGGGATGTGATTAGACCTATCGGCTACAGCTCGAGACTTACTCTGGGGATCCTGGGCTCCTGGCACCAGAAAATCCTACCTCCAGGCTTGGGGAGTCTGGCATCGCTGGTGTTTGGAACACCATTTTGATACCTTTATGGCCCTCTAGTAGCCATCCTTAACTTTTTAAGCTCATGTTCCAGTGGTTTGTTGTCTGCTGCACGTCATTCCGTCTTCTAGACCACCAGCTGCACGTTTCCTTTTGGAACATCGCTAAGGTTCTTTGCTTCGTGGTGAGATGGCCAAGTAATGACAGTCTGTCCTTTCGTCGGTTGTCCACGAAGGTTGCGCTTCTCTTATGCCGTATTTCTTTTCGGCGTGTTTGGATCTTTTATTTTCGTCTTCATCCGCATGCTTCCTTTGCACTGCTCGGAGGGTGTTCAAAGTGCAAAATATGAAGCCTCCTGTTTTGCTATAAAATTGGGGATTAATCTAGTCTTGGTGTAGAAATAATCTAAATTTTATTAAAGACAAGAGGCGAGTATTTTCCCTCCCTTGTTTATTGTCCCTCCCGTGTTGTGTTTATATTTGTATGTATGGTTCAGATTGCCTAGTTTGCTTATTCTTATCTGTAGTTCAGCCTTTTTTATGCTGCCAGGTATTCTTCTATATACATTGCCTGGTACTGTCGCATTGTATTTGTTGTTCTTCTGCTGTGTGAAACTGTGTTGTTCCGGGCCAGTCTACGTTGTGCTGTGTTTCCTGCAGTTGAAGTTTGTTTTATTGCTGTTCGGTTCCTATTTGGCTTTTCTGTAAAGAAAGAGGAAGAATGGCTGGGCTCTTGGACTAATTTAGGGTGTTTTGCTTCATTCTCATTGGTTGTTTTTCTTGTTTCATGTTAACTATTTTGCTGCTGGAGGTTAATCAGTAAAGAAGGAAGTGCAAAATATAAAGCCTCCTGTCTTTAATAAAAGTTAGATTAATTCTACACCAAGGCTAGATTAATCCCTAATTATTAAAAATAAAAACTGCATTTTTACTTTTGGATATACAGTATACATTCAGACATGCATGCACTGTATGTATATGTATATGCATATATACATACATACATCTTCATATACATACTGTATTTACTTAAGCTTTTCTTTGAATGTTAATACTAACAAAGTCTAATTAAGCTCTTCTACGAGGTTCAATACACATTGTCTTTTTTTCTAAAGATTTGCTTTTGACTTGCAAGTCATGTGGGCTTTTTAAAGGAAAGACTTGAAAGATTATGGTTCATTATCTTCAGTTCATTATGTGAGCATGGTTAGACTGTAAGCTCTCGATGTCACTAAGATCTCCTTTATTGAATTAAAACCCCACAAAGCAATCTTGTTCTAGGATACACTAACCCATACATTAATGCATTGTAAATCAAATGGTTGCTACCGTCATGTGCATGCATAATATACATTATATTTACACATTGTATTCATGCGTGAAAAACAATTAGGTTAGTATTTAAATTGCAAGACATTATAATAGTTTGTACTCTACTACAGTTTTAATCTGATGTGCCTGTTCTTAGTGGTCAAGGCTGCTAGATTTTTTTTTTGTTGCCTCATCTGGCCATATACATGGACAGCATTCTACCATTATTATACTGAAAGGTACCAAGAACCCATCCAAACCTTTGGATGTTGTTCAGCTGTTTGATCCCCCAGCACTTAAACCACTTCACATATGAGTGTTTCTGGAAAAATGGGTTATATAAAGGTATTGTCCATTGTATATCTCCTGGCCCTATATAATCCTGAACAACTTATTTGTTACAAGTGTTTGAGTGGTAGACATGTATGAATAAGCAGAGATCATACCATACCATAACACCTGAATATTAGCCATCAAAATATAAATGCACCTTCTTAGAAATGATGCAATTTCTAAGAATTATTGGAATGATACCAATACATCTCTATATAGCACAATGTTTTGCTCTTTTCATTTTGGGTTGATTTTCCTTACAATATAGTGATCCCAAGATCATTAGTTTAAAGGTAAGGCTATCAACCACAGGCCAATGGGGATTATACAGCAAACAGCTATTTTAGTGTGATAAAGCATTTCACTTCAATGGATTTAATATGTATTCTACAGGGCAAACACAGAGTTTCCTCTGTAACAAGAGCCAAGCTTAGCCATTCACAGAACAGGATTCCACTGGTAAATTAAAATATTGTCTTCACAACTCAACAACTTCTAGTGATAAACCTTAATTTTCAAAGCCCCACTCATACTCTCAAGGAGCAGTCATGATGAAATAGAAAAGGGCCTTCCCAAAACTGTTGCTACAAAGTTGTAACATTGCAGTGCCTAAAGTGTCTTGGTATGTACTCTTCAGGCTTCAGCACACCATGATATTTTGGACAATATTATGTTTCCAACTTTGTGGGAACAGTTTGGGGAACGCTGTTTTCTATTCCAGTATGACTGTGCCCCAGTACACAAAGCAAGGTCTACGATCACGGTTGGATGAGTTTGGTGTGGAAGAACTTGACTGGACACACAGACCCCTCAACCCCCTTCGAACTCTATTGGGATGAACTGGAACTGAGATTCCAAGCTATGCCTTCTCGTCCAACGTCAGTGCTTGACCTCACAAATGTTCTACTGAATAAATGGGCAGAAATCCCCGCAGATATACATATTAATGTCTATGTATTTAGAATGCTATGTCATAAAGGTCCCTGTTGGTTTAATGTCAGGTGTCCCAATACTTTTGTCTATATAGTCTACATAGGGGTGTCATGCATTTCTTCAATAGTTTATGAGGTTTTTTTCCTAGTATTTATGTGTTATATGAGTACTAACAGCTGGCAATGCTTTTCAGTATTACTGTTAAACAAAATTATACTAAAACATTTCATAGTTGCCTGGGGTATGCATAATGGTATTGAAGAAGAAATAAATATTCAGTTTTAGTCAAACAGGGAAGACTGTGCAGACTAAAGCTTCAGTGCATTAAGAGCCATGCAGCTTTTAATGTGATTGAAATCCCTGCAGTTTGACCTTGCAACCTAACTGTATGCTGAAACATCAAGCCTTCTTTCTGACATTTTCATGCAAACCTGCCTTGACAAACTGTATCCTAGGATTCCTGCACATAGGTACTCTAAATGTATAAAATCTCCCGCTTACTTCTGCAACGCCACATTTGGCCATGTAAAACAAACAAAATCCATTAACCTGAAGTATCTAAATGTATTCTTTTTAACTTCATAATCCAATGATGCCTTGTGTATAAAGTGTAGAAAAAGAAGAAAAAAACATTCCAGAGTTTCCTGAAATGCTTTTTTTTTTATAGACCAGTGGATTTCATATTCCTTGGTCCCTTTAGGTATTTGGACAGGCCGATTTGTTTTTCTAGGTATCACTTAACACATTCAATCCCCAACTGGTTAGCAATTCTTTTCTAATTTCAATATATACAACAACTAAGGGATGTTTTAATGAAATGGTGCCAAGCTGACTTTAGTGAATATGTAAGTTGCTCTTATTTATGTAACTCTCAGGAGTTTTTAGTTGTTAGTTTTGCCCAACTTGGAGTTTAGTGAATCAATGTCCTCATAGCATTCTAAATTAATTTACTCCACATGAGAAATAAAAAAGAGCCTCTGTAATGTAACATTCAATTGTGCGACTCAGAAATAGAGTTATGCAGGAGAGTATTCAAAAGCAAGCCGAGGTCAAGCTAGGAGATCAGATGTTTTGACATGCAAAATTATAATCCAAATATCTTGGTCAGTAGAAGTTTGAGGTCAAACAGGTAATTAGATGTCAGTAAGGCCAAATCGGAGACCAGACAGGGTCAGAATCAAACAATCGGTATACGCCAATGAAATGTTCCTGGTTTTACCCCACAGATCAGGTCCAGAGCAGGGTCAAAGAGCAAGCCGGTCAGCAACTGACAGCAGGAATTGGAGCAACAGAACGCAGGCAACAAGACACCCTGGCACCTACTGAGTGCACCAGAAAAGGTGTTATACCTCAGCTGAACATGCTTTATCCATGGGAAGTCTTTATCCCTCACTCATTTCAAATCACCATAGCTGTGGAGCTAACTGCAGTGTCCAGGCTGTTTGCCATCTGAACACAACCTCCATATCCTCTTTTGCCTATGGGTCAAAGTGCACACCTGATGAGACTTTCTGCAGTGTAGCAGAAACATGGTTATAATCTACCTCATATAATTAAGTCTGGTAAGAATGTGGAACCAACCAAGTGTTTTGCTTACCATCACAAGGTGGCTCACCTGGACTGCCACCTGATTCTGGCCAACGTCACAGCTCCACTGGATATGTCTTGCTTTTATAACAATTTTCTGTAACACCTTACAATGGGCTTCACTTCTAGTTGGTAATTCTAATATAATAAACATATAATCACTAAATTATTCCTTCGATAACCTAAAATAATCAGGTTGTGAGTCTAGTTATACACTGCCATCTTGTGGCACAGAGTATATAAAATAACTGAAAAGTGTCACTCAATTTATGCAACAAAAAAGTGCAATTCATTTTCTAACTACTGTTCCATACTCTTTTTCTTTGAACATGTCTCGATGGTTCGTCCTATGCAATACTTTTTAGAATAAAAAAACAATAGCTCCAAAATATTTGCTAGGAAAATTTTATCTAAAAATGCAGTTCTACCTTCTATGCAATAATATTCTAGGGCACTAAAGTAATGTTACACACTTGCCAGTTAAGTTTCAAAGTTCCACCTGTAAACGTGCTCTCCCATCATTTGTTGGGGTGATACGGTCTGCACGGCCGCAGACAAACATTTTTGCAACACAAACAACATTTTCATAGTCACAACTTTCATGTGTTTCCTAGGTATGATGACACTTTAGGTCAGTGCGCTTTTTCTGACAGATTTTAATCAACCTGACATGCAAATAGCTCTGTAAAGTTAATATTTATTCTACTGTTCAATTAGCCCGTCCCCAGAATTTAGGGTATGCTTCTCTGTGTCTCTTATACGTGTTCCAGTCCCCAGCTTTGATTTGTGATTGATTTACTAGTGTGCTGTTTTCTTGTACAAGGGTCCAATAATTTGGTTCACGTAGATCTATTTCAAGGAATGTTTAATTGTTTTGCTTTTATCTGTGAATATATTGTTAATGAAGACAGGTCCTTGGTCACAATGTTTAACTGAACCTCATTTTGATGGATGATATGTTCTTATGTCTCAAACTCCCCAATTCTATTATAATAATAAAAAGATCATGTTAAATTTCAGATGCAATTTTTGACATTTTGTAAATTTGACATTTTTTTTTACATTGTAAGCTTACACAATTTATTATTATGTAGAAATTATAACTTTGTTGTCCACAAAATATCATTAAAAGAGTCCTAGATAGACCAATTCTGGTTTGGCATTACTAATGTGAAGTATAAAACTGTATCTTGAAGATGGAGCTGGTCTTCAACATGGTTAAAGTATGAACCGAATAGTGGGAGGAAAAATACATAACTATAGTGAAACTGTTATTCTCCTAGGTTATAGTAGCACTATGAATATGGATATATGATAACATATAACCTGACACGGTATGTATTTAAACTCAGTTGCTGTCTTTCCCTGCAACCTAACAACTCTTGTGAACTCTTCATATGTATCAAGCAAGGATCCTAAGCCTATGCATTCTGACAGTCAAAACGTGGGTGACCTGCCAAAATCAGCCAAGTGATGGTTATCATATATCTTCAATACTTATTCCAATTTATCTAGTCAACTAATAATAAAGAAAATATCTCTGTATTAACTCCAAAACAAGTGGAGTTATAAGTGTGTCCCCGAACTTTCATCTGAGAACAAACCTAATATCTGATATAGCTAGTGCAGCTGATGGCTACCCATTAGACTCTCATATCTCCCTTGGTCCTTGCACCGATGTTTTTCGCCCATGCAGGAATGACAGGGGTCAAGGCAGTTCGAGGCTAAACACAAAACCCATAAAACAGTTCCAGGAAACACCAGACAACATACATATTGCATTTGATGTTACAATTTTAACTGAAGGTTAGCATGCTGTCTTTCTTGTACATTCATTTTGTCCAAATTCAGATCTGAGTGCTGGGCCTGAATGACAGTTGCAAATGTGTGCTCAATCGTCATGGTAACCACTGGGATGGATAACCCTCCTCTTAAGTGTCTTACAAATGATGTCAACATTATGTTTTCTGCCTTTAAATGGATTTGTTTGTCTCATGAAGCTTGTGTTTATTCAACAAGCAACATAGGAATGAGAGATAGCTCAAAGTACAGACCTGCCTCGAAGAATAACTCTTTCCTACTCCAGGGTAATTAGTCAATGCTGACAAATTATGGTACATCTTATAAAGAAAGACTAGCAGGGTGACAGTGCACCAAATAAAAGTAAGAGGAGAATGACAGACAGCTCTGGCTAGCATAGTGCGAGCAGCTGTTATAGACCGTTGTGTTTCTTACAGAAAAAAGAAACACGGCAGACAGATGCTCGCCTTATCGAGAGAGAACTGACTGACAGACTGTTGGGTACTTTACAGAGAGGGGAGCAGAGCGACAGATCCATGTGTATGTTATGGGGGCAGAGTGACAGAATGCTGGGTGGCTTATACAGAGGGGTGCAGAAAGCTAGACTGCTTTATGTCTCATAGGAAGCAGTAAAACAGGGTGTTGTATGTCTTATAAAGAGGGGAGCAGAAGGATACTGTTATGTGCCCAGATGGGCAAACTAATGTGTGTTTTATAATGAGAATTGCAAAAAAGCAACGATATGGAAAGAATGAGAAAGTTTTAAATTTAATGGTGAAATTAGCATTTTAACAGACAGAGGACTGTTGTCCAGCGGCAGGTGTGCAGAATTTAGGTCGAAAGATACCATCCAGGCAAAAATCCCATAGGTTCTATTGCATTACATCACTAACTGTATTTGACGTTTCAGCCTAAGATTCTCAGTCTTTGCAGCCTTTTACATGAAAATGTTGGAAAACTCAATCATGAAGAAAACAGTGATAGACTTTTATGTGAATATTATGAAGATATGAAAAAAATGGCTGCGTATCTTAAAGGACATTTTCTGCTTTACAATTTACAATTTTTATGCATTTTTCTTACTAGCGTCATGTTAGAAATAGGTGTACTGTTTTCTTTGAAACAGCTCTAGTTTTTGTACAAGAAAATATTTCAATAGCTGCATATTAGCCATGTATATTCTAGCTCTGTTATCTTAACTGAATCTGCTAGACAAACACCCCAATGACAGTGGCTCAGTCTTAATTAGCCAGACGGAAAGCCTATTGAAGAATGGACTTCATTAGCATTGCCTTAAAGACAACAGTGTGGTGTCTGAACAAAGAAAGTCACATGACTGACAGCATTGGGTCTGCATATCATGGACACTTACTGGAATAAAATGAGGTAAAACCAAGTTTTTATCAATGCTAATCTATATTATTGCATAAATCATTATTTTGTGGGAGAAAAATATCCTGTAAAAGCAATCAAGATGTAACATATCCTGTGTCCTTACTTGTATGTCTTTACCTGGAATTCTTAAAGCACCCTGGGACGTTTTCAGATGTTGAATTCATAGCAAGTTGATTTTAAGACATCTTCATGTCAGCTTATGATATATATTAAAATAGATTAAAATATGCAATAAATTAATAATAATTTAAAAGCACACATTATTTGTATACCACAGGACCAGTTATTTTAACGCATCCTTTCCGTTGTTGCCTTATTATTCGGTTATCCAGTTGCTGATTGCGGGTTCAGGCAGCCTTTGTAGGGTCAGGTGACGAGAAGGTAAAGGACAGTAAGACGGGGAATTGTTGAAATATTCTAATACCTCCAGGGGAATTACAATATAACACGAAGCATGGATTTTAATATATTGATTTAGTAATGCTAATGTGCTTTTTAAAGTAAGGAAACCAGGCTGACACAATACTATTTATCTGAGGGTGAGATGAATAGTATATCTACTACGTTTTAACCCTTATATAAGGATGTGTTTAGTCCCTGTTATAGAGATGATTAGCATGGTAGAGGCCCATCTCATAAAAGAGAGAACACAGAGATACAACTACACAAGCTGTGGGAAATAGGTTAGTCAACTGATTAAAGAGTTTTATTTAGGGAAAAAATATTACCTTCTTTTTATCTTCCAAATATATTTACAAAGGACGGTAGTGTTAACAAGGCTAAGCGTTTCACTCAATGCTCAGTACTTAGAAACAGCTGGAATAATTGTTTCTGGGTTCAGTGTATAGCAGATTTGGTGGATGGATTACTGGGTAGGACTGGGACTGATTCAGCTGCCATTGTTCATATTGGAACCAATGACATTTACTGGAAGATGGAGGTCTATCAACAATGATTGCAGCAATTTAGGTTGCAATAGTAAGAGAGTTTAGGCATGCTAAATGCATGGCTCAAAGGTTGGTGTAGGAAGGAATGTTCGGGTTCTTAGATTATTAGATCTTATTAGAAATATGCTTAGAGATAGGATGGTTAACCTTTTTTGGAACGGACAGGAACAATAGAGAATAGAGAGTTGTACATGGGGCATTATCTGATTCTATTACAGTTATAAAATGGAAGCCTCCAGGTGAACTCTGGGTCTATTCCTATTTATATATAAATTGCATAGATGCTGGTAATGAAAGCAAACTATCTATACTTGTAGATGACACCAAATTGTGTATGATTGTAAACCCTCAGGATATTCACTGTAGAATGATGTAAAACATGAGGTTAGACTGTTGGATAGAGATCTGGGAATACTACTCAAAGATTGCATGCAATGTCAATTAGGATCTACAAATTCAAACACCTAGTATATTCTTGCTCAAAAATATAAGAAAGATATAAGAAAGATATTTTTGGAATTTGAGAGAGTGCAATAAAATGCTATTGAATTAAGGAAATGAAAGGATTGATTTATCATGAGTGTATGGCCAAACTAGTTTTATTTAGCTTAGAAAAAAAAGGTGCCTCGGGCAATCTCATAACTATGTTAAAATATATAAAAGGCTGGGAGAACAGCGGTTCCATCTTAAACAGAGGAATATTTTATTTACAGCAAGGATGGTAACACTCTGGAATGCATTACCTATGTAAGGATAATGTGAATGCTTTTAAGAAAGAGTTATTTTTGACAAGGGAGAACATTCATTACTGTTTTCAGTATTGGAGTCATAAAAGGAATGTTTTCTACCCTTTGAGGCAAAATTGGCATTAGCATAAGGAAGTTTATATCTACATCTGGATCAACATAGATAGGGATGTCTTGGAAAGGATGACTTTGGTGTACTTATGTCTTTATATCTACTTCTTTAATTATGGAACTATTCAGGTAGGATGCAGCTGCATGTCACAGAGAGAGGAAAGATCGGGATAGTGGAGGTAACAGAATGAGACATAGCTGCGCAATGAGTCTTAAGGGATGAGAGAAATTAATGGAATAGGAACTAGACAGAGCCAGATAGAACAAAGCGAGAACTACTAATGTGTCTTAAGAGTCAAGGTGACAGCTGCAAATCTTACTGAGCTAAAGTAGAGAGTAATGGTGGGGAAACAGATCACCCTCTGCCTTATTCCCTTACAGCTTGCTGTTTATCTAGCAAGGAGAGGGGAGAGGAGCAGCGTATACCAATATTTCATTCACAGAGACTGATAACAGTATATTTTAGAAAGAGGAGAATGGAAATACAAATACACGGGGAGAAAGAGAGAACGCCACTCAGAAAAGGTGATAACTACAAGGTATACAAAGAGAAGAAGATAGCTAAGGCATCTTTTTAAGTGGTGAAAGTTAAGGATCGGTTGCCATAAGTACAGAAAGAACTGTAAATGTTATGAAGGCATGTGAGATAGCTGTATGTATGTGCATATGGGGAGAGTTAACGTTAACTGTGAAGTAACATATAACAATGTGTCCTATGAAGAAATTAGCACCAATAGGTGTTTCTTTAGCCCTGTGAGTGATGCATGGATTTCCATGGCCCTCCCATTAACATGGGAAGCTGAAACACCTCTTGTTCAGAAACAAGGAGTCATTCAGAGCCCTGAACAGAAATCTCCTCCAAGGGAAGATACAGTGATCTCTCAATCTGCCATTATGACACATGCTATCTGTCAGAGGATACATTGCTATCTTTCAAATATGACACAGAGCTATGTATAATTAAATACTCCCTGGCAGCACAAATAACACCGTGATTTGACAGAATGGCACAGACATCTTGTGCTATATAGCAGCTGATATCTAACATTTAATGATAAATGTCAGCATATACAGACAAGTTAAAAAATACAGGGTAACATACACTACAGTCTTCACTATATAGGTGACATTCAGCATACAAACACCTTTTGTTTCCATTACAGGGTTAGTTACTGTGGGCACCTAACTTGTTGTGGTCTTTTTGAATGCATTTTGATGGATGTATATAATAGTGAAATCAGACTAGGACCTGTCAAAAGAGCTTACAGTCTACAGTCTAAGTTCAAATAACTTGTTAGTTAAGTAGGCCTTATTGGTGAATAGCTAATAAAATATTCTTAAACACAACGCCAAGGTACAACCTGATAGAAGCGCAAACATAAAGTACATCATTAGAGATACACAGGACAATAAGCAGGACACTAAAGAATATCAAAACTAACATACAGCAGACAAAGGTAGGGGTTCATGGGAGGTCTCCCACCATGCCTTAAGGGTAGATCTTTGTTGATTCTATGTGCTGGGATTGTATGTTTATATTAAGATAATTTGTTTGCACATTAGCTGGTTATAATTTGGTTTGTAGTTTAAGAAGTTTTTTTTTAGATATACCATTTAACCGCGTGGGGACACCGGCCTACAAGGATCGTATTGCAGAGGTTAACCTAGCATATAAGGAAGTTATAAGGCTCCTTGCCTTTATTTCTCATAAAGTTAGGGAACCTCAGAAAATTGTCCAATGTCCATGAGCCCAGGAGATTCTCCACCTGAGAAAACAGGTTGTCAACTAACTAGGTTGAACTCCATTCTGCAACACCTATTAGGGTTGCTTCTGGCTGCAAGGATAATTACAATGACCTATATAAAACAAAACTGCACACACATATAACTATATTTTACCATAGCCACTAGCTGTAATGTATGATCCCTTGATTTGTTGCCACCAGAACATCTTTTTTTTTCAAATTCTACAAGTAAAACACTGTCCCAGCAAGTGTGGTATTGAATTGCATGGCATAGGTATATGGCAATCCTAAAACAAGATCGAGGCCTGTTAAGCTTTGCTGTGATACGTTCAATAGGGTGCCTGGTTGCTTTTGATACTAGTTACTACAACTTGGCAGTCATTTTATCCATATCCCTATCCTGAGTCCTGCACCAGTTCTTGGTTCCCTTCTATATTACTGGCTCCCTTATCCCTATTTTTCTGGTTCTGACCTAGCTCCCGTTACCTGGACTATGTCTCCTCAATTGCATTCTGCCTCTTCATATGTTATCCTGTGAACCTGATGCTGACCCTGGCTTGCTCCAAGATTACATATTTTTGAACCTGTTGCTGATCCCGGCTTGCACTAAGATTATGTATATGGGACCCGTCATCATGTAGCTGATACTTTGTGGTCTAGAAACTACTCTGTTCTCAGTTCTACAAATCCAGGTAGGCTCCAGTGTTTCCTTTTGACTGGCCAGCAAATGCTCAGCAAAAGGCAAGGATTTTCTGAAAAAGTCTGATTACAAATTGTTTTACAAAATACATAATGAATACAAAACAAGATTTATAGCATCTTACAGAACAACTCCCTGATCACAGTGGTAAAGGAGGGAATAATGCAAATATAAGCCAGGTATACGTGTGAAAAGGTGCAGAAATGCATAACCTCGTTCAATGTAACAATTCAGTATGTACAGCATTAGGCAACAATAAGAGAGTTCATTATGCTGTATATCTAGGTTGAGTTCTTAGGCCTGAACTTGCCATCAGACAAACTGGACAAATGCCTAGTGGACCTGCACCTGCTGCAGATTCCCTGCTACTGCAGCCACCAACCAGATTCACGTGGCTGCACATTGCAAAAGTTTAACAGACTTATCCATCTCTGTCACCATTCCTCATAATCTGCTCCACTGTGCTCAGTGGCGACTCTAGAAACAATATATAGGGGGGGGCACACAAGATACCACAGTCAAACTGGGGGGGGCATTAATAATTTCCACCATTAAATCATACCACTGAAAAAACACACATATATATATATATATATATATTGCCAAAAGTAATGTGCTATGGAATGATACTTTTGTTATTGGCCAATACAATACTTGATCATTCAACATGGGAAGCCTGAAGCCGCAATTTAGTACGACTAATCCTTGAAATCCTTTAAACAACACAATACCTTAACTTTTGCACTAAATGATTTCAGGGCCTAATATTAGATCCTGCTGCTGATATATATTAGCCCCTGCTGCCCATATATATTAATATTAGCCCAAGTTGCCGATATATATTAATATTAGTCCCTGCTGCCGATATATATATATAAATATATATATAAATATTAGACCCTGCTGCCGATAGCAGGTATAGATCAACACATTAACACACAAACCCAGCTTTGCATGTATAGATCAATTGAAATTCACTTGTGATCTCAGCACCGAAGGTATATATCAAATAAACAGAATCAGACATACAAATCCTGTATTTGCAGGTATACAATAATAATATATGAAACGTAGCATCGCAGGTATAGATCAAATAAATACATGGAAACAGTATTGCAGGTATTAATCAACTGAACAAACCCTGTATTTGCAGGTGTACATAAATAATGTATGGAAACATAGCATAGCATATACAGAAGAACACACAAAAACCCAGCTTTGCAGGTATAGATCAATTTGGAATTCACATAAAAACACGGCATTAATGGTATATTTAAAACCCGCTAAATTACAGGGATAGATCACAGGTTGCACACCCCAAAGCCAGCCCTGGTGTCCACGCTGTCCACATAGAACCTGGCCAGCACCCAGATAACACACATACGATTTGCCATATTTGTCCCATATACACCCTGCCTGTGCCATCTTGGTCCCCAAGGCTTAAACATCCTGCTAGTGCCATCTTTGCCCTTCCACAATTATACATCTATGATACGCACATTAACTCATGCTCTCCCTCATTCAGACAACTCATCCACATATTAACTCATACTCTCCTTCATTCAGACAATTCATCCACATATTAACTCATGCTCTCCCTCATTCAGACAATTCATCCACATATTAACTCATGCTCTCCCTCATTCAGACAATTCATCCACATATTAACGCATGCTCTCCCTCATTCAGACAATTCATCCATTTTAAGAAACTACACCCCTTGGAGCTTCAAATGAGGGGCTACATGTATTTCTAGGACAAAAGTTGAGTGCACAAATAATGATGGAATATGTCGCTTTGGCTACAAAATATGTTTTTTCTAACCATAGTGACATGTTCATTTGTGTCTTGCGCACTCCAGGTTTGTACTAGAAACACATGCATCCCCTGATTTGATGCGCCAAGGGATGTCGTTTTTGCAAATGTGTTCTTTTTGTGCCATAATTTAACTTCCTACATGAGCAGTAATGCCACGTCAAGGCTTCAACCCTAATTACTGACCATTCACACGCCTTTCATATCTCCATTCACTCACAGAAGCACACGCCATTCTTTCCATACATTCACTCACAGACGCACACACCATTCTTTCCCCTTACAATCCCAAAGAAATGATGGTAAAGGGAGAAAGAAAAAAATCACTTTTACAGCAAAAATAAGTTTTGCAGTAAAAATGCAAGGCGCTCCAGGGATGATATGGTTACTCACGTACCGCACAGGCGAAATGGATGATTTTAATAATATTTGTAGTTCATCAGGATTTCAAAAATTGCCTCCCTCTACCGTTGGCTAAATTTAACCCCATGATCAAAGGGATCATAGGATTAAAAATTAGTATCGGCCATTTTTAAAAAGGGAATGTGACTTTTCATAGCTATATGATCGCTGTGGTAACATTGGCTACCACAGTGATCATTTAGCTAGAATACTTAAACTTTTTTTTTTTTTAAAGTTAAACTACTTTATGTTTAAATAATTTAATTTGGGGGTCTCTAGGCAATTTTGTTCTTTTTTATCTGCCTTTAGAGTCCCCCAAATCATTTTTTTTAAATTTTATTTTTTTAACTTAATATTTTTTATTATTTTTTTACATATATATATATTTATCTATATACCGTTGGAAAGGCGAGGCGATTACCTTTCCAACGGTATATGTTGGGGGTATGTAGCTGCTTAGATGCCTGAGATACAGGCATCTAAGCAGCATACCCCCATACCTCTTTAACTGACAATTGTCAGTTGTTAATAAAGTTGCGCGGTGACGTCATCGCGTCATTGCGCGAGACGTCACCGGGCAGATCGGGTGGCCCCGGTGATGCCCTTCAGTTTGAGGGGCAGATCGCCGGGGTAGGTGGTGATGGGGGTCCACAGACCTCCATCAAGGTAAGGTAGTGCTAGTGACGGCGTGGTGCCGTCGTTAGCACCTGACTGGTACTGCTAGCGGCGGCACCATGCCGTCGTTAGCAGTCAAGGGGTTACAGATTCGGCGGGGGGGCAACAGGGGGGGCAAGGAATAACCTAGGGGGGGCAATTGCCCCCCTTGCCCCCCTGTAGCGACACCACTGACTGTGCTCCAATGGCTCACCCACACCCTCCATAATCAATTAGAAATACTTCACTATTGGCGTTCCGGCACTTCCTATTCCCCCGCCGATATCCGTAAGTGGTGGTCACTCCACACTCCAGGTGATAGCAGTTGCTTGTTCAATTTTGCAACATATAAATTTCTGAAAAATATATTGCTACAGGTTTACACCAGATTCATACTTGAACAGTCAATATATATTGTATAGGAAATAATATCAACCAAAATATCAGATACATAAAAACAACAGAAACTGAAGGAGCAGATTTTTTGTCTCTGCTAGTTGAAAGTCAAGGTAATGTTAGCATAGAAAGGTCTGGACATTTGACATGGACTGCAGCAAGACATTGTCGGATAGATTGACCAGTTGGAGATGGATTGAGCCTGGAATTAAAGAAAGCTTGATAGTAGTGGTAGGGCTACCAGAATCACCCTGGTAGACTTAGGATTCAGTTACTACTTATACAAGAAGGGTTTATAAACATTTTGCAAAGTAGACTCGAATATTAGAATGTTGTCGGTATTTTGAAGGATAGATAGCAGGATCGACCACTGACCCTCATCATACTCTTTAAACGCTACTTATGTCAGATCTCACCAGTTGTAACGATACTTTACTTGTTTAGTGGTAGAAAAACAGTTAAGTTTCCGTTAGCTGTTCATCCTGAATAAAGTTAAGATATTGGTTCCACCTGAGACCTAGGAACTGTAAAGGAAGAATGCAACTGGCTGACTATAATCTTTAATCCCAATTACATAACATTTTCACAACTATCCACTTTACAGGAGCACTGGCACTGGCAGGTTGGCATATGCTTAAAACAGAACCTATCAACAGTTACTTAATGGATACTCAAACTATCAAGAATTCTTTTTTTTTTTTTTTTAAACAAGTTTTGCAGCAACAAAATATATCGGTACAGCAGAGAGCAAATGTCTAAAATATACAATCTGCATGGTACAAACTGTTCCAATGGGTAATTACAGGGTTTTGAAGACTTCAATTGTGGCTTTGCAGAGTATTAATTTGGGCTACTTAAGACTGTTGCTGTGTCTGGTCATACAGTTGTAGGCAGCCTAATTCCTTCAACAACAAGGCTTTCTATGCTAATCTACCACATAAATATACTCGTTTTTCAGTAGTTTAATGAACCAAGTGATATAATTCTTTATTGAGTAATGTATATAGTGGGAAGCTTAGAGGCAGTCATTTTTATATGTTTATGCAGAATCTCTTTTCTGTCATTCTGCAGTGCTGTGAAAATGGACTCGTTCTTTTGCTTACTTGTTTATGGTTTGGTAAAAGTAATTTCCTGCTCATATTTTTACTGGAGGGACAGATCCTTGATTTATGTCAGGACCGTGTTGATACTCTCTGTTTACTTTGATCCAGAAACATTAAAACATCAATACAAAATATATAACATAGATACAATCTAGAAGTATGAAATATATTCCATTCATGTACCCTAAGTGTTCTGTGTCCACAGTATTTCTTCTTATTATTAATTATTTCTGCCCATATAATATAAAAGTTCTAAGTAAAGGACACATATATATGCCTTCATTATATAAGTCTGGGAAGAAGGGGTAAAACTTTACATTACTTCGATGTAGATCGGCAAAAGTGGGCCTGCTTGGATTGTATAGATCTTAAATTTGGCCCAGCCTACATTTCCTCAAGGCCATGCCAACATCAAGAGCTCAAAGGTAAGGTGCCAGTTCCACGACTTATCCAGACAACAGCACCTATAAGTCTGTGGTTAGGGGCTGAGAAAATGTAGACCCAACTCTGAAAGGGACAGACCATATTTCGAGGGATTACTTATAAAGTGTTTGAAATTGTTTATAAAATACCAGTTACAGTAAACAGAACTCTATTAGCTAAAACTTTATTTCTAAAAACTGTCAAGAACAGAGCAAATTTATTAATCATGTTTTTTTGTTTTGTAACAGTTTATAGTGTTTCATGTAATCAGATTTGGGGGATTATAAAGAAGGGATTAGCAGTGACTTGCTGATATTCAAGATTACTTCCAGTTGTTCAGACGGCCTGTAAATACATTAATATAACAACTATATTGCAAAGTATTAATTCAATCTCCCTGTTTAGAATCTATATGTAATAGGCCTTTACTATTTTCCCATACACATCAGCCTAACTAATTTGGAGAATAGTAATTTAAACCCACCACTTATTTGGTAAGATTTTATAAATTAATGGATAGTGATAGGGGTAACCTGAATACAAAATATGATCAAGGACCAAATATAATTTGAGGTTTTACAAAAAGTGAAAAAGTGGGAGATTGGATAGGCCAAGGGCGTCTTACCTACAGTATTTGCACCCCAGCTGCTACCTTCTGCCCCAGAATGCAGATTATTTTTTAAATGGGTTTTGAGCAGCCGTTGACTATGTTGGAGTACCAAGCTTTCTCTGAGAAACAACACAGGCAAGATGGGCAGAATGGTTCTTAATTGACATCAAAGTCTATGTTTCTTACCCAGTCAAAGAGAAGGCAAAAGAATATGCTCAACATCTATAACGCAAGCAAATATCAAGCAGGTATCTACGTTATCACAAAAGCAACCGTAACCACAAATTGAAAAAATATATAGTTAAGTTAATAATAGCAACAGTTTCTAAAAAAAAAATATTGTTCTTTGTTCTAAATAAGGAAGCATGAAATACCAAGGAAAATAGCCCAACCACAGTATCAATAACTAAATGAACATAGTTCCAGTATGAGAACTGACAAGCCTCAAAAGAAGCTTTAAAAAAATTAAATAAATGAACCAAGTAGTTGTAATAAATTGCTGAAAAATCATCAATTAAACTATTTGTTTAACTAAATGATGTTTGTTTTGTAGTCTATACAAGGGAAAATACAAGCTTGTTGCTCACAATTGTATTTTAAAGGACCAATCCTTTTGACATTTTTCAAAGCTAAAACAAGCTTTAAAACTTTGAGATTATAAATATTTTTTTCACACTCTAAATTAGGTGCTTGTGTCTTCAAGTAAGCATGTTCAATCTGTTTTATATGCATACAATCGTATCTATTAGTTTAGATATTTTATCATTGATTTCAGTACATATGTGTATCCACATGTCAGCAGTAATGAAAATATATGCAGAATCTCATTCTGGAATCAGAAAATGGCCACATAGTTATTGAACAGACAGTAGATCGGGGAGGACAGTGCTTGTTACTACAAGAAAATCAATGATTAGTGGCTAACAAGCACGGAATCACAGGACACTAAGCTTACCTTGAACCTGGAGGCCACATGTAACTTGTGATACCAGATAAAAAAAAATCTTCACATTTAATATATTGAGTTTTATAATATGCACTTAATACATTTCATAGGACTGTGGCAATTGAGGCTTTCAATCTATTATATTATATTTGTGGATCAAAAATTACTTTTTTCCAAACATTAATTTTTATAAAGGAGTCTCCAAAAGCTAAAATATTACTAGAGGTGCCAAAGCTTCTATAGAGACGTTTCTAGATTCTAAATAGACATCTTTTTCTGGCTTCTATGAAAATATACATGACTCCCAAAATTGTCTTTATGGCTTACATATGCAACACAGATTCCCACCCTTTATTTTTTTTTTTACACATATTTATGTTACATCATATCTTACACATATTTTATGTTTTATCTGTGGTCTCTCTACAATGAACATCTCTATTTAAACTTTTATTCATGCTTCCAGACTTTTACTTTACCAGTTCATGACTAAACACACATACTGAAAAAAGTATTTTTTTTTGTGCTGTTTGACAGTGCTATGTATTGTAGTTTTACATAGCAACAAGAAAGCCTATTTTTTATAGAATACTTCATACTTACCATATCTGGCAGATAAACATTGCTATATAAGTGGAGTTTTGATTCTTGCTAAAGATTTGTGGTTTTAACCGTTGAAGTAGCAAAACATATGAGTTTAATGTTCCCCTATTAACAGTGATGGTGGCTGCCAAGGATATGAAACATCCTACAAGCCCTTACTGTGTGACTTGGAGGAAGTGAATAAGCAACATCATTTTGCAGTTAAACGGGAGGAGTAAAATTCTCCATTACTATGTAATTAAAAAGGAAAAATAGAAATCCCTTTCCTTTGACATATATAGCAGCGAAGAATATTTTCCCTTCACTGTCAAATTGGGTGTTCTATAACACAAACATGATTGGTTAAGGTAGCATGGGTGTCTTGGAAAAAGGTTGTCTTCCTGGTTCCACCAAGCTATGATTAAAGGGGTGCTCCTCGTCTATTTTAAGCCACTAAAGAAGTTGAGATTTGGAGAAATAATAGACAACTGGAAAAAGTGATGTAAACATCAGAGCAACTGGTGGAATGTTCCTGCTGGCTGCTTAACTTTTGACACTTTGCACCATTTGTATTCCTCATTAAGTAATGTTAAAACAGACATGAGACATGATATCCCTCGCTAATTATTCATTGCGTGAGGAATGGATCTGGAAGAGGTGGCCTATAGATCTTTTCATATTGATTAAAGGCACATGACAAAATCAGAGCAAAACCAAACATCTTACTGACAATAAATATGTGTTCACAAGTAACTAGGACAAAGGTGTTGGCCACATGGGATTCCAAATGCAGAAATGTTCATATATGCTGTGGTAAAGTGTATGGGAGAGTGGTTGATGGGATATATATCTCACCTGGTTTCCTCAGCCAGGCATGGTAGCAAACCCAGGTGCTCTCAGGTGAGGCATCCTAAGCTCATTACTGGGGAGGAAGCCTTAAAAGAGAGGGCTGTTAGGTTTGCAGAAGGAGGAGAAACTGAGGGAAGGAGCAGCTACAGCCAGCGCTGCAGCCCACCAGGTATGAAGCTTTACCCATGCAAAACCTGTTATTTTGCTTTGTGCCAGACTGTAGGCTTGTAGAGAGGTATCCGGATGTTTAGTTAGAGCCGGACAGGCTTAGAGTTTGTTTTGTTTACCAGGTGCTCTGTGCCTACAGCATCTAAATAAACACGCTTTACGTTTGAAACCTGTGTGAAACTGTCATTGCCGCCCCATGCGTGAGCTGTTCCCTACAATGCATTATCCACGTATCATCTCTGTAAGACTGGGAATGCGGAATAACTATTTCTAGGGTTGGTTAAGTTTAAAGTTTTTTTTTTTTAAGGTCAAATAGTTTCACTCACTTTGAGGAATGATAAATGGAACTAGTAAGTGTATTATATGTGGAAGATATTCCCTATTGTAAGCACCTGCCAACCTTTTCATCCTTGAAAACAATATAACAGTGAGATAAATAAAAGATTGAAAGCATTCAATCATTGTATGACCTTAGCTAAGAACATTTAATGCGTTCAAGTGTGAAAAAGAGTGTTGCTAACGTTTCTGAGATTTAAAGTGTTAAACCAGAAATGTTTGTGGCTTTGCAAGCACGTCTCAAACTATATCTCAACCAGCAAAAGAGTGGTTAAAAGCTAAACAGATCACAGGGTTATGAGGAGAAGCTAATTTGTTTTTGAACATCCTTAGCCAGTAGCCAGTCCGAGTAACTGCAACATCAGGAACAAGGAAGAATAAGGAACAAGATAAATAAATGGCCATGTTTCAACCAAAGATGCTTTCCTTCAAGCAGGTAAAAAAGCAGCAGGTAAAAATGTCTCTAATTGTTATACATTGGCAAGTGAATTGAAAATTAAGGCCCCTTTCAAGAAGAAATATCACCAACTGGTAGGGTAATTGAGATGTAACTTTATTTAAAAATGCAGTGGCTTCATCCTGTAATCTTGTTCTAGGGTTATACAGAGCCAGTTATAAAAGGCTCAACTCCAAACTCAGCAGAACGTGCGGTCATGCTTTAAAGGTATACAGGAACAGGATGACCAACACAGTCCAAGGTCCAGCAAGGATTCTAAACCAGAGCACTAGTCAAGGTCAGGACTGACAAAATTGCTGAAGGAATCATGTACCAAGATCATGAAGGGTAGCAAAGTAATAGTAGAAAACAATTCTAGGTCTGTATAAGTAATCCACACAGCAAAATTGTTGGGCTGCCATTAGAGTGCCATTAGTGTATGAGGCCCCCTTTGGACCCCTTCATGGGATTGGCCTTTGTAGTCCTGGTGGCTCCTTTCCGAACCTTCTGAGCATGAGGTGGAGCAGTGGGAAGACCATGGGGACCCTGTCTTTAGGTTTGTACTCGGCCCAAGATTTCTGATGACAGCCCTATCTAAAGTAACTCATTCAGAGGAGAAGGAAACAAAAACTAAGGTTAGGTTTGTAATGACAGCAATGATCTGAAATTGAGGATGATGTAGAATGGAACACATACTGAACATAAATCACCAACTAGAAACAATGTGGCAGATGAAACCCTTCTGTAAATGGTCAGGTAAAATTCAGATCCTAGAACTGACAAGTCCTGCTTTTGGATTAACAATAAAGGAGCAAGCAGGACAAGGAACATGATGAGTTTGGTGTGGAGGAACTTGACTGGCCAGCACAGGGCCTTGACCTCAACCCCATTGAGCAACATTGGCATGAACTGGAACGGAGACTGTGAGCCAAACCTTCTCATCCAACATCAGTGCCTGACCTCACAAATGCACTACTCCCAGAAGAGTGGAAGTTGTCATAGCTACAAAGGGGGACCAACTACATGTCTATGTAGTTAGAATGCAATGTCATGAAAGTCCCTGTTGGTGAAATGGTCAGGTGTCCCAATACTTTTGCCTATATAGTGTAGTTCATCATAACTGCATGAAGACTAGATTGGGGTGGAAAATAGTTATCATAACATAATATATCCTACTTAGTTTATCTACAAATTTAAGTATTTTATGTGAAGTACAGTGAGTAGGAGTTTTGGGGGCAGATAGGACACTGTGGAATTATAATACATGTACTTTTTGGCAAGCAGCCTACACTTTACAAACACAAAGGGGATCGAGAAAATACTAAGTTAATGGACTTAACATAAAGCCACATTATTGGTGTTTATGTTTTTCCTGCAATCACCTACAAATATTGGGTCAGGCCAAGACAATAAAGAGTGCTCATGGGTAAATAAAATGGCGATACTGCTATAATGTTGTAAATGTGGTCTTGCCACCATAGCAACCAATGGAGTGTTGCTACTGACTGGACCACTCCAATGGTTACTATGGGAGTAAGGTTTTGTGTCACACTTTCCAGCATAATCATCTCTTAATCCCTTCATGACCAGGGCTATTTTACGCACAAGACCAGAGCAACTTTCGTGCTTATGCTATGTCGTCCTTTATCTATAATTTTCCTCTCTCTCAGTTAGTGTACCCAAACAAAGTGCATGTTTTTTTCGGAACAAGTACAACAATATTCATATATGTAATTTTTTTCTCTTTACCCCATTCCCTGTAAGTAATTTACACAGTAGCACACACTAACTCTTACACTAACATACAATTACTCTAGCATAATCACGATAACACACACTAATACACACTCACTCTAAAACACATGTACACAAACTCACAATAAAACATTGCCAATTTATCATCAGAATTAACTCTATTATCATACATCACACCTTGTCCGGTGCATTTTTTGTATAGCTGTTCATATTAGGGTGAACACATTTCCTAATTGCCATTCAGGGACACTTACTTTGACAAGTACATTGCATCAAAGTTATGCTTGGGACTGGCAAAAACGTATTTACCAGTGTATTTTACAGTATCAATCATTCACCAGCTACATAGATAAGGTCATACTGCTATACATGTTAGGCATCCTTTTTTATTACTTTCTCAATGAGCAGGAACTTTTCAAAAAAATGTATACATTTCTAATCATATATAATAAACTGCAAAAAAATACGCATTTCTTAATGTATAAATGAAAGATATATTGATGTAAAGATTTTCTCTAAAATAAAACGCTAACAATACAGTAAATTATAAACTTGTTTCAAAAAACAGCTTCCCATTGCCAACCGTGTCCTAAAAAAACAGCTTCCCAGTGCCAACATTGTCCCCTAACAGCTTCCCAGTACTTACTGTAACACAAACCAGTTAACCTGTGTCAACCCTGTCCCCAAACAGCTTCACAGTGTCCGCTATGTCCCAAAAAGCAGCTTCCCAGTGCCAACATTGTCCCCACCCCAGTTTGCCAGCTTACCTGGCTGAAGACTTCCTCGGTCCCTCCATGTGACCTATCATCTTTCTGGTTTCGCAGCTCCCGCTGCCCCGCCAGCGCCGCCCATGAAGAATCTTGAGTGGACGGGCTCAATTCTTTTTCAGACGGACATAAACTTTAAGCCTAATAATTTTCAACATAAAATGCCAATCGAAGATACAATCTCTGCTGAGCGCTCCCATTCATTGTCCCAGATTGTGGCTGCCTGGGACCCGGGACATGAAGTCCTATTGCGGGGGCATATGGTCACCCTGGTTCACACACTGCACAAGCAGCAATATTAACACAGGATCACAGAAGATTGAGTTACTTGACCCCACTGTGCTTCCACCTCTGAGAGTGGGCCAGTTAAAGTTGGTCCTGTTTTCCTCCAGGTCAGCCCAACTCTGCTGTGCTCTTACAGTTCTTAAAATAATTACCTTTGTCATCTGACATTATCTGTGCTGTAGAAGTGTTCACATGAAATGTGGGGTGTAAGCTGTAGACTGAGTGCTCAGGTCATGGAACCCTCAGTCCTTGCAAACGTGGGAGAGATTTTAACCGATGGTGTACCAGATACGGCCTGTAGGACCATTCTTTGGTCCCATATCTAGTAAATCACCAGTCTCTAAGGGTTTAAAAGATACACTTCCCTTTTCGTGCACTGCATTTCCAGTGTTATGTGTGTGACCAGCTTGATGAGCTTGCACACATGACTAAGTCATCTGTGCACTAAAGTCATGGCATTTACTATGAAAAGAAGTTTAAGGTTAAGGACCTCTGTCATCATATATACCCACTTCTTAACAGGGTTCCTGTTTTTGTAGAAAAAATACTCTTATATTCAATAAAGCAATAGACATCAGGGCAACACTCTTTGTCTCTGGGGAGATTATGCTGATAGGGCAGCAGGGAGCTAATTGTGGTAGGTGAGGGTCAGCTTGGGGGGCAACCCACAGTTATCAGAGGGGGATTTTAGGGCCTATCTCAGGGAACTACCCCAGAGTGTTGTTTGCTGCATCTGACAACAAAATATGCTGCCCTACTGCCTGTGTGGGTGTCATTGATGCACACCAAAATTGGACAAAAAAATGCAATAACAATATTAATATATATGTATATATATATGATTGTTAACAGCAATCACACTCCTATCATGCCCCCCCACTTACACATCCATGCTATCACACACACACACTCATTCACAAACATTCATTCACTCATTCATATACTCATACTCATAGTCATGTAATGTCTGGCATAATATATAGTGATGGGACTCCCAATCCACATTTACTTATCCACTCTCACTGAATGTCTTCCTACCTTTCCTCTGTCACTGTCACTTTTCCCGCTACAGCTCCTTTTCCTCCTCCTCCTCTATGTTCTTCCTCTTGGCTCTTCTTCTGTGTCCTTCCGGTGCGGTGAGCGCGGAAGGCGGTGGGCAAGGCTTTAGTGTTGTGCGCCGGGATATGACAGGAAATCCTGATCCCCTGACCTTCTAGCTTTTTGATTATAACCTTCTGTTCTATTATTTCTCCTTTGAAATAAACTTCCCTTTTTTAAACTATTTTTTGCACTGCCCTCAGTGCAACATTATTTTTTTATATATATTGCACATGTTTAACAACAAAATAATATGACTTAATCATCAAAGCCCTTATGCAGCGCAAACATTTGGTCCATATACTAAACACAGCTGTACACGGTCCTCTAGCACATTGATAAAATCCATCAGGATTCCGCACACAGGTACATTGTTAGCAGACACACAGCTATTCATGGGTTTACACATGCCAGTGGTGTATTGTAATGTTAAAAGTAATTTGCAAAGCTGGCTTGCAGTGTAATACAAACAGTTATGTGTCAGAATTAAAGCTATCTTTCTCATACAGCATGTGGAGTAGGGGTTAAGCAGACAGGGAGGGACCCCAGTGAAATGTGAGTTCCTCACATACACTCACACTGTGTCTGCAGTGAGCAGTAGCTGTGCGATGGCTGGGAGACACTGGCTGCTACTCCTGCTTCTGGGGGGAGTTCTGCGAGACATGGGAATCAAAGGTAACATTAGGGGATGGGGGCAAGTTGGGGGAAAGATCTTGTGAAATGCTGGTGGGGGCTCTATAAACAGATTTATTTTGACAGGCTTTTCTGCCGCTCTTTCTCTGCAGCATGTGAGGCCACTTTTTGCTGTGTTCCACTCTAAAAGATACACAACTTTATCACTCATTTACCTCTTTATGCTTTGTCTCTGTCTCTGTAACTTTGACATAACAACCACACATAGTTCTCAACACTCTACAAGATGTACAGCTATGTCTCACTTTCCTCCATAGAATACATTTATCTCACACTTATCCTGTTAGCCATCCAATAAAACGCATGGTTACCTCTCAATTTGCTTTATGACCTATAAGCTTAACGACTATCACTCATTTTGAATCAATTTGTATCAATAAGAGACAGTGTTGACCACTATTTCTCCATGCGCTACTGGCTTTCAATGAAATATACAGCTGTCACTCTGATCTTGTACCAATCAGATCGATGGCTATGTCTAGTGTTGCAACTTTTTCTTAAATGAGATGCACATACATACGTTACACTGTTCTGCTGTTCAGAACAGATGTGTGACATTGTCACTCCATTCTTCGTTACTTATGTTCTTCATTCAGTAAAAACTACTTCATATGCATCTTCACTCTCTGAAAAATGCTAATATATGTGTTACTCTGAATATAAGGTAAAATATTACTTTAATGAAAAGTTGGCAGATACATATGATAACGTTTTCATATAAAAACGAAGGTGATACATTTTATAAGGCCAACTCAGATGGACCTCCAAGGTCCCGAAAGCTTATGTAACTACATCTTTTTTTCTATGTTGGCCAAATAAAAGGTATAAACTTCAACTTAATACTCTGTTTTCTCTTGGTATACAATCATATCCATTTGCCTTTACTTAGAAATGATAGATTTTTCTGTTGTTCAATATCAATAAGATGAATAGCTAGCTCCCAGTTTGCAAGGAAAAGCCACCCAGAAAAGGTAGTGAAAGTTATTACAGCAAGGTAATTTAAACATATATGGCATAAGACAAGACCAAGGACCAAAAACCTTTTGAAATTTTATAGCAGGCAAACTAAATAGCTAAAATTGTGTATTGTACTTATATTTACCTGAAGAACATATGTATAACACTCTGAGCTGAAATCAATGCCAGACATCAATTTGAATTAAATTGCAATATTATAATAATAATAACTGAGAAAATGTAGCACTGGGTTTTTTTTTTATCTATTTTTCCATTTGAATCTATGCAAGGATACCTGTGCAAAAATTTATGTAAGAATATAAAATTCAATTATTTGTGAATTTCTGTCTATGAGATAGAGAATCGCCTCGCACTTTTTATGAAGTACACAAATATTTTCCACTGTTTAGCTCAGCTGTCTCCATGCTACCCTCTCATTATAACTAAGTTGCAGAAGGCCGGTGACCAGACAGGGTTTTTTATATCTCATATTAACATACAATTATCTCAGCAGAATGTACCACTGTACTTTACCTAGTTATAGTTCATTCTTTTTCAGCTTCCTTATCCACAACCCACAATCTGCAGATATCTCTTATTCTTCTGCTTCATTGTCATATCATATATATAATAAATTGATAATATAATTTATTATCATATCGCTCATTGCTTTTGATTCATATACAGAACATTTTTCTGTAAGAACATTTTTCTGTAATATGCACAGCTGCCCTGTTCCTGCATTACTCTCACCTAGTAGGTGTACAGCTTCTGCTCAATATACCCTCTTTCCTTACTGAATACAAAGCTTTCCATCACTCTGCTCTCTTCACCTTCCAACATGCACTACTAATCTCAGTTTCCTTTCCACAATATAGAAAATCTGAATCCAACTGTCATTCTTCTCACTTCAAGTTATAGAAGCAGAAGATTTCTCACACTTTGTTCCCTTCGCCCTTCTGTAACACACATCTTGCTTGACGCCCCTTTTCGCTTATGGAAAGCACACCTAGGTGTCATTGATTCTAACACACAAACAATCCATGTGTTTGAACACAAATCAAAATATTTTGTTAAATCTTGTACACAGTGATGAAAATGTTCAACAACATAAAACAAGGCATTTAATGAGCTATACATTTAGTCTTGTGTGAGTATTGTAGGACGAACTGTCAGCGACATGCTTAACTCATGAATCTCAGACCATGTGGCGAGCACATTGACTGGCTGACTCCACGAGGTCTAACTAGCAGTGATTCCTAATGCCACATAGTGACAGGGAGTTGTAGGAGGTGTGTGGGGGAGGCAATGTTCTCCAGTCCTGTTGCCAGGCTCACTTTTTCCATCTGGGTGTGTCTGGGAGTGAGTGGGGCAGACAGAGGGGTCTGTGTTTGTTTGACGAGTCTAACACCACACCACACGCCTAACGTTAAATGTTCCTCCTCTGTAAGAAATATTCCTTTCAAAGACTGGTGTTGGGGGAGGAGGACCAAATTTAGTTTTTTCACGTGCTTTAACACACCCAATGACTACACCCAAGTATTACGCCCTTCAGCAGCTCCGTTGATGATTATACAATGGTACTTTCAGACTATTGCTGTGATCACTTTACAGTCCATGCTGAGTACTATACCCAATGGTGTATATATATATATATATATATATATATATACACACTGTGTGCTGTCAGTAATATATCACAGTCATGGTTTTAATTGTAAGGACTTTCTAAGTACTATTTGTAAAGGGGTATGAGATATAGGTATATAAAAAGAATGCACTGGAAGACACAGATGTCCGCTGTCTATTAGGTCTACATTTTGTGAATACGTCTCCTTCTCACAGAATCCCCCTCTCTTTCATCATTGTGTTCATCTCTTTTTTTTCTATCATTAGATTGTAAGCTCTCAAGTGGGGTCCTCATAAAACCACCTTTCCTGCCAGGAACCTTGTGTAAAAGTACCATAAGGCTAGATAGCAAGCTCACGGGTTGAGTTCTCAACTCCTGTTGTGTCTTTGTGAATTTGTTTTGTATGTGTTTAATCACCCCATTTAAATTGTACAGTATTGCGTAACATATAGTCTATATATAACTCAATTTCTAAACCCCACAACAAAGGTTCACAAAATCAGTCTATATAATCCCACAGAGGAGTTGACCCTCTGTAGAGACAGCCAGAGAGATTATTAGCAACACAAATGTCTGTGGCCCTGACAGTTCCATGAATGCTCTAAACTATGTGTTTGTGTGCGTGCTTTTAATATAGCTAATGTAACAGGTTGCAATTCTTTCTGTAAATACCGTTTTCATACCAGTCTCTAAACAGGGATGCAAAAATGGTGAGGTAGAGGCCTAAATAACACACATCTGAAAAGGGTTATTTAAATTGGGACTCTTGCCATAGTTTAGTTAGGTAGTTTAGTTAGTTCTCTATAAAGATAAGCATGAGTCCCAATGATTTATAATAAACACTGTAGAAACTAGTACAATGGAGCTACAGGGAGCACTTGTGCTTTCTATGACATCATGGAGGACACGACTGTATATTCAAGCTATAAAGAAAGCTGTAGAGCAGCAACATGACTGCTCCCAACATTCATATTTAATTATTAAAGCAACAAGTGTCGATGCCCTGATGACAGGAGACACCAGAGCTTAAAGGCAATTTTGTCTGGTATATCCAGACTACAATTACCTTCAGTTACATGCATGCTTTTATAATTTCCATTACACCAAACCATAATATCCACCAATCACATTAAATCACATTTGCTTGGTTACTGCCTAGTAACTCGCTAGATATAGTTAAGAAACACTGACACAGTTATTCTGATATCCTGGTATTTTACTATGGTGCATTTTAAATGCTGGGCTGTTAATACTGTATAATAATGTATTCATCAGATCCTTATATTCTGCTCCTTCACCTGATGGAATGGAATGATGGTTGTATGCGGCTCTTGCTTTCTCTGTAATGCCCTTCTTTTATATCCTTTCATGGCACCCTTTATTCTACATTCACATACCATATCATTTATAATTTAGTAAGCATAAGACCAGAAGCTTTTTCAATTCTGGGTCGTCTGCAAATGAATTAGATGACTGCTTGGGCTTCGTTCCATCATTTTTTTTGTCTTCCTGGGAATCTTTGTATACATGTGATCAGGAAGAAAAGCTGAGTTTACTTTTTCCATCTGCCTTATATCTCTTTATCAGAAATGATTTATCTAAATTTTCAGTAATAGGAAAGGATTTATGCCTCATGTGCCCTTTAATTCTTTCTGTGGCACATGCCCTCCGCCCAGAATGGACATGGGTATAAGTGGCCTTATGGTTAAGCCGCTATGGTTTTACAAATATGGCCTCACTTTGTACATTAAGCATAAACCCCAGTTAAACGAATGGGCACATGTCCTATAACTCCATAGAAACCCTACTAAGGTAAAATAATTCTCATAACACAGTGCAGTCATATGGTATGTCAAGCCTGTCTATTGATTCCATATGATCTGTACCTGCATGTGTCAGTATACTCCTGTGTTTGAATATATTTCTGCGCTGATGTGTGAACATTTCCTGTGTAGTTTTTGGACACAATCTTTGGGACAGAAACTGGACATAAACTGTGAGGTCATGAATTATACAGAGAAACCTGAAGGAGGAGGGTGTGGGGGGAGAGGAAGAGAAGTGGGCGCGAAGGAGAGGAGTTTGAGAGAGAAAAAGAAAGAGGTGAAGGAGAATGTTTTTTAGAGCACAAAGACTTCCCTGTGTATACGGCACATACTATACCATACAGACACAACACATACTGTCTAAACGCCTCTATATACTCAAACCATACTGTATATATAGAACATATACAACACATGAATCATCTATATCAGGTCACATAGTGTATAAGCACAAATAATTACCACTGTTCAGACTAAACGGGCTGATTTACACCCAACAATAATGCATTGTTCATTATAGCAAGTTAATTTCATACTAATGCATGCACCTATACACACAAGCTATCAAGTGGTCTGCGTGCTGTCAGTAATATGTCACAGTCATGCTGTTAATTGTAAGGACTTGCTGACATAGTGTACTGTTTGTAGAGAGGTATGGGATATAGCTAGATAAAAACAATGCACTAGAAGACACAAATGCGTACAGGTTAGGAGCCTATATACATCTTTATTAGGTTTCCATATTGTAAATAGTTTTCCCCACCCACAGAATTCCCCCTGTATCGCATCATTGTTCTCATCTCTTTTTCCATCTCAGGGGAAGTCTTTGTGGTCAGGGGTAAAATTAGAGTCAAATTAATTAAGGATAAATTCCCAAGATAGAGGGCAAGGAAGTGTTTGCTGAGAATAGTGGGGGCTGATGAGCAAGCAAAGGGTGAATAGGGGGATAAAATATTTAAGTTTGGTGAGAATAAGTTTGCAGCAATTACTGCACTCACCACTCCTTCCATCAATCTACCCCACTCTCTCCCTCCTCTCTTCTGTTCCCTCCATCTCTTCCTCCTTAACCTTTGCCCATGTGTTCCTTATCCTTTTCCTCATCTAAAAATACCCCAAAACATTAATAAGACTCTCCCAAGGGAACGGTGCGTTATTGTGTATATTTTACTAGGGACAAAGGAAGTGTGAGAAAAAGACACAAGGAGAAGAGAAGGGAGGAGGGCTTGTGGAATATGGAGAGAGCGAGACAGGGAGAGAGAGAGAAGGAATCTATGAAATATTGAGAGTGCGTTATTGAAGAGGTAGAATAACAGTAGTATTTTGAAATAGCTTATGGAAAGATGAAAGTTATCTGCATGATTTATTCCTGCTAACCCTCCTGATGTATCATATTCACCTGAGTCACTCATCAGCTCTGTCCTTCTTGAACCCCACCACCCCTCCTAAACTAACATTATTTCTCCTCTCTCTTTGCCACAGCCCCTCTTTTCCTGTCTGCCTCTCACCTAAAGGGGGTTAGGGTAAAGAAACTGAGGAAAGTGGTATCCAATTAGTATCATTACAAAATGAATACAAACTATATGTAAATAAACAGAAATAGTATGATACGCTAAGCAACAAACCAAAGATGTAAGATATGATAGAGGCAGTATCCCACACTTGTCCAACTAGGAGATCTTTGACCTCCCCAATCAACATTTTTACTCTATGGATGCTGTCCCAGCTTAGAACAGCCTCCATAGATGTCATTAAAAGGCGCTGCACTTGAAGATACAAAGTGCCTGGATATGACATTATATCCTGGTGCTCTGTTTCTAAAAGGTGCTTTGCCTTTTATTGTATTAGAGATGCTGACAATGGAAGGGCAGAGGCCTGAAGGCACTACACTAGGACGGACAGAGGGCAGACCCAAAGGTAAATGCAACACTGGATAGAGGCCCAGTTATCAATGCCCCAGATAACTGTCATATAATTAAAGGTAAAGGACAAAAGACTATATAAAATGGGTACAGCTGTTATCATGGGGGGCTGAACCACCTATGGCTATTCAGAGGTTTGTAGCATTAAAACCTCAATATCGCCCCTCTAATCAGCTCTACAGAGCATGAGACGTGTGCATCTAAGAAGATGCATGTGCAATTCCTTAATGTTGTGTAATAATTTATTACTTCACTTATCCTTGTATACAATATATATATATATATATATATATATATATATATAATGTCATCGTATCTAATATTAACACATATCATCTCCTCCCAGGAACCCACAGTGCATTTTGAAGTTATATACATACTGCCCACTTATTTAAAAAGTGCATCATCTGTAAATATATAGTATAATTTACATGTCCTATAAATGTATATTAAAACTGTCTCTGGGTTGGATGTAACAGCAATAAGTATCAGAATTAACCCTTCAATGCTGGAGGCCCTGCCCTTTTTTGCTGTTCACACACACAAAGTCAGTTTTCTTTCCCTCACTGCACTCAGACACAACATATTCACGGTGACCTCACAGCTTCGCTATTTATACACACTATAACTTTCCAACTTTCTCTAAGACGTCTTTCATTCCTGAGGGGGACCTGCAGAGTATCACTCCATGATCCTGTCACTTGCTCTGTTGAAATTTGCAAATGGATTGAACTATATGTCTCAGGCCAGGGAGAAGGTTAATTGATACATCATACATGTCATTTTACAGAGTTTTTTTTACTGTATTTTAATGGGTCATTTTAGCTTTCCTGTTTTTGGTAGTTGAATAGTTAACTAGGTGATGCTATGCAAGTCTTTACCATGAGAGTGATTTTGGCAGCAGTGCACAGTGAGAGTCTCAATGGAGCAAAGTTAATTGCAGTTAAGCACACTCTGAACATCAGGTTAGGAAAGGGTTAGTGAAGAAATACTCTGCAGTGCTCGGGAAGAAAAGTGGTTATTAAAGCGATACTCTGCAGATCTTTGGTCTTTATGTGGTTTTCCCGCTTTCCCTGAGACTCACGGACGCTGAATCATCAGTATTGGCACTTACACACTGGCTATTATACATCCTAATATAGTAACAGCTTACAGCCCAACCCTGAATAGTACCCTCGGCTACTTACACTTCTTTTTCCCCGGTATAGGGAATCACACTGCACATGCAATATATACTAGATTCCACTAATTACGATGAATCATTGTACAGTACTATGTTTTTTCATTGCAGTCCATGACTTTTACAGCCAGTAACCTAACCTTAAACTTTTAGCACCTTATAACTTTGTTGGTATATGTTGCAGTTTTGTGAGAATTGCTTGTTGAAATAAATATATGTATGTGATTGTATTTTTAGCGGATGACTTGCGTCTGTGTAGTATCAGTGTGCTTTCTTACAACATCTCTTTTGTATGTTACAGTGAGTTTTCTTTCAACTTTTCTGTGTATGTCTATGTTTGAGTGACTCTGAGTGAACCCCTTCACACTGCACCCCCAGGAGTTTAAGAAACAGGAAAAGCTGCAATAATATTTTCCAACTGAAATGAAAGAGCTTCTGTTAAAGAAAATGACTCACTATCACACTCACTAAAGCACGCATACCAACAGTAATATATGCACACTACAACACACTAACAACGTGATACAAGCACACATTCTGTCTTATATATACATATACTGCATGCATGTGTGATAAGTTAAAATTGTAAACTCTTCTCCTTTTGTATTAATGTGTCTTAAGTATGTAACTGTTATTGCCGGTTTTGTATATTGCCAATTTTAGTGTTATTTGTATTACTCTTCCTTATTTGAATATCGCCACAGAATCTGTTGGCACATCAGTTGTCATAATGTAATGGCTTGTTACTTGCTTCTTGTAGGACAACACAATACAGCAGATTCCCAGATCCAGGACAGGGTGGACTCCAGGCTCCAGGTGACATTTGTTACAACAAGAACATCCGGCCTCATCTTTCTGGCCAGTGGAGAGAATCAATATCTGCTAGTGGAGCTTGCCAATGGGACCATAAGGGTGAGCAGATAAAACTGGTATTCGGAATATGCACAGGGACAATAGTGAAGGGTTTTTCTGAGATGAACATGGCAGTGACAGATTAGGACAGATAAAAACATACAGACATGAAAAGAAAGGAGTGATGAAGGAAGGAGGGTAGAAAAGAAGGATACAGAGACAGAAATAAGAGACAGATGGTTTGTAAAGGGATGACACACAGCTGGAAAGGTAGAACAATTAAGAGACAAAATGGAGAGATACAAAGATAGAAAGACAGGGTGAGGAAATTGGAGAGAAGTAGCTACACAAAGATTGATAGAAGTTGAAGAGAGAGCAGTAGTTCCAGTCCTGTTGGCGTGCCTTGAGGACTGTATTGGATATCACTTGTATAATGAGGCCATTCAAATGTGTACCATGAGTATGTTTTTGATCAATGGATTATTTGTTGCAGATTCTTAACCCCTTAATGACAAAGCCCGTATGTACGGGCTCAAAATGCCTTGTTTTCAATGGGTTTAGGGACCGCCCATTGTCCTTAAGGGGTTAAATAGCTATAAAATAATTTTAGAAATATACACACACAACCACTGACAAATACAAACTTCCGTTATAAATCTTGTTGTTCCTAGAAGCCTAATTAAGAGCAGATGTGGTGCTGAAGAACCCAGATATTATCCTCAGCTGCCCCCATCTGCTTAAAGCCCTTACAGCGCTAAGCACAGATACACACTGCTCTACAGACAAATACAGATATATATTCACATAGGGAAAAAAATGTTTCTACAAAGATAAACTGCTTCTCTTCTCCATATTGCATTATAGAGGTCCAGTGCTACACACTTACAGAGACTGTTTTTTTTTTCAAATAAATAAATATGTCCTAATGTCTTAGGAAATATACACTACATAGACAAAAATATTTGGACACCTGACCATTACACCAACAGGGACTTTTATGACATTGCATTCTAAATACATAGACATTAATATGAAGTTGGTCCCCCTTTGCAGCTATAACAGCTTCCACTCTTCAAGGAAGGCTTTCCACAAGTGTGTTTCTGTGGGAATTCTTGCCCATTCATCCAGAAGCCCATTTGTGAGATCAGGCTCTGATGTTGAACGAGCGGGCCTGGCTTGCAATCTCCATTCCTGTTCATTCCAAAGGTGTTTGATGGTGTTGTGGTCATGGCTGTGTGTTGGCCAGTCAAGTTCTTCCACACCAAACTCATCAAACCATGTCTTTATGGACCTTGCTTTGCGCACTGGGACACAGTCACAATGGAATAGAAAAGGGCCTTCCCCAAACTGTTTGCGCAAAGTGTGAACCATCCCTGTTGGTGTAATGGTCAGGTGTCCCAATACTTTTGTCCATATAGTGTTTATACTGAAGTATTGATTTCTACCTTTGTATAAAATTGTGCACCCATAGCTTAATACTTTAACTGTATTACAGTGTCACTTCTTCTGAAGGGCAAACTCTGTTCTTGCCTGATAAGTATGTCGGCTTAAACTAAATATTACGCTATATCCGTATGATAGGTATCTATTCTTTGCAAAGTTGTTTTACAGTTTCCCATGCAAGGCTATTTTCTTCAAACACATATTCAGTATTCCATAAACCTGAAACATTAAAGCATGTTCTAATCTCAATTTTATGTCTTCTGTTTCACAGGCCAAGCTGGACAAGGGGAACGGAGAGTCTGTGATAAATGCCATAGGACATATATCACATTACAGTCTGGAAACCCATAAACTAGATTTGGTGGTCACAGAGTCCAAGATGGCGATTACTTTGGACAACCTTAATAGCTCTGCGGATCTCCTGTGGTCTCCAGATACACTGAACTTTAACCATGGACTTTTTTTGGGTGGTGTTGGTAAAAGTGACTCTAATAATCTCACAGAGAATATTCCCACATTCTATGGCTGCATAGTGGAGGCTAGGTTTAACGGCATTGATCTGCTTTCTAATCCTTTAGTAAAGCTTCATGGACAGTGGGAGGGGTGCCAATCAATCCCTATATCCTCAATGGCTAGATCCTTTGGATTCCTTGGACCACGATCCTACTTGATTTTCCCTGGCTGGGATGCCAGCACTAAAAGTACCATACAGCTGACACTAGTTACATCCAGAGCAGGTCGTGCCCCCTTGCTTTATCAATCTGGACCACGAAGATCATATTTTTACATAGGTATTGCTGGAGGGCACTTGCAAATGAATATTGTAACAGGAGAAACTGTTGTCCAGATTGAAAACAATGTGTACATCAGTGACAGTCGACCTCACAAGGTTAAGATCTTGGTGGACAGTTCTGAAGTGCAGCTAGCAGTAGACAAGAGTCTTTCTAAACTACCCATTGGAGATTTGGAACATGAGTTTGACTTCCATGGGAACCTTTACTTGGGAGGTGTGGATGAGACCATTCTGGCCAAGATGCGCGATGGTCCTCTGGGTGACTTGTATGCAGATGATATGGAATATAGATCCTTTATTGGTTGCTTTGCAGATTTGATGGTGAACTCAGTAAAAAAGGGGCTGCGTGATGCTATGTTAACCAAAGATGTCACAGCTGAATGTCATGACTATGAATATGATGACTATATAGAATATGAAGACACGATCACACCTATTCTCACAACTATTGTCACGCCACTGAACAAGACTACACATCTTGGCCAATCTACCATTTGTAAACCCAATCCAAATCATCCTTATATCACTTCGCTAGTAAGTACTCAACCATTGTCAGTCACAAGAGGGGAATCTACCATCTTGGAGTTAAGTAATATCCAACCCACAATAGATTTAGGCAAAATAGGTATTCGCAAGTCTCAAGTGGTGTTAAGTATTGTTGGCAGTGCTCAACATGGGTTGCTTGAACTTGAAATCCCAGGTGCTGAGACCAGGAGAAAATTTACACTACTTGATGTGGCCCATCGCAAAGTACACTATATTCATGATGGATCTCAGTCCCACAAAGACAGGCTGAGTTTTGAAGTTTCTGTGACAAGTGGTATAAACCTTCCAGAGTGCCTAAGGAAGGTACAACAACATACTCTTGAAATCAATGTCCTTCCAGCAGTGACTCTGCCAAACTTAATGTTTCCTAAAGGAAAGACACTTGGGATAATTTCACACAGGATGTTGACTCTAACAACGGACATAATTCAAATCACTGACACAGATACAAATTGTGACAAGGTGACCTTCTCCATTTCTGGAAACTCTACTGAGGGCCATGTAGAACTTAAACACAAACCTGGAGTAGCTGTCCGGGAATTTTCCTGCATGGACTTAAAAGAGGGGAAAGTAGTGTTTATTCATAAGTCTGGGAATCAAGTACAGTTAACCATACAGGTGCATGGCAGAACATCAACAAGTTTTTCAGCCAACTTTACTATCCTTGCTCTGGAAGTCATTGAAAGCAGGGAAGCAAATCTCATTGTCTCTCCAGGGGCATCTGCACTCATCACCTCTTCATACCTCCCTATATTTACCAATGCAGAAACTCTAGGGGTTGAAATCATATACCAACTAGCTGAGCATCCCAAGCTGGGGGAGGTTCAGAAGCTAACTGACATGGGACAATGGAAAATCACTGAGGACTTCAAACTGAGTGACTTGATTAGACATAGTGTGAGGTACTTCAGCAAAGTTGCAGATCTTCATGGGGAGGAGATGAATGATGAACTCGGCATCCAAATGAAGTTAGGGTCCCAAGTTGTGCATAACAAGACATTACAAGTAAAAATAAGGGAGTCAAATATTCAGGTAATAAGGAACATCCCTCTGAGGGTGGGAAGAAAGCGTAAGGTTAAAATCACTGATAAGGTGCTGCAAGCAGAAAGTGTGGGAATGGATCTCAACCTCACATCATTAACCTACATGATCCTCCAGTCACCCAGGAAAGGCAATTTGCAACTTGAGGGCCAGAGACTTACTGAAGGTTCCCATTTTACCCAACAGGATCTGCAGAACGGCCTTATCAGTTATGAAGCTACAGTCAGAAACACTGAGGAAATGGAAGATCAATTTCAATTCCAAGTTACATTGGGAGCCCAGATTTCCCCCGTCTATACCCATAAAATTCTAATTGGTGTAGACCCAGATGCACCTGAACTTACCAATCAACTGTTACATGCACTAGAGGGTGAAGAAGTAGGAATCACACCCGAACATCTTTTCCTAAAGAGTGGCAATAATGTCAACTTTGTCTATGAGGTTATAGATGGTCCTCAGCATGGGGTGCTAATTAGAAAAGATAGTCAAAGGGAAGTTGGGATAGTCGAGTTCACTAATGAGGACATCATCAAGGGGCAGCTTGTTTACCAGCATGATGGGTCAGAGACAACAGAGGATGACATACCATTTGTGGCATCCAGACAACGAGAAGGTAGTGCTACTGATACCAGTGGAGAAGAGGAAGATGATGAAGAAGAAGAGGAAGTGATGAGAGGTGTTTTCCGTGTGTCAATCCAGCTGGTCAATGACAATCCTCCCGTGCAGTTGGTGCGGAAGGTCTTTCACGTGGTCCGTGATGGGCAGAAGCTTTTAACTACAAATGATATTGCCTTTTCAGACCCGGACTTAGGGACAACAGATGCACAGTTAGTTCTAGTAAGGTATGGTGTACCATTTGGCAAAATTGTCTTGGTGGATGACCCTTCACTATTAGTTTTTCGATTTACACAAGACGACCTTAGGATGCACAGAATCCTTTATATCCACAATGGACCTGACCAGGGTTCCATTCAATTACAAGTATCAGATGGATTATACCACCTTACCACAGTCCTTGAGATACAAGCATCTGATCCTTTTATTCAAATAGCTAACTTGACCATGCTTACTATTCCCTCTGGAGGCAGGGGGACTTTGACAGCTACAAGCCTCAATCTAGAGACAAACTTGGATATACGTGAAGAAGATGAAATCAGGTACCATATCATCTCTCCACCCAGGTGGGGAGAGCTTTTGAAAGGAGGGAAACCCACAGACTCTTTTTCGCAGCTTGACCTCGCAGAAGGACAAGTAGTTTATCAGCACAGTGTGGAAGGCGCCAGAAGGGATAATTTCAGGATCTCTGTTGAGGCTAACCAAGTTTTGGCATTTGGAGAGATTCAGGTACAAGTAGGCACTGAAATTCCAGCTGTAACACCAAGAGTGATTCACAATGAGAAGGTGTATGTTTTCCAAGAAGAAGCTGCAGAGATCAAGAAGGAACATCTTCTGGTGAGTCTATGGTCCCTGACCACCAATTTGCACGCTTGCAGACATATTTAATTATGTTACAGGAGCTGAATTTAACACTTTCACAACTAAATGTAGCATTAGAAATATCCTCCCTGGTATTTCTGAATGCCGGATCCTTTACAGAAATACTTATTTATTAATGTTAAATTATATCTTAACATGACATGACATAGAAGCAGGTACTGATAGTACTGAAAGTCTTAAAAGTGTGTATGTTGTTTTTATGTGAATGTTTTTATCTGAATACAGCTTTTTAGGGGTAAGAACCAAATTACAGATCTGTTAAAGTTTACTTGTTTCACATAGTAGTTAATATTTCTTTTTGTGAAACACCACCTGTAAAGTCTGTCAGTAAATATATTGGCTTTCAGGGAAAATGTGCTGACATTCAGCTACATGTTGAATTACAAATCCTACAATAAGCACAGAAATTGCTGCCCTACAGTATGTACGATGTCTAAACTAATGGAAAGTAATTAGTTATTTAGTTATACATTGCATACATTGCAGAGCAGCACATTGCCTATGTGTGTTTTTTTTTTAGCAATATATGAAAGTGACATATATCCTGGAAAACACAGACAATGTGTTCAGCCTCCTGTAGAGCAAAAATGAGAAAATCTCACTGTGGTTTATAGCACATGCTTGTGCCTAAATCCTCCCTCATCAGCCCGTATCAAACATAATATTTATATTATAATGGAAAGATGGCTCTGTACTGAGGCTTTCAGTACTGGAAAAAATTGCTTTTTACATAACAAAACAGCTACCATGGGAAACTGAGAAGGCCACACAAAGAAAGCTATATACTGTTTTCAAAGTCCTTACGTAGGTCCAGACTTCAACAAAGTTGAGTCCTTATTCTTTATTGAGGGAAATGGTTTAATAGCTAAACTCTTGTATAAATATCTAAACCCAGACTGCTGAATTTAGAGAAGCTTTCAGTTAACATTGGTTTTATATCACTATGGTGCAAATTTATAAGGTATCCTGGTAGGCATTATATCCCAAGGGTTGCTGTCAGGCCAACTATGTGAGTAGACACATAAGAGATAAGAAACTTTGAGAGACTGAAAGAAATGTGTGACTGATGCAGCGGATATCCTATAAAACTATACCCAATACACACATCTACCAAATAAGACTTTATAAACTAGAATGCATCACTAATAAAAAGGTATTTTAACATCACCAAAATACCACAATAATAAAATAATCTGAAAGGCCTTTTTGTTTTAATTTCAGAATCAATTTATACTGTAATGTAATAAACTACTACTGTAATGTAGTCTCAGCGCAATATTTATTAGCTTACAGTATATTAATTTATTATGGCAAAGAGACCCCTGACAAACAGAGATGTTATTTAAAAAGTAGCCAAACACAAAATGAATTTGTAGTACCGGTATTTATAACTTGCGTCTTTATTTTCATGTAGCCTAGAGTCCATTTAAGCAACCTGTTCAAAGAACCATCAAAGTTGACTGCTTCAATATACGATACATAGCTCAATGTCGTACCAGCTAAAGTCCATATAACTGTCAATACAATGATTTTCTTACAGACGTGATCAACTCATACATAGAACCAGTAACATATTACATATATGTACTCAGTAGAATCAGAGAACACAACATTCCTGCTGCCACAGTATGGTACCAGTCTCCCCACTTTGTGCACCCCCAAACAGTGAGCTGAAGCACAGCACCGCCAATTCCCCACTTGGGGTTCCATGCCTGCCAGCTGTTTCCCCTCTGCATTGCATAGATAAACTCAGAGAGAGGCTGTATAATATCGCAGGGGTGTAACTAGAAGCACTTGGTTTGTAACACTTGGTAATAGGTCTCTGGAGCATGGCTGCCATTAAAGGGCATTCTTGGTTATTAGGTCTCCGAGGCATCACAACCATATTGACGTGTAACTAGGTGCTATGGCTCAGTAACATGGTTATTGACTCAAGGCCATGATACTCCAATAACATGAATCTGAGGAGCATCTATGTCCTACTGACATAAAAAAAGCACCACTGCATATATTAAATGCCAACTGTCCCTGATTTCTGAAGAAAGTATTTTTGTTCCCCAGTATCTTGGTTGTAGCCATGTACGCATTAGGTCTATATTATCAAGCTATTTCTCCCATTAAGCACAGCATAATAATATGTATTCTACCTTGCACGTGTGTATCTTTTGTGGAAGGAGTCCTATCAGCTTAATGGTAGGCATTCTGTTGATACCTAGTAGCACACTGTGAAGCGTTTGCCTTGCAGCAAAGTGTATTTTTTTTGTCAGTGTTACCATCTATGGCAAGAAACACATGAGAATGGACAAGGGCCATATGGGTGCAGTTCTCTGGCAGACAGGGCATAGCTGCTAACAATAAAAATGTCCTGGGACTCTCTGTGACTTGGAAATCACGTTAGATCATGTCACTAAGCTCTAGTGTGCAATGCCAACGAGAATAAAATCCAAAAATGCTACATTTAGGTAACAAAACAACAGCTGAAAACTGTATGAGATCCAGGTAATAAATCTGCACTTTTAAAATATTAACCCTTTGTATACCAATGCTGAGAAATGCAGTGACCTTACAGTAATGGGACCATGATTTAAAGTAGGCTTGATTGGCAAGTAGTATAGGAAGAGGCAGTTGTAACGGAAATAATAATTGGGATTTATAATTATTTGGCATACTTTAACAGGAGGCAGATCTGTGCATATGCCTTTGTTTCTCTAGACACCCTCTGGTGGCTGTGTGTGGATTTTCAAGTAGTAGCCCAAAATCTTCCACTACAGAATTCCATGGGGAAATGTCCCTTTGCCATTCTTATCCTGGCTTCTCCTGATCCCAGAGCCCTATGCACTTTGTATTATCTGCACAGGAGGTGGCAGGTACTGTAGTTTGTGTAACTGGACAGGGTAACTTTTTACTTGGCTGTCATGCAGCTTTATTCTCATGCCCTCTGTGCCCTTCGCATTAAGATTGTTTATTGAATAAAGTTTTCCCAGCATAAGGGCGCTGCAAAGCGCAGAGTGGAAATAACCTTGTCCATCACCCAATGAGGGCTTAGTTTTCCTGAAACTAGCAGACAACGGGGTAAAGACGGTGTGGGGCAGTTAAAAATCAGACCTTTTGTTTTAACCCTTCCTATATATATATAAATAGATAGATAGATAGATAGATAGATAGATAGATAGATAGATAGATAGATAGATAGATAGATAGAGGTATATACAGTATCTCACAAAAGTGAGTACACCCCTCACATTTTTGCAAATATTTTATTTTCATGTGATAACACTGAGGAAATGACACTCTGCTACAACGTAAAGTAGTGAGTGTACAGTCTGTATAACAGTGTAAATTTGCTGTCCCCTCAAAATAACTCAACACACAGCCATTAATGTCTAATACCTTGGCAACAAAAATACACCCTAAGTGGAAATGTCCAAAATGGGCCCAATTAGCCATTTCCCCTCCCCGGTGTCATGTGACTCGTTAGTGTTATAAGGTCTCAGGTGTGAATGTGGAACAGGTGTGTTAAATTTGGTGTTTTCGCTCTCACACTCTCTCATACTGGTCACTGGAAGTCCAACATGACACCTCATGGCAAAGAACTCTCTGAGGATCTGAAAAAAAAAAAAGAATTGTTGCTCTACAAAAAAGATGCATGTCCAAAGTCCGGCCCGCGGGCTAATTGCGGCCAGCGTTCCAGACTGATAAGGCCCCACAGATAAGTTGCCCAATTAAATGTGCATTTAATTTTAATGGTTCAAAGAATGTCAGACAAAATGGTCGGCCCTCGCACATGTTCACTTCATCAAATCTGGCACTCTTCGAAAAAAGTTTGGACATGCCTGGCCTAGGCTATAAAAAGATATATGTGTGTGTGTGTGTAATTGAGTAAGGCATATAGAAAAATATGACATACTTTATTTACAGTTTAATGTCTAAACACGTTTTCTGTTTATATAAATATACTTAAGTTATGTACAGACAGAAAACATTCTGAGCTCCTAGAGGACTGTCCCTCTTAAAGAATGAATACTATCACAATGTGCAATTAGCACGGAGTTACCTCACAAAGTGGAGGCAAACAAACTTTCAATACGAAGTTTATACAAATTTAAAAGACGTAAACGCTGGTAACTTCTAGGTAAGTAAGTCCATTTGTTTCCACCTAGTGAGGCAACAGCACATATGCACCCTGTGCATTTTATCCCAGTGCGTGTGTATGCATTGAGTAATGGCGCATTATGTACAATAATATGGCCCCTCAAAATAATGGGGGATATATCTGTTTTGTACTTTGTCCCAGGAAGCCATTTTACGTTAAAAACCATCCTGATGGAGAGATTCTTAGGGTCGCACTCTCATACTTGCCAATTTTTGCTTCAGGTGTCCTGGGACATGGAGGCGGTGGGGCCTAAAGTAGGTGGTGTTGTGTGGCATTATATGACTCCACCTACTTTAGGCTCCACCCCCTTCTGTTCCAGGATGTCTGTTGCTTATTTACTACAGTCCAGGCTGTGCGTGTCTCTCAGATGTACAAAGCTTGAACACAATGCTGCCTGTGCACAGTGCAATGAATTGTGCATAGGCAGTATTTTATCATAGTATGACAAACCCGAATTTGACAGGACCCAAAACAACGTGACTGTTGGCAGCAGTGGTGACTCTAGAAACAATATATAGGTGGGGCACACAAGATACCACATTCAAACTGGGGGGGGGGGCATAGATAATTTCCAAAAGTAATGTGCTATGGAATTATACTTTTGTTATTGGGCTAAAACAATACTTGATCATTCAACATGGGAAGCCTGAAGCCACAATTGAGTGCAACTAATCCTTGAAATACATATTATAACACAATAAATAACTTTTCCACTAAATGATTTCAGGGCCTTGAACGTTTTGTCCCCTGAAGTCACTACAACTTCAGGAGGGCATTTTATCTCTGGATAAATATAAATTAAATAATTCCTGCTGTAAGTTAAGTGCCAGGAAACAGATGACCAAACACACACACCAACACAGGCTCTGTCACACCAACACCCAGACACACACATCAGGACAGGCTCTGCCACACCGACAACCAAACACACACCAGGACAGGCTCTGCCACACAGACACCCACACACATCAGGACAGGCTCTGCCACACCCACATCCAAACACACACACACACCAGGACAGGCTCTGACACACTGACACCCAAACACACATCCTAGGACAGGCTCTGCCACACTGACAACTGAACACACACACCAGGACAGGCTCTGCCACACCAACACCCAAACACACACCAGCACAGGCTCTGCCACACCAACACCTATACACACACACCCGAGGACAGGCTCTGCTACACTGATAACCAAAAACACACAAACAGCAGGACACAATCTACGTCACAGACGTCTACATCAGGATGGATTTTTCACACTGCATTGTCGTTTATACCCCCCTTAGTGTTTTTGCCCCTTGTGTATTGATGCCCCTGCTGCCCATATATATATTAATATTAGCCCCAGTTGCCGATAGCAGGTATAGATCAACACATTAACACACAAACCAAGCTTTACATGTATAGATCAACTGATATTCACTTGTGATCTCAGCACTGAAGGTATATATCAAATAAACAGAATCAGACATACAAATCCTGTATTTGCAGGTATACAATAGTATATGAAACGTAGCATTGCAGGTATAGATCAAATAAATACATGGAAACAGCATTGCAGGTATTAATCAACTGAATAAGACATACAAACACTGTATTTGCAGGTATACATAAATAATGTATGGAAATATATAGATATGGCTCTACAGAATAACGCAAAAACCCAGCTTTGCAGGTATAGATCAACTGGAATTCACATAAAAACACGTCATTAAAAGGTATATTTAAAACCCCCTAAATTACAGGAATAGATCACAGGTTGCGTCCACACTGCCCACACAGCAATCACACTCCTATTATACCCAGGCAACCAGTAAATGCTGGTACCTAGGCAAGATGGGACTGTGCTTGCTGTGATTGCTGTTAGCAATCACACTCCTATCATGCCAGGTCAGCCAGTACATGATGGTACAGGGTGGCTGTAAGTGATGTGTAGACCACATACTGCTGGCAGCATCAATACACAAGGGGGCAGCTAGCTAGGTTTCAGCATGTACTGGCTGACTTGGCATGATAGGAGTGTGATTGCTAACAGCTATCAAAGTCCCATTATGCCTAGGTTCCAGCACTTACACATCCAACCAGTAAATGCTGGAACCTAGGCATGATGGGACTGTGATTGCTGTTAGCAATCACACTCCTGTCATGCCAAGCCAGCCACTACAGGGTGGCTGTAAGTGATGTGCAGACCCCATACTGCTGGCAGCATCAATACACAAGGAGGCAGCTAGCAAGGTTTCAGCTTGTACTGGCTGACTTGGCATGATAGGAGTGTGATTGCTAACAGCAATCAAAGTCCCATCATGCCTAGGTTCCAGCACTTACACATCCAACCAGTAAATGCTGGAACCTAGGCATGATGGGACTGTGATTGCTGTTAGCAATCACACTCCTATCATGCCAAGTCAGCCAGTACATACTGGTACAGGGTGGCTGTAAGTGATGTGCAGACCCCATACTGCTGGCAGCATCAATACACAAGGGGGGCAGCTAGCTAGGTTTCAGCATGTACTGGCTGACTTGGCATGATAGGAGTGTGATTGCTAACAGCAATCACAGTCCCATCATGCCTAGGTTCCAGCACTTACACATCCATGCTATCACACACACACACATACTCATTCATTCACAGATTCATTCCCTCAATCACCCATACTCATTCAAACACCCTCCCCACCCCCTTACCTGCACTGCAGCTCCTCGATGCCGCTCACAGACTTCAGCAGGGGGCACGGCCTCCCTCTGCGTTCTCTGCTAGCTTCCGCTTCCTCTATGCAGTACAGAAGACCCTCCCACAGGTAAGTAGCAGGGCCCGAGATGCGGCCCAAGTAAGATCAGTTGCCCTGGCTGCCGATCTTACGTGGGCCGCACCCTCTCTCTCCTCCACATTAAAAAAATAAATAAAAAATAATTTAAAAAGAGACAGGATTTAAAGTCGCATTGCGACTTTATTCCAAATTCGGTAGGGGGGCAACGGGGGGGCAAGGATTAACCTGGGGGGGCAATTGCCGCCCTGTAGCGACGCCACTGGTTGGCAGGTATGCACTCTTGAGCTTCTCAGTTTTCTACACTGATAGAATGTTATGTTGTGGAAATCAGAAGTTGTGATGACCACCAGACTTCTTTGAATGTATAAAAGTTTATTTCGGATACAAGCAGCTGCAGAGAGGCATGCACAAAAGCAGGCAGGTCTGACAGATTTACAATATTCCAGAATATATATTGACATAAGCTTTCCTGCTGTTTATCAAATTAGCCTTTAGAAAACTTTGAATTAAGTCGAATATTCACTAAAGAAAGTATAACTTGAAGTCCCTGCAATTTAGAGCTTTCATAAAGCCCAGTATTATGTCAGCTTTGCTCTCGTAACTGGATGCTCATTACATTGATTTTTAAGTCATTACCTGTTAGTCAATTATTTGGAGGTTCTCATGGTTAGGAAAGTTCCCAGAAATACTATGTGTTGTGTATGCCGCCTACTGTTTCAGCTATCTGCAAACTATACATATATATTAAATACAACCATGCAAAAACATGTAAAAAGACCGTCACCTGACCCAGCACATCCTTCTAAAATATGATAGTTATGAAAAATATCTATACATTTCCCAGTTAAAACTTTGTTTTGTTCACAGGTCTCTGCTGAGGATACATTCCCACACAAAGTCATTTACACTCTTACAGACCCTCCAGCTTTCGGATACTTGGTGGCTGTTAGTACTGAGCCGTCTTCTGATGGCTCAGCAAGTTTAGACTCTGTCCAGACATTCACCCAGGATGATATTAACCAGGGCAGAATCATGTACCTACATTCAGCTTCAGAAATGCTTCCTGATCGTATGACCCTAGAGGTGACTGTAGGTGGTGAGACATCTCTGGAAATCGTGGTTCTCATAGAAATTCTCCCGTTCTACATTCCACTGGAGGTAACCGAGCTTAAGGTAAAAGAGGGAGATATAGCTACACTAACCACCGGCATCCTACAGGTATCCAGTGAGTATTTTCTGGGACTCCATCTGGAATTTATTATCATGTTCGCTCCTAGCAGAGGACGTATAGTGAATGCAGACAAGGAAGACCTGAGGACATTCAGCTGGAATGAGGTAAGGACAGCTATAGTCCATCATAGCAGAGTCGTTATACTAATAACACCCTACAGGCTAAATGAGTGAAACTATAACAAAACCAAGTCAATCTTGGGTAAAACATGTCTTTTGGATTCAATTCTTCTTTAATGGCAAAATATATAATTATTTCTTGAGGTAACCGGGTGACTTATGATTAAGGAATTTTAGTAATTTGTTATGCAACATTTTAAATCATGTGTACATGTAACTTCTATTCATTTTTTGTAGCTGGATCAGGGGAGGGTATTTTATGAACATGACGGCAGTGAGACCCTGAGTGACAATTTCACCGTTGTGGTAAACGCTACAGATATCAACCATCAGAGTCAACCGGTTACTATCAATGTGACGGTACAGGCAGTAAATGATGAGCGCCCACATGTGGTCACCAACAGAGGCCTCGAGGTAAGGACAAGCTCCTTGTACTGTGCCACACAAATGAACATGCAGCACCATGTCACATATAAAGATAATTACTAGAACATAATCTCAGAGCTTTCTTTTATGATGGGTCCACCTCTTCTGCTGTGTAACTTCCTATAGAAGGAACATTATTCATAATCAGTTATAAACTGTACTAAATAAAAATAGTTAAAAGAACCATTTTGCCACTCACTGATATACTAGCTATTTTATTTTTTACATATTAGCACTTTTTAAGAACATCTATTCTTAGATGGAGATTTGCTTCTCTCTTTTAAGTACTGAACTCTGAACACTTCTCCTTCAGTAAAGATCATCTGCCCAAAGGATTGTACTAGCAAATTTCCAGTTAAATATGTATTGTGCACCAGATCGTAGTGATGTGACTATCCAGCCACATATGCAAATAAATCATTCTCAATTTTAGTATTTCTTTTGTATGAGGCTCAATGTTGCTGCCACAATGGAGGAGGGGCCAAATGACTTATTAAAATGTATTTCCTTGGGCTATATATTTACTTAAGTTGCAATTTATTTTTTGTATGAATTGCTAACAGATTCAGCAGGAAGTTCAAGATACATCTTTAAATTACCTGCAAAAATACTGAAGAGTACAATAATTTTACTCAGCTATACTGAACTTAGAGGCAGTAATGCCAAAATCACAACTTGATTCCAACATATATATATATATATATATATATATATATATATATATATATATATATATATATATATATATATATATATATATATACTATTTGTGTGTGAATGTAGGTCCTCTTGTGGATTTTTTCAAATACCATCATAGAGCCTTATAAGCAGATATACTGTATTTAATAATGGCATTTCTAAATCTTGCACATAGTCCAGATGTCCTTTGATTTATTTATTTCAACACATTTATGCAGAACTTAAGATGGGTAATTTGACAATAATGCAAATTCATCCCCCATTGAGTGGAAACTTCTATTTTTATCTTGTTTTTAATAATGATGAGTAACCATGCAACCAAACACACAAAACCACAATATGTGGAAGTATTCACGTACAATACAGAAAGTGAAAGAAAACAAGAATATGCAAAAATTGACTCTCTGCATCACTTGCCCTAAGTGAAATCAGTCATGGTCATAGTACAACCAAGAAGGCTTAAGTGAAATTTATCACACTTTTCTGCATCACTCTATGGTTAATTACCAAAGTTATATTCAGCCCAAAATATGGCACAGTTAAGTCAATCTACCATGAGAAAAAGTCGCACCTGAAAGTTTAGTCCAATCATTCTGAACAAATTCTGAGTAGTAAATATATAGATCATTATAAAAAATGATAACGCTGGCATACATTACAGATGCTCCAACATTACATTGTATATGTGAAGCACAGTTATAAAGTAAGATGACTTGGATTTATTTCTTTATATTTTTTCAAGCCTTTAATGTGAGAAATCCCCTTCAAAGAAATTAGATCTGACACCTTTTCCTTGACCAATGTTACCATACTTGCCTATATGTTGCAATCATAACTTTTCAGCTGTTATTGGACTACAGCCCATGTTATTCTCTGCTAACCTCTATTTTGGGGATCTCCAACCTTTTGCTACTCCATAGTGTTTAAAAAGGTGCATCAAGATCAAGAGAGAGTTGGGATTAAGATATGAAATTGTGGATCACTCCTTCTCTCTGATATACCCTTATAAATCGTCAACCTACTGGTCAAAGATCAGAAATAATTGTAAAACTGCAAAGCATAGAAATGAGGAGAGCGCATCTAGTGTATACTTCCCCTCCAGGCCAATTTAGACATAATGCGGAGGAGCCATTGCTACACATTTTAGGAACAATATGTTCTTTATTAATAAAGCTACTCGTTCACATGTTCCTTTTTATTTAGTACAAGGATTAAGACATTAAAGAACACCATCATAAGGAAGCACTCACGTGGTCCTACCCAGTATAAAGAAACCTCATTATAAGGCTTCTTCTACTTACTGCAATATGACCTAATTTTAGAAACACAAAGCATTAAAGTATTGGAACACCATTAGTAACAGAGCAGATTTAACATAGACAGTTATGGCAGAAAAAAACAATTGGCCGATTTGGTCTGCCCTTTTTTAATCATGTTTGACTTCATTATTTAGTATAGCTTTGGGCATATTCCAAACCTTCCTGAATTCCTTCATTGTGTTTACTTGTACTACTTCCACTGGAGGTGTATTGCAGGTATCTACTATGTTTTTTTTCCATGCCTATGACATGGGATTGTGTAGGGTCCCCATTCTGTTACTCTTCTTTCTCTGTGCATTATGTATGTTTAGTTGGTAATTTAATAGTGGGAAAATATTTTTTGGAAAGTATATTTCTTGGTTGCTCGAATTACATAATCAAACCCTTAACCTTTGCTGTTTCTGTAAAGCTTCATGCGTCTTAGTGCTATTGTTTGTTCAAGCAGGGTACAGGTGCCTACAGGAAGCTTTCAGGGCGGGGGGTCTGCTGACATAGTGAAAGTACGAAAATTGTCCCCAAAAAGCGATCAGCCAAAAACACATTTTGGGCTCTGATCACGTCAACACGCACTTTGCAGCCCTGCCAAATGCACAGCGTCACTCACCAAGCATGTTGTTGTAGCAAGTGAGCTAACGATTTATGCTGTGGCAGCATGTGGAATAACATGCAACAAAACCTGCTGCCTGTGACCCACATTTCCAACGGCAGAGCACTCAAGAGGAGAAAGTCCCTCTGCCCCTCCCTTATCATCCTGTCCCTGGCAAGCTTGTTATTCTATCAAAGAAAAAATGTATTGCTCATAACATATTAGACCATTATTTTTCCTTATCAGAATGGTTTGTGTTAGCTGTTAGCTGTGTTAGCTGTTTGACAGTTTAATTTCGCCACTTCCCTAATATTTATGACAAATTGCAGCTCCAAAAAGTGCTTCGGCATGTTGTAAGGGAGCCTTACATTTTAGCTCTGTCATATACTTTCTGAAGCAAGGAGATTATTTTGACATCATCAGAAGTGAATGCACAACCCTTCCATCAATTTTATGTGTTTATTCTCTGTTTACAAATCCTATGCTGTGAGGCACAGGAGACTGGGTGACCAGGTTGCTTTGCATATAGCAGCAAGATTGCCTTTGGCTTTTTTTCAGTTAGAGCTTGTGGGCTTTCAAACTGCTCAGTAATACACATTATTTTGGGGAAAAAACATGGTTTGGCCCAGTGGCCACGTTTGCCTTAGGGCTCCACAGCAGGTGTCCCTTGGGCCATTTAGAATCCATTGGGGACTAAAGGTCTGTAGGACACGATAGTGGTCTGTGCAGCCACCAGCAGAGACCTCATACCATTGATTCTTCCTTAGCAGTTTCTCTCCTTAGGTGCAACTGGGGTTAGGTTTGATCTGGGCCTCATTTTGACCAAGGAAACTCCCCTATCTCTTCAACTTACTGTTTATTTTAAAAGTTAATGATTGACCTATTGAATAAGTAACATTTTTACATCTTCCTTATTTACTAGTTCCATTCTGCACAGACGTCCAAGTTGCTCAAGTCAGCCAAGTATTTTCAACAGCTCTTTTTTTAGGCTATTCTGACCCGATCACAGATTTACCAGCGTAAACCATGAGACGTTGTTTCATCCACCTGTGTCATGTGAAAACTAGTATGATAGGTATTCACTTTCTTTAATGCATCTTATCATCACCTTGCTACTTTCTAATATGTCAGAAAGCTAATCCACCTACCTCCTCCTAGTTAAAGTCAAGGTTGCTCTCGAAATAACTCAGACTTCACTTCGGTCCTCCGCTCTTTCCTCTTTGGGACTAGATTCAGGTTCGTACCCATTCAGTTATACAGAGCCTACCTTTGAGGGACCCGGCCAGGACTACCCACTGACATTTGTGAGTACTTTCATATGGATTCTTCAAAAACAAACAAATAAATAAATTAATAATGCACATTACCCAAGGTAGAATCTGCAGCTGATTCGCTGTTTGCAGTAGCCAATTGGTGGTCTGAACACATACCCGCCTGCAGCATTTGCCAAGCCAATGCTGGAGCTGACTGGCATAAGTCTATCAACCAAAAATAGCTGAGGGTCGCAGGTAAAGGGGCAAATACATATGCAGAGATTCTGCAGCATTTCCTCCGTGGATTTGCGAGAGGGAACACCATGAAAATGTAAAGGGACCACGTAGCTATACTATGCAATAAAGTGCATATGGTGGTTGGTATGTCCATTAACATTTCACTCCTTGTGGCTGAAAAGCCATGCAAAGCTTTAGGCTTCATATATCCAAAACCAGGCCCTAAATCACATTAACATTAGCTAGTATCAGTTCTGTACATTTGTATGGCCACAAGAGGGCAGTAAAGGACAGGCTTTAGTAGAAATGTACACTATGCTTTGCCAAACGGAATCATGGGAATATAACCAATGCGTGTCTTAACCCTTTGGGCTCAAGAGCATTGTGTTGCATCACCTCTTTGTCAAAGAGTCATTCTCAGCCTGCTTGTCTAGACAGGTAAATGTGTCGCAAGAATTTTTAGTAGAAACTCCCATCCATCATGACACAGGCTTCAAACATCTACAGGAAGATATACTAAGCAGTAAATAATTGGATAGTGAGAGTATATGTGTCACTGGATGGAGCTTCATTTTGTATCACAATAGTATGTGATTTGCGACTACCCAGCTACAATATTTTACAATGTCTACAATCAGTTACATTGGTCAAGAATGTTGAAACAGCTCTAAGAACTATATTTACCAGGACATGCTCTCTGAAAATGATGGGGAATGGGAATATTGGTGTTTGGGATAACACTAGCAGAGCCACTGAGATACTTCCCATAAAGTCATAGGAGTCAATTCACTAAATGGAGAGTTGAAAGGAGATATGTGTTTTAACAGCCCTTCTTGCTGGAGGACTTTGCAGGTGTTAATCCTTCATGATGACTAGTAAAGTTGGAGATGTGAAACCAAAGACAAATCTGCCTGTAGTGAAAAAAAAAACAAACTCATTCTCTGTCCTAAGGAGAATGGCCAATCATAAAATAATATAATGATAAAAGTTAAAATGTAATTTGAATTGTAGTGATTATTCCCTATTATGTACATTTGCATTATCAAGCACCACTTGTTATTATGAGTTCTGCATTCTGTATAATTCAATTACACAGTGACATTGTTTGTGGTATATAATGGCTTTGTTGGCATTACATTACAATATGTTACCACAACATGAGTAGTAGACAGTGACATACTGTATAGTCAGCTTTTTATGCTCTTTAATTGCAAATTTATTTTTGGTGACAAAACCACATTAAATTTATATTCCGTCTTCTATCATGAAAAGCCCATACTGAAGAATAACTGGTGATGCATTTGAGACCAGGAATTATTGTGGTTAGTGGCAACCCCCTGAATTTATTAGGTGGTTTTGTAGTCAATACGTTATTGGAATCGAATTTTGTATGTGAATTATATTCATAGTTTTCCTAACCTGGCTCCCAGTACTTAACTCAGAGAAGGTGCTAAATTACACTAATATGCTGTTAATAATACCATTATCTATAGGTAGGCATATAAATTAATATCATTTCAGGATGAAGTGCATTTGTGAGGCTTCCTATTTAAAGAGAAATATTAAAACATATGCCCACGTTATGACAATAATAAATATGTATAAAGTACCCTTTTACATCATAGTGTGATTTCAATACGCTTTTGTAAACCCGGTGATTTCAGATTTTTCTTCATGTCGTATTAAAATACGCATCTGAACAGAGATTTACAGCTGTTGAAAATAAATTAAGGGCAGAAGTAAATAGATTTCATGTGCTGAAGCTTGAAGTTCCCTTTTGTAATCATAAAACCAGCTTCAAAGAAAAATAACTGCCTTTCATTCAGTATTGAGCCTCAGAAGAGGAAAAGGCCATAAACCGAAATATATGAAATATAACAATACTGGAATTCACAAGTCGGTGAAGTTTAACCTCTTGCTGGCAAGACCTTTTAGCGCAGGAGTAATGAGACAACAACAGCAAATATAAAGGCCTCTGCAGTGACAATAACTAGGAATTGAATTGCTTAGTGTGAGATCTTCATTGTGTAGACCATTGAATTGATTCAAGCACCATGTCTCTCGACAACTTCACAGCTTTTACAAGGTCATTCCATCATTTTTCATGTATCCATTTCCCCATCATGCTTTTCTAAGCCGTGCACAGGCTTTGATATTTTGCTTTGGATTTCTCGCATGGTGTAGGTGCAACCGATGAAAAAGTGCCAATCGTCGGCTCAGTAATATCACTCAAGTACAGTAATATCACATGCACAGGTGTTTTAATTACTTTTAAATTGGTTGGAAGTAAGGTTTTTTTTTATTTAATTTTTATGTATATTGGTGATGATACTTTGGCTCCAAGATTCTCCTTTTAAATTTTCTGAGTTTTAAATTTTTAAATACATTTCTCTATTTTGTGCTCCTCCCTATCAAAGAGAATTTGATTAGAGACCTTTGTAGACCCCAGGGATCTTTCTTGTCATTGAAACTGAAAATGTGATTGTGTCTTTGCACAGAGCATTATTTGGCCTCACTAATAAAATGATGTTCAATTTTGGGCACAAATTCATAAGAAAGATACAGTATGAAAGAAATTGCAAAGAGCTAAAATATTAATAAATAACAATACGTAAAATGAACCACCAGGTGGTATTATGATAACATCATTTTACTTTATGCTTTTTTGGCAGCATTGCTTTCCTGATCACAGTATAGGTGATCAGTGGAAGGGAGTCATCAGAATCCACTATGGTGTCTGTACAGACCCAGATGGATCTGCTTGTGGTATAACTGATGACACTGCCAGAAGGGAATGACCACACATCTGTTAGGATATTTAAATCCTTTCAGCATGAGCACTGTTACATAAAATCTGTCCACATGGAGCCAGTAGTGATAGTTCTTCCTGGTTGGGGAGATCAGTCCCCTATCTTCTCCCCAGGATGAGCTTCCACCAGATCAAGGCTTTTGTAATACCCAAAACTCGACACAGCCTTAACCCAATGGATCCCAAAACAATTCTCACATGTCTTGGCATGATCTCTAATGAATCTAGACCTAAATATACATAGCTGTGTATAAAGCTTTCCGTAACAGCTACTAAAAGACATGATCTGCTAAGTTATAAATTATCATATGAACAATATTTAACAAAACAAGACAAAGTAGAACCATGCAGTGTAAAAATATATATAATTATATATATATATATATATATATATATATATATATATATATATATTACTAAAAGGTAAAGGAAAAACATATAAATATATACAATATACATGTGATATTTGACTGTTGTCTATACAACCACAAAACATAATTTCAGCTTGGTGATTTTGCCTTTTCCTGAGGCAATATGCCAGATGATCTGCCTCCTCTCCGGTACCGCATCAGGATTAGCCTGTACCAGAGACTGGAGGTCAGTAACCCGATGAAGTGATGACCGGGAGGTAGACGGGCAATACAATGATAGAAATCAAACAGGGTGTTGGATTGTATGGTTAGGTGCTAGAGGTTAGGCGAAGGAGGTGGTTTACAGTTCTCTGGTCAGGCCTTACCTGGAGCATTATGTACTGTTCTGGAGACCCCATCTTCACAAGGATAGTGATATTTTAGTTCAAAGGAGGGCTAAAATATTGAATGGTTTGCATGATAAAAATGATGGGGAATATATTTAGATACATATAACTTGGAGAAAAGAAGAGAGACGGGAGATGTGAGAAAAACATTTAAGTACTTGGAGGGATTAAACAAAGTACAAAATAGACGTTTAGTACAATTGAGGAACATGCTAGAACAAGAGGTTGTAATCTTAAACTAGAGGGTTCAGAGGCTTAGAGATAATGTAAGGAAGTTTTTCTTTATTGAGGGGGTGTTAGAGAAATGGAACAGCATCCAAGCAGAAGTGGTAGGGGGGATAATACAGTGAGGTATTAAAGCTATCGGCATAAAGCTATCCTGAAGCCAAGACAAGACCAAGGACTGATTATGGTCTGAGTCTTTACATCAGGAAAAATTAGCAGACTAGATGGGCTGCTGTCAAACTCTATGTATCTAGGTCTGACAACTTCATGTACATGGTGGTAGTCAGACATTGAGAGGTATGAATGAAGCATGACAGTTTGACAGATCAAATTATTAGTTAAAGCTTTTACTTTCAACCTCCTTCATACCACTTCATATTTTAATGCATCTTCTTTTCTCATTCTAGCTTGCTGCATGTTTATAACTTGACACCTGGCTCACTGGTCCACTCCCAACATTAATACACCTGTTACAGATGCAATGTGATCCTGTTCGCAAACTAATAAGGGAACATGAGTATCTGGAGAGAGGAGAGACAACAGAGAGGGGACAATAAGGAGGGAACAATAAGCAGTACCCGAACAACCTGTTTTCTTATTTCCTTGTTTTAACCAAATGATGCGTATGTTATGTTATATAACGTTAAGCATCACCCTAAACCAGCGACGGCAAACGCATGGCATGTCTGCCACAATGGGCATGCTACGGCCTCTGCAGTGGCAAACAGCCAAGGTGCCAAATGACCGTTTCACATTTTAAATCGACCCAAAATAAAGGGAGAGTGGGGTCTGTTCATACAGACCTCTGTTTCAGCGCCCCCTCACAAAGCGTGCCAGCCATTGATGCTGAGCTCTGTGATATGATGTTGTTTCCCGGCACTCAGCACAGAACCTGCCCACACCATGATGGAGCACAGAAACGGAGGTTTGTAGAAACAGACCTTGCACTGTCCCTACAGGAATTAAGAGAGGTAAGAAGTGGGGAGAGAGATAGTAAGAAAGAGGAGAGATGGTAGGAAAATAGAAATTATAAATTGTATTGTATTGTATAATTATGATACATTTTCAGTGCTTTGATGATCGTAATTATGTTGCTTCTTTCATATTAGATATTGGAAGAAGATACAGTGAACATTGATGCCCAGGTCCTGCAAACTATCGATGCGGACTCTCTCCCAGAAGAGCTGGTGTACTCCATTCTGCCCCCAACAAATGGGCAGTTAGTGCTAAAAGGATCCAGTGGTGGGGTTTTGAGCTTCACACAGAAACAGGTGGACCAAGGATTGTTGCAATTTCAACATAAAGGTGAGGTATCGATGCTCAAAACATTGCACCAATGACTTACTGTTAGGTGTGAGATAAAAGTTTGATGAGAGGGAGTCATACCAGGGGATTGATAGAAAAGAGGGAATAAATAAAGGACTGGTGCTTTAAGCAAATGTGTGGAATACAGGACCTCAATGAAAAACACAGGTGAAATAAGAGTGGATACAATTAGATGAAAGAACAACTATTCCAGAAGAAGCTGAGAGGAAGATCAGTGAAGGGTCAGATCAGTGAAAGACAGATAATGCATGAGTAAGACATTAGTGAATTGAGCCAGCTTTATGTCTCTCTCAGGTCCTTTGGATGGGGGATTCTTCTTCACAGTCTCCGATGGAGAGCATCAATCTTTGAGGATTTTTTTCCAAATCCATGCCATACCTTTTACGATCACTATGAAGTCCATACAGAACCTCATTGTTTGTCCACGTGAGTAAACCTCTAGTTCTATGGTTAATGTGGTTTAATGCTCTTTATGCTTTTGCGACTTAAAAGCATTTCTGTCGACATGTAGTTAATGATATTTTAAGTCATTGTTTTTGAAGAATATGGTATATACCACTATTTACAATGGATTAATTCTGGTTTTATTCTTTTTGACACAAGTTTTGACTTTGGAAACATTTTGTTTTACATTGTCTCAAATATCTTTTCCCTTTATTTTTTTCTTGTTTTGTTTTTTGTTCTTAGACTAGATTTGTAAAAAACCCAAAAACATGATAATGTTAACCCCTAAACTTCATCTACTTTCTCATTTCCAGAATCCTTTAAGCCAATAACTAGCCAGCATCTGATGGCAGTAACAAACGAGAGAAAGGACCCACCCCCTGAACTGGTTTATCACATAGAGACACCTTTTCAGTTTGGTCAGGTTACACGATTGAAAAATGGAGAAGAGACAGCAATAACTAACTTTACCCAGTCAGAGGTAAGTATCCAGATCCTAGTTTTATGAACTTTTAGGATCGCAGAGATCTCTTTTCTTTGTATCCCAGATGCTTTCTTTCAGTTCATTACTGATAAGGAAAAAAGAAAATAATCCAAGTACAAACAGCATAATGTGCAATGTGTTATTGCATGGGAGCAAAATCTTGATCATTATGCAATAAATAGGCGAGTGCTTCAGAATTGCACATTATCCTGTGTGCATTTGGATTCTTTTCTTCCCATTGGATTTTGGAGCTGCTGAGAGCAGTGTTTGTTCTATAGCTGCACAAATTCCCCTGGGGCCCTCAACATCACCGAGCAACATGCCAACAGAGAAACCTTTGCCCCAAGCAGCTTATCAGTGCCATCCTTACCCCAAACTGCTTGCCTGTGTCTTCTTTGCCCCAGCTCGTCGGTGCCCCAAACAGCTTGTCTGTTTTTTTAACAAATTTGAATGGGGACGAGGAGACAGGAACAAGTGCTCACAGGGATCACCCGGGCCCCCCGGAGAGACCGGCCCTGTCGCAGTAGTTACATCACTCGATTCACAGGACATCACATCTCTGTGAATTAATTTAGTACAGTACCTACAACCATTTTATAATTTTAAGGTCTCTAAAGCTTTACATATTTTTTCTATGCTGGCCCAATTAAAGTATCAACTTCATATAACAACTTAATTTCCTCTTTGGCTGATACAGTTATGTGAATTTTTGTTATCAAGTATTTATGTATTGTTTTCTAGTATTAAAGAAACCTGCTGAGAATATCTGTTTTTCTCAGGTGGATGCAAATCTGATATATTATCAACATGTTGCTTTGGACACCCCATTTTGGACAGTGCAGGATTATATCTCATTCCATGTGACATCCTCTTACGTTGTGTCCCAGCGCTACATCCTGAATGTGACTGTGACATTCCAGGGGCCCTGTCCCCACCTTCAGACGCGCCTCTGGAAGAACGCAGGTGAGAGGACTAGGTTCATGCAGTTTGGTTGCGTCCCAGTTTTTAATATATATATATATAAACACATAAGTGTATATACCATATTGACAACAGAAGGGGAAATTTGCCTCACATTTCATTTCTGGACTGCCCTTGAAGCAGAATCAGAGATACGCCGATCAGCCATAACATTATGACCATTGACAGGTGAAGCGAATAACACTGATAATCTTATCATGGTACCTGTCAGTGAGTGGAATATGTTGGGCAGCAAGTGAAAATCTCATCCTCAAAGTTGATGTGTTGGAGGCTGGAAAAATAGGCAAGCCTAAGGATCTGAGTGACTTTGACAAGAGCCAAATTATGATGGCTAGATGACTGGGTCAGAGCATCTCCAAATCTGTAGCTCGTGTGGAGTGTTCTGCAGTGGTCAGTAACTATCAAAAGTAGTCCTAGGAAGGAAAATGGGTGAACCAGTGGCAGGATCATGAGCGGCCAAGGCTCATTGATGTGCGTGGGGGGTGAAGGCTGGTCCTGTGGTCAAATCCAACAGACAAGCTACTATAGCTCAAATTGCTGAAAAAGTTAATGCTTGTACTGATAGAAATGTGTCAGAACACATAGGGCATCGCAGTTTGTTGCGTATGGGGCTGCGTAGCCGCAGACCACTCAGGGTGCCCATGAAGAAAGGCAAGGTGAAAGGCAAAACCACAGATTCTTTTAATCAGGTAGAACTAGACAAAGGGTTGATTGGAGTGGAACTATGGGAAAATACACAAAGTGGTACAAAGATACGAAGTGATAGAATCCATATGGAACTTCATGCAAATACGGTGCCCCCTGCAAATATCACTGTGAGGTTTAGCACTATACCCTACAACTCATCTTACCCATACAGAGTAACTTTGCTAAGAGTCACAGAGGTTTTGAAATCTACTGCATATCCAATACATCAGATATCTACCACAGCAATGGATATTTTTCCTCTGTAGTGACACAAGAGAGCTAAAACACGACATGCTTCAAAACAGACACCACCCCGTAGCACAGGCTGTGAAGCAGCTGTCTATTCTTGGTGAAAATCTCAAATTTGTTAAGGTTCTGTGGCATCAACCTATTAACTTTGTTTGCTTAGTTAAACACAAATTAATCTATGAATGGGTGAATTGCTTAACTAGAGTGAGCCATTAATACTTTGGAATATATTGGAGCATATGCCACCAAATTCTATTTGACACATTCTTTGGATTAAAGAAATATAACATGTTTGTTGTCATAATAACAAAATACTAATAACAGGAATATAAAAATAATATAGTTGCTACTTAATTAATGTATTAATACTAATACAAAATGTGTATATAAAAATATCTTTGTTCCGTGTTCAACCATTGGACAATACATGAAGACCTGGATTCCTAGTTGTGTATGCAGTTCAGCCACACAATAAGATCAGGATAAGAAGCTACTTCAAGTAGTGTATGTGGACTGAGGTTGCTGCTTATTTAAGCACGTTTGAATGCTAGAAATTGCCTCCTCAAGCATGGTACAAATTATATCGAAAAAAAATATTATGGATATAAATATTTATGGAGGGAATGTTTATTTATAATTGTTTTCAGTTTCCTTCTTGCCCTCTTCGCACTGATATGTATCTCTTCTTCTCTTTCTGTATATTACTTCACTCCATGTAAATTAAATAACCTATGCTACATCTGTCTCCATTTACAGGTCTCACTGTCCTAGAAGGTGGCTCTTCCCCCATCTCACGTACAACACTTGATGCTTCAAACCTATTGGCAAATCGTGGCATCTCCAGTATCTCGCATGATGTAGTATTTCTGGTCACCAGACTGCCTTCTCAAGGCCATCTTTCTATCCAGGGTTCGCCCCTTGACCCAGTGCGTCCACATTTTTGGCAATTTCACCTGGAGCAAGAAAGCCTTCTCTATTCCCACACTGGGTCTGGTATACTGGAGGACACCTTTGAATTCAAAGCATGGCTATGGCCAAAGTTAAAAGCATTTCATGAACCACCCAGTGATGTAGATAATATAATTATTACAGAGACCCTTAATATTACCATCATCCCCACCCCCAACCAACCCCCTCTAATGTCAACACCTTCTTCATCCCTTAATGTTGCACCAGGCTCACATGCTGCCCTCTCCCCAGTTCACTTATCTGTACAAGATAGGTATAGCCCACCAGATAAGATACTTTACACTGTTATTGATCTACCAGTAGGGATTACTGTGACAAAACACGATAACATGTTGGTGCCAATCTCACATTTTACACAAGATGATCTTGCCAAACTAAACATTGTCATTGTGGCTAACAGCACTGCCAGTTCTGGTACCATGCTTTTTAGTGTTGGGCATCAGTCACCTACAATAATGATGGTACCAGTGAAAGTACCTGCTGTGTATAAAGCTGTTCTTGAGGTCCCACAAGCCCTGGGAACATCAGTGTTGACAATAGATCATGTTCCACCAGTGGTAGAAGGGATGTCACAGGAGGTCTTGTATAAGGTTACCAAGCAACCAACATATGGGCAGTTAATTGCTGGGAATGTGCCGGTGACAGAGTTTAGTTGGAAGCAGCTAAAGGAAGGAGATGTATTTTATATGTTTACAAGCTTCTCTTCTTCCTATGATGAGTTTAGGTTTCTTGCCATGTCCTATAGAGGTGAGGAAGTAGCTGGTCTAGTGGCAATTAGCGTATCTGGAATGGCTAAGATAGGAGATCAAGAACTGTGGCCAAGAGGATGTACAGTGAAACTTGGAAGAGAGACAGTTGATGCAAGTGAGTTGGCCATGCGTACAGCAAGTGTGCCGGAATTCAGAGTCCTTCGCCAACCCCGTGGAGGGAGGTTGGTGAGGTTTCCTCAGAAGAAAGGCAAGGGAAAAGGCAAAACCACAGATTCTTTCAATCAGTTAGAACTAGAGAAAGGGTTGATTGGAGTGGAACTATGGGAAGATGGACAAAGTGGTACAGAGATACAAAGTGATAGAATCCATATGGAACTACGTGCAAACAGGGTGCCCCCTGCAAATATCACTGTGAGGTTTAGCACTATAGCCTACAACTCATCTTACCCATACAGAGTAACTTTGCTAAGAGTCTTAGAGGTTTTGAAAACTACTCCATATCCAATACATCAGATATCTACCACAGCAATGGATACCAAAAACTTAGAACCTAATACACAACTAGACTTAACCACGCATTTAATCGCTGCAACAAGGATACAATCAACTACACATTCAGAATCAAGCACATATTCACAATCCATAACACATATAGAGTCAACCACAACAAATACACAATCAAACATACATTCAGAACCCACAACCCACATACAATCAACCACACACTCAGAACCCAAAACATATATAGAATTCACCACACACTTACAACCAACAACTTCACAATTAACAACACATTTAGAAACCACAACACCTCTCAAATTAACCACACATTTTAAAACCACAACCAATATCGACTCAACCAAACAATTAGAACCTGCAGCAACCTTGGAATCGACCACACATTTCAACCCTACAACACAACTACTGACAACAACACATTTAGAACCTACAAGAAGTTTAGATCCTATCACAAAAGTGGACTCCACCACCTTTAACACAATAAATACAGCAACAGTCACAAACACAGTGAGCACAAGTCCAAACTTGTCTTATACTACCACACATTTTAGAAAAGTGTCCTCGAGATTCTCTGATGCAGAGAGCTCCACAAGCAACACAACCCAAAGTTTGCTTTTCAACAGCTCATGGAGCCTAGCAGTACCAACATCATCAACACCAGAGGAAGATGATGCTTTGCTTGGTTTCATGGGTGCTCATGTGTATAACATTATAATTCCCATTTGTCTAGTCCTCTTTCTGGTTGCAGTTGGTCTTTTACTTCTAATTTACCTTTTGCGAAGAAAAAAGATGGGCATGCATCATGTGCAGAAAGCTGCTACATCTTCTGCCAAACCAGAGAATGGAGCCAGTGACAGGCAAAACTTTCGGCCAACCGACCCAGACAGAGGTATCCCTTTATGTGAGGTTGGAAATGGATCAGGAACACAAGGACAATCTAGAAGCCAATATTGGGTCTAACTCCCAATGGACACATCCTCTTTGGTTGGCATGAAACATGGGAGACTTCCTCCCAACAATTCTGAAGATGGAGAACAAACCGTGAAATTCTAATATTCCACAGATGGACATGTCCCTTTTTAACTTAAAAGGGTATTGTGAATTCCGGAAGATACTCAATATGCTCATATCATCTTGCACTGTGGGTCAAATGTGACTACATAGACCAAATGACAAAGTTGTAGTGCAGGATGAACTGAGGCATCTACTGCTGTCCATGTCGTTGACCATAGGGATCAGTGTAAACAATTTGTATGTGTATTCTGTATAAAATATATGCTGTACCGCATATAAGTGAAAGAGTATATCCCCTAGCGCTGGATCGCTCAGTACTGGCAGTCCGGCAGGATTATGAGGAGTAGGAAATGCTTACAAAATTGAACAGACAATGCCTGGCTTTCACAGCAGGTTCCCATATTTGATTGGACCTTGCCTTGGCTTTTGGCCTCTGCTTGGATTATTTTCTTAAACAAAGCATATTTTAACAAACATATCTCACATCTCTGTATCTGTTTTCTGTTTAGCTGTCCTATTTTCTGTCTACCTCCTTTTCATTTTCATATGACTGTACCATATTCTTACAATGTCTTCCTAGATCCAGTTCCAATTCATCACAGCCTTGATCAAAAGACTCCTCAACCACATCACAAATTTCTAGCCCCTATTTATTTAGGCAGCTGACTCAGGTACGAATAATTTGAGTGCAACACTTTAGGTGAGGTGTTCTTGCTAAACATATATATATAGATTTTGCCAGTTCTAGAGGCATATTATTTATTTTTCCCCATTTTGATTACCTTACCTCTATCATGTGTACACCCTTCCAATAATCTACAGGGTTATTTGTAAATGCCAATGCAGGCGTCACAAGCACTCTGTATAGCAATCCATTTGCATTTCATCAGGAATCTATGATGTCTACTCCATGTTTGACAATGTTAATAAACAAAAAATTATATATATATACCTGTTATTCTCATTTGATGTCTGTAGAGCTAAAAATGAATAAAATCTATTTATATACAATAATGGGATGGTAATGAAAACATAAGGTAGGTATGACATATATATATAATGTCATCCTCGTACAGCGCATAGGGAGAGAGTCCCTTTTAAACCATTGAAGTAATGACTCAAATACATGGAAGCTGCTTTGTAGCTGGTAAATTATTTATACAGCTTCCCCTCACAACCCCTAGTCTAGTAGTACTGCTGATGGTTGCCTGGTTGGCACTTGACAGCTCATCCCTGGGCCTTACATTTTTGCTGCTGGAGGCCGCAGAGCTGCACTAAACTACTCACATCGAGTCAGCACTTGTGTGTTGGAGCCAAAGCTTTATTTCAGTAAGTGTCCAAGTATACCACTAAACATAACAATATACAAATGTTGAAGAGCTGGAATAAAATTTTACTTATAGTATACATGCCAAATTACCTGTTTTTTTGTTGGACAATCCCAATTTTGTGCAATCATAAGCCACCAGTTTAGTAATTTAGACTTTAGTAATGACAACAGTGATAATAAAAACTAAAATATTTATAAAATACAAAAAGATTGCATTTTTGAATGCCAAAATATAAGTTTAATACTTTTTTTCTCACTCAACTTGGACAAACTAACATTTCCCCTATTCTTTGGTCAACAGAAGGGAGAAGGATGCTGCATTCAATTGTTCATAACATATGCATTAATGGTCAGAACTTCTTTGTCATGTACCAACATCATGACATCAGTGAGAGGCAAACCAATCCAAAGATAGGCAGACAACTTGTTTTGGATATTTTTTGGGAAATCTTTAAAGAAAATATTTAATCTGCAAGCAAAGAAAATTGAATCAGAATTCCTACAGCTGTTCAATATTTAGAATGGTAGTTTGATTTTCGAGACAAAATCTGGTGTAGTTGAAGGCCTTAATGGACAATATGCGTGTGTTTGTCCACACCTTCAAACAGTACTGAATCAGAGAATGACCTCAACACCAATGTTAACATTATTAATGAAAGCTGGATCCGACAACCTGCCAAACCTCGTTAAAGTGGTTGTACTTGTCATCAGAATTCCATGCTCAAATGCATTAGTTGAAAGAGCCTTCAGCATGATGGGATGGATGATGAGATTGTGTTGGTCTGACACCAGGAACAGATGTAGCATCAAGCTAATAAAATGTGAACTTCAGGTGAAAATTAATTTTAACATCGTCTGTAATTTTACAGCTATGTAAAATTAAGCAAAAATATCCTCATACACATTTAGGCATCAGTGTTAAATAATAAAATAAAATTTTTTAAAAAAAAAAAAAAAGGTACCAAGCTGGTGCCATGTAGTCGAATGTGGAAGGGTTTGATATATATTGTCATATGAGCGGAGATAGAGCATTATTATTTCAGAGAGATTATATTTATGATTTACCGTCTTGTTAGTATATTCATTTTTAAAGAATATATGTACAGTAATAAAGGCTATTGTTCAAAAGACTCGTATCTGGAAAAAAGGCAATTTTTTTATGGAATATCTTCATAGGCCTCTTATCAGCAACCATCACTCCTGTGTATTAATGGCACATTGTGTTCGCTAATACAAGTTTAAGTTTAAAAGCCTAATCAATCCTTAGATTCCCTTTTTACAATTATGTTACACAGCTAGAAATTTCCAACAGCTAAGTGACCTCAAACGTTTGAATGGTAGTATATCAGTTATTTATACCTTAAGAAATGTATAATTTGTTTTGCACTTCAATATATGGGGTAAGCAATTTATACAATTTTTTTTTAATGTCCTGATCATTGAGAAAACAAAAAAAATCTGTTCATTATCATAACTTGTTTTGTTTTCTTTTTTCTATTTCCTAAGAGTTGTCTACAGAAGTATGACCTTTTCATGTAGCCAGTGATTGCGAGAATACTGAAAATGCAGTCTACTAGTCTAATTAGAATAAATGAATCTGTAAAGACAATATTATACAATGAAACTGTTATCCAGCATTGTTCTATGTGCGAGGGGGAGAGGAGCCGCCAGATTCCACAGATACCAACACTCGTAGCGTGTGTACATGCACTGTTTACACACAGTGTCTCTGTGGCCACAAACTGCTTCTACGTTTCACAAATGCACCTCCTACGTGCAGAGCAACACTTTCCATAAATGTCACATTCAAATCTACCACCTTCACACTACAACTAAATCAACACCATATACGCACAAACACAATTTCACCACACACAGCAACCCTCATGCGTGAATGCTCAGCACCTATCACACAAACTGCTATTGTACGTATTCACTACAGCTATAGCAGTTTGTACAGCACACTAATCCTCTCCCAAGTCTCAAAGTGAAACACTGTTACAGCGCCAGCAACGCACACAAACCCAACATTGCATCAGCGCCACACATGCACAACAAACATTGCATCAGTATCCCATATACAACTATTATGGAAACACCGCTCTATAATTGTACCAGCGTCTCCTACAATTATACAGCTGCTGCATCTGCTACACGCACGTCTACGTACACAGTGCAAACACTGACAAAGTACAACCGCACGGCAATGAAAAGTGACTTGATTCCAGCCACTAAGAGGAAATTGTAGACTTCAGGAAGGAACGTTTAATTTGTAGTTATGCACATAGATTTCTTCTTACGGAGGCTCTAGGTCTTTTTAGACAGTGTAAAGTTGCCTGTTCTAGAGGAATAATAGGCCCAGAACTAATTATTTTTAAGCCAATCTATTTTTAACTGGGAACCGTTGCTGTCTTAACTAAACCCATTTATGCAAACCAACTACACGGCGTGGCTTTGTTTTCCGATCAGTAGAGATATTTAAATGTGAATATTTTACCAGGAAGCTAAGATCAGTTGCCAGAAGGTGGCTTGACCAGCATGCTGATCATATCTAGATATCCTCAACCACCCCACCCCTTACAAAGAATGCCTGAGCCAGTTGACTCAGTTGTTGCAGGAAAAACAGTAATTAAGTAAAAAAATTAAAGATGGCTGCATCTATGGCAAATGCAAAAAAGTGTGTTTCTAATAGCTATGTATTACGGTACTTTAGATGGTAATATGCAGGATACTGATATACTGTAAGAACATGATCTTCATGAACACAACGCTAAGGGAAAAATACCATCAAATTAAGTGCTTAGTGAAAACGTGGGGTCCTAGGATACTCCCACATCTTATCTTGTATTTTTACTTTAACCTTCCAGTGATCGATATAAAGATTGCTGGTTCCCCAGTGCTCATTGTGTCTTAAATCTTTGGTGTCTCCTTCCTTCTAGCCATGAATGAGATCAATGGGTCTGAAAAATTAGTGCACCATATTCCAATGCCAGCCTTATGTATCGGCCCGGCTTTGTCTTTCATAAATGAACTACATAAATTACTAGCAGCTTAATTAGCCTATTTATTACAGTGAGACAATCCTCTGTTCATTTGCCTTTAGCCATTTGGGGGTTTGTATTCGATTTTCTTTATTTTGGTGCTGGTGTGTAGAGTCTAGCGCTGCATATTTAGAATTAACTATATTACACATTTTAGATAAATGAGTTGTCGGAGAGGCTCATCGATGCCGGCCATTTCCTCCCACTTGCCATTCATTATACTAATTCAATTCCACTGCACGATGTCTCACTTACACCCCGTAATAAATAATCTACAGTACGTATGGTCAAAGTTACATCACATTTCATTCATAGAGAAAAGTGATGCTTAAGGGTGTTGCTGAAGCACTTTAAATATAAAAACCTAATAAAATACCAAAAGGCTATATTCTGAAGCCATGCTTGAAAGAAAGACCACAGGGCTTTGCAAAAGGCCTAAAGATGGAAAGCAAGCTTAAAGGTAGTACATTGCTGAGGTTTGGCAACAGCAACGTGATTCATGTCTTTAAAGAGGTCCCATGGAAAAAAAAAAAATTCACTTGCAGCATAAAACGCAGTGCTATATAATGTAATATAACCTCACTTACACATTCTAGCTCCGAATCCTTTAACTACAATACAAACTAGGTCCTCCCTCTATGTGCAGAAATTGTCTATTGATCTCCCAATCTGTACAAAGTGTGTATTTGTTTGGCAAACAAAGCATGAATAATCGCAAGTCAACACGAGCTCCCAGCAACTTGTGTAGCGTCTGCTCGGATCTTATTCCACTTCTAGTTAGAAGGTGTATGCTGTCGGCTGGGGCTGTGCTGTTGCGTAGAAGACTGACTTGCTGCCACCTCACTCTGAGTGGATCGCATTCCTACTGTGTGATATCACTCCCTCCAAGGCACCGAGCGTGTGCAGGATTTATGCACAGAACCAAACTCCACCCTGGACCATGACAGGCACACCCTTCAGCTCTGGGGTCAGGTCCTGCACTGCTCAGCAGCCCTGTGGATACTGCCGTTTATCCAGCGGGCGCAGAACAAGGAAAGAGCCACTCGCATTGCATAGCAGAATTAACAACTCTTAGAACAGCTAAGAAGCCAATGTGTAACCTCCATTAGGATTTAAAAATAGCAATCCCTAAAGATTTGTTTCAGTATTCATCATTCCCTCACAGTTTCTACCATGAGCAGTGATCACGTTCCCTCTGTGAATGAACATGGTCAGTTAAAGTGCTTTCATGCATCGTCCCTATTAAAGATCTCCATCGATAACTGGAGGGCATCTAAAAAGGAAAGTACGGTGTTTTGGTGCCACATCATAAAATGAATAAGGGGCAAAGGAAATAAAATTGTCAGATATCTGTAAATTAAACAAGCATTTTCAATAAATACATTTTATGGATACAGCTGTCCACGGGGAACAATAAAGCAGGGGCGTAAGGAAGATGTCAGGTGCATACTGCTAAATAACATTGGTTAAGTGCACAATACAGGTTGCACACGTGGGATTTGTTAATAATAAGAAAAATCAAACAAAAAATTAATAGGGCACAGCGGCAGTTTTATTCTCCAGTTCTTAATGTATGGGTGTTGATTTTGATGTCACAAACGAAAAATCATTGCACAGTTAGAGTTGTTCTTTAGCAATTTTTGCAACCCATTACCTGAAACCTTTATATAAAAAGGGAAATGTAATAATAGATCCCATATTGGTATGAGGATGCTGCTTCAAAATAATGTTGTGACAACTAGAACCAAATTTTGACACAGCATAAAATATAAAGCTTTGATTTATTATTGATCTTGTAACACAGCAGCACCTATCAAAATATACATTATACCAATATAAAACACCAGCTGATAAATCATCTCTAAACTTAACCTTTTCATAACAGAATCACACAGTCTTTGGACTCTAAAGCTGAAAATTGCCCTCTAAAACCTTCCCGCCCTTTTGCAGCCAGGGATCTAGCTAATGTTAAAAGGAACGATCCCCTTAGAGAGGCAACTTGGTACAAACGTAAAAGCATAGAAAGATTTGCTTTCAGAGTCCAAAAGAAATCCACAGAGAATTCAATCAGTCAAACTGTAACCAGGAATGTATTTTTTTGCCTATAAAACTCTGACCAGTAAAGACAAAACTCCCAAACAGTTCCATAAAGGCTTAGTCTGTTTTGTAACCACTAGTGTCACAGGTCATCATACTTGTGTAGAGTCTTCTCCAACTCATCGCTCACTCTGCGGTAAAAGACAATCTGCTCTTTTAGGTAATGCTGGATGGCCTGTTTGAAATCCAGCAACCTCCTCTGGTGGAAATGGTTAATTTCTGCCTGCAAAGCAAAGCCCACCACACGACAGCGCTTCCGGACTCCATCTGCTTCATCCTGCTCCATGCGCCCTTCATCACTCATCCGCTGGCTTTCCTTCACTTTCGTAAACGCTCCTGCAGGTGCCACAGAAGATACAAAAGGGGTCATCAAGAATACAAGTTTCTTTAACAGAAAATGTTACATTATATGCAAACTCTGTTTACAAGCTACATTTTTCCTTTAAATCATAGACATTCAAATAATTACTTTCCCTACAAAATTCTAGGTAATACTTACGAACATGATTTTTTGCACTTGTGCTCAGATTGGGAAATACGTTCTGAGCACTTGAAACATTAAGTGCATGTGGCCCATAAAAATTAGAACACCTGAAAACCATTGACCTTCAGAAACAGTGTTTTTAGAGACAAGGGAGCCCATTTAAACTTGTATGTTTGTTCACTTGAAACAGTTGCAAGATAACATTAAGCGAACTTCATCTCACCAATTTCACTATTAATGATGAAGCGTTAAACCTTCTGCAAAATGGTCCGAGATGACCCAGCATAAAGTATATTAAATGTGGAGAGATTAAAGTGTATAAGTGTTTAAACTATGCGTTATAGAGAGATTTAAAAGAAAAAAAAAAAAAAAAAAAGTTTTACGCCCTAATGATTCCTTTAGTGGACAAGTCACTTTTAACATGGTCTAAAGCATAAAAGGACACAAAGCAAACTTAGTGCTGTACCTTTCTGTAGGTGAATGATGTCTGGGAAATTGGAAAGCAGGCCTTGGTAAAGCGAAAGAGTGTCCAGCAGCCTGAACTGGTCATTCTTGGGCTGCTCAGCAAACATCTCCCCTACTCTCTCGTAAGTGTGTCCAGTGTGAGAGATGGCACCCACTAGCGGCTCAGAGCTATAGGGAGGATCCAACTGGAAAGAATGGCTTAATGCTTGCAATGCACTTCCTAGCCGCTGGAACTCCTTACGAAAGCCTCCCAAGTGCTTTCGTGCAAGTTCTGATACTACACCACTCAACTGAAGGACACTTTCATCCATCTTTTTGGAGAAGGCCTTGAAAACGTCAACTCGCTCCTCCACGTCCTGGAGGTCTTGATGTTCAGAAGGTATTTGCAATGTCAAAAGGAAGCTGGCACCCACCAGCTCATCTCTCTCTGCTCGTCGCTTGCCTGCCTTCCACTGTTTCTCATCATCCCGACAGCTCAGGAAATGTTGAAAACCATCATACTGGGAGAGAACAGGATGGCTGGTCATGTGGTCCATCCATAAGACAAGCCGACGTTTGCGCTTCTGAATGAAATCCTCTTCAAATCGACCTGTTGCCTGCTTTTCTGGTAAGTGGGGTAGAGAGATCACAGTAAATTTATGCAGCAGGCGGTTGTAGAGCCAGTCAAAGTGCTTGTAGCGCCTGTAAACCGGTGAATTGGTGTGACCAGGAGTCAGTCTGTAAAATAAAATAAATGTGATTAAGAAAACTTTGCGATGATTGATTGTGGCATCCCTGACAAGGAGTCACAATTTGGAAATTTGCACAGATATTTAGAAATGTTATCGTTATCTACCCCATGCATAGAAACAGAAGAATATGACCACTCAACTTTCATGATGACATTGTGACAAGTAAAAATGCAGCAGTTTCTCTTGGAATCTCACCCTTCCTACACGCATTGTTCCCTCGAATGCATGGTGACACAGTGACACAACAACTCCTTTTACAATAATAAAAGCAGAAGCGTACTTCTCCGACAAGTGTCACACCCATATAACACACAGTGCTCTAATAACCACCCTGAGTTTACACATCACAACCTACAGAACAAAATGACACAGGGGAAAAAAATTATAATAAAAAAGTATCTAATTTATGGTTTGGTTTTTAAATCTTTAACTACAAACGGAATGGTAATTTATGCTGAACCCATGGACATCTAAAGCCCTTCACTGTTTTAACCTCTACCCCTTCTGCTCGGAGTCTTTTCAATTAATTTACTACTAGCTTCCTAAAGTAAAACACCGTTAAATTACATATAAGCCATAGTTTTAGATTATGAACACTTGTTCTGCTATTTTTCCTAATTTGAAACAAACTTCCCTTCTCCACTATATTAAATTGCTTTGGGTATGTAAATGTTTCCAGGACATCCCCTCTCTCTCTTCAAATCTAAACACATTGAGCTCCCTTAGTATTTCTTGATCATTTTTATTCTGCAAACAATTCACCTACTAGTAGCCCTCTTCTAAACTCTCTCCAATGTGTCAATATCCTTCTGGAGATGGGGTCTCCAGAACTGTCAGAAATGTACACAATACTTTAGGTGAGGCCTGAACGGAGATTTGTGAAGTGCCAGAACTACCTCCGTCTTCCTGCTACTAATGCCTCTCACTATACAGCCCAGCACCCTGCTTGCTTGCTTTTCCAGACACTTTGTTGCATTGCCTGCTTAAATTTGAATTCCTCGGAAATCTGAAATTCACCAAAATATTTATGCTACAAATGTGTGTGTGTGTGTGTAAGCTTTACTAAATAATAAAAGGAAGAAATGTCACAGCAGAGCAGAAAAGCTTTTGTTGGGAACGGATACAGCCAGGGTGTATTTTCAGTGTTTTTAGGTACAGTTACTGTATATGTGTCAGGAGTGCATTCACGAGACAGCAACTAGAAGTACTTTTGTTGGAAATGTTGTGAGAACACTGGTAAAGTTTAACGTTGAAGAAAGTTGCTTTATTTCTTACGGTTGGAAAGGCAAGCTGCAGGTTACACTAGATACAATCAGAGTTAATCATCATGTAATACCCAACTATGCTCCATATTTCTTTCTGTCAGAGCTCCTTCAGTCTTGTCCCCATTCAGCTTCATTAGTCAGACAAAGAATCAAAGTGTGAACGCAAACAATACAGTAAGACTAGGTCTTGGTATATTTAAAGGGACAGTCTACCGAGACATCAGAAAGCAAGTTCTCCAGCATTTAAAACAGACAACTGCGTTTTAACTCAGCAAAAAGCATCCAAAGTTACATTATATTTATATATTAAAAAAAACTTCACAGGAGCATCTATAAATATTTTAAAAGGTATATTTTTGTGTAAGTACAATATATTCAGGCTGAAGTAGCGTGTCACGTTGGCAGACAGTAGACTAACACTGTCTCATTGCAACGAACATGCAAAAGAAAAAAATGGATTACAAACATTATGCGTATTGGGAAAAGTATAAACATCAAATTAATGTCAAATAAATAAGTTTGCCCTAAACCTCATTAAAAAAAGGTCTCACCTGTAAGAGATGTAACTCTTGATTCCTTTGAACTTGGTCTGCTTCGTGGGCTCCTCCACAGAGCAATTGAATGGATAGGGGTGCGGCATCCACTGTGGCCCCTTGGGTCCCATTTCTATAGCATGTTTCTCTACGATTCTACTCAGCTGGGGGACATCTCCAAGAACAAAGGCCTCCACACCAGACCTAACAAAACTGGAGAACCGGTTCAAATTCCTCCCTACCACACTGCCCCTTTTGGCACTGGTCACACTATCCTGGCGCTCTAACTGTGGCCGTGGACGGTGGACTGGCTCATCCCTGGAATAATGGTGGTGCTGTGGCTGACTGTGTGGAACTCCATTGGCACCACTGGGTCCTTCTGCCACAGACTGCCCGTCATCCCAATCATCCCAGTCATCATCATCGTCGTCGTCATCATCATAGCTTCCATGGTGAGTAGTTTCCACATAACTTGTAAGATGCCGTGAGTAATCTACCTGGACCGAGTCTGAACGTGGGCGAAGGATCTCCACGTAGGATGCAGGGAACAGACCTGTCTCACCGCGGCTATTCGTTCCCTGAAGCCATCCATCCAAGGACGCATCACTAAACAACTGAAGCTCCTCATTCTCCACAATGTCAATTTCCTCCTTGTTCTCACTCTGGAAGCTGTAGAGAGCTCTCGCTTTCAGCGCCATGATGGCAGACAGGAAAAACACAGCCTGCAACATTAAATTAACCCATTACACTAATGCAGTTACATACAATGTAAAAGTAACATTCATGGAATGTGCAAAATATACAGCTATAGATCAAAGGTAACCAAACCCTACCTACTGTAACTGTGCCTTACAACTCCAAACAAAAAACTGGCCCCTTATAAACCCCTTAAACCTCCTTCTATAAACGCTGCGCATAACATCTCTCCTGACTCTACCACATAAACTGCTCCATATGACCACTCTCAAACATATTCATAAACGTATCCTAAATGCCACCATAGAATACTCCAATGACTACAGCTGGCAATGTTTTCCTTAATTGTCCTCATTAGTTACTTCCTTAATCTGTTCTTCCACCTTATCTCGAAATCTATATCACACAATCCACATCCACACAGTGCAGGATTTACTTTGTGCTTGCTTTAAAATGTACCCCTGCATACTAATCCATTCTACTCCGTAACAGGACCATACACATCGCAGACAGGCGGGTAACAGCTGAACATACCGTAATTTTGGGATGAAATTAAACCATTTCCAGTTAAAAAGTAGTGATGTTCAAACCAACCCAATGGAAGGTTTATAGACACCTACACGGTAACATAACTTTGCTTCCCTAACCAGTGCTTGTTGCTTGGAAGGCAGCACTGCTTAGTCTAGTGGCTTATGCATGCGCGCACTCGCTCACTCACAGGCATTCGCATGCTCCCAATGCATTCTCAGCCACCTGGCACAATGACTTATCAGTCATATTATCACGTTTAGAGGGCCAAGCCTTAAGCCATCAGCAGAGCGTTCCACATTCTGCAGGGATGACAGCATATTTTTTATTTGTCCCTTTTATGTTTTGTTTTTTTTCTCTTCTTGGAGACGCTTCATCAGCTATTTTAACTCCCAAGTAGAATGTAAACTCACAAAAGTAAGACACCCTGCACTTTCTGTAAAATTATCATTTATGGCTTACACTCATTTTCTGTTTGGTTATATGAAAACTGTGGTAGTTTGACGTAGCGGTGGGCGAAGAGATATATGGCCATATAGTGTGACGGGATCTGCAATAGTTATGCCTCAGGTGATTTTTAAATAGTATTAACTGGGTGTGCACCGATTCCTTGCTTTGTTGTACATCACACACGCAGTAGTACGCGGACATACATGTAGCAGCAGGCATCCGCATACATACTCTTTTGGAAAAGTCGCCACATCCTGATTACCATACAGCCCTGTTCTGAGTAACATGAAAAGGTTGTGTGCATTGCCTGTTCCCACGATGCTTCGGGGGTCCCTGTAACGCGTCATCTGTTACATGGAAGGAAGGTGACCGGGTACTACCGTCACCCACAAAGTGTCTGCAGTTAGCCCAAAGTATGCATTAAAATAAACACTTAACACACATGTTTATTGTTTAGTAGAGTGTATATTCCTTAATATTTTGCTTAAAATTTAAAAGCAACTAAAAATTAAAATACAACCTTTCTACAACGTATAAGTGCTGCATTTACACCAACATTCTATCTTGTGGCTTCTCATGCATACACAATGCAGGGCATTGTACACAGGGAGAGCACACACACAGAGAACATACAGGGAGAGCACACACACAGAGAACATACAGGGAGAGCACACACACAGAGAACATACAGGGAGAGCACACACACAGAGAACATACAGGGAGAGCACACACACAGAGAACATACAGGGAGAGCACACACACAGAGAACATACAGGGAGAGCACACACACAGAGAACATACAGGGGGAACACACATACACAGAGAACATACAGGGGGAACACACATACACAGAGAACATACAGGGGGAACACACATACACAGAGAACATACAGGGGGAACACACATACACAGAGAACATACAGGGGGAACACACACATACAGGGGGAACACACACACACAGGGAGCACACACACTCCATCCGGACATACATTTCCTCAGCATATTGGTTCCACAAACAGGTATTTCTGCTCCGACTCCCAACTCGCTGTGTTTATAAGACTAATCCAAACAATATAACAAACTCACCCCACGTCTGATCCGCCTGGAGATTCAACACAGACCCATCCCAGAGCTCAAATATTCCAGCAACTCGGGGGGGGGAAAGCACAGTCGGCATATCCGTTTAAAGCCATGTACGAAAGGGCGGAAACTTCCAAATTTCCATGATCCTACAGGAAAAAAAAGAAGAAATATCGGGTTTTAAGTCTCAAAGTCTATGCAACTTCTATGGCTGTTAGAGTTCAGTTGCGCAGGAAAAAAGGGGGAAAATCCGGTTTTGCTGATCACAGTAAAAAAAATGTCAAAGTTCCTTGTGATGTAAAAAGTCAGAACCTCAGGAATTCAATCCAAAAAAAAAAAAAAAAAGGATTTCCGTTTGCAGAAAAAAACAACACGGCGCATCCGAAGCAGGGAGAAGGGGATCACATGGGGCACGCCTGAGAAAGTTTCTATAGTGATCGGCGATCTATGGGATCCTTAGGGGCTCAGGGGCTGGAATAATGTATTGATAAAAAAAATTTGGGATTTATCCAAACATTCTAACAACAAGCAATCGAGTTCCAATGCCAGCTATACAGCACTCAGGGCAGACACAAAAGGGTTAATTACCTTCCTTCAGCCAGGAGGTGACCACAGAGGGGTGACAACAGCAGAACCCCCAAACTACACGGGGGATAACTCTGGGATTAAAACCCTCTTCTTCTCACTCCTGTTCGGTAAACCCCGCCTCCTGTCCATCCCTCCTTCCATAGGAGGCGCTAATAGGCATGCGCTGGATACTATTGGAGTGTACGGGATGCGCTACAGCTATGGCTCGCCATCAGATAAACACATGTACTGTACCATCAGATAAACACATGTACTGTACCATCAGATAAACACATAGGTTGTGTGTGACTGTGCTGGCTATAAATGTGTTGGGAATTAGGTTATTACTTGATTAGTATTAGATGTTGCCAATATCTCTAATATATTTTATCTTTCCATTGACTTGCTTTTCCATGTACCATGTGAGGTTGCTGGGTATCAGTTTATTTTTTTTCCATGCGTCATATAAAATTAACCACTCGGTCCTCTGTTATATTCATTTCACTGACAGTTTTTTCCATGATGTCAGTATAAGGAGGGGTGAATTACAACAGCCTGAGGCTGGATGAAAACTCAAACTGCCCCATGCGCCCTCTGCAGGAAGAAATGAGAGAAACATCATGACCCAGCAACATCGTCTTACTGGTTACTGATTCTAGATCGAGTTAGTCAGTTGAGTCTGTTGAAGAATCTCCTAAACTTTATTAGTTCATTCTAGTTGCTTGCTAATATATGAGCTGTACAAGGCTTGTAATATGACCTATACATAAGGTGCTTATTTCTAATGGTAAAGCTAGCAAATAAAATATCAATTTCAATAAGGTTTATGTAAAGAGGTAGGCAGTCATTTTACTAAAAGCCTCTAATAAACCATTGATCAAAACAAGCCATTTGAATGGCACTGGGATCTTGGTATGGAAACTTTGTCCACTACTGTGACTGTGTTTTACTACATTATTGATTCATCAACAGGGGTAAGCAGCAATCTTATTTGTAAAGGACTTTTGAGTGAATGCATTGTAAGCAACAATATCTTCCACAATCTTTGTCACAGACACTGGTGTCCAGGAATGTACACTTTGCGTACCCCAGTTGTTGAAAGGATTAAACATGTCACTGTCCAGTGGTTCACATTGTCTGTAAAAGCCAATAAAAACATATTATTGCTGACATTAGTTTTAGGATTTTATTCTCTGGAAGGCGTAACACATACCCAATAGCAAGGGGGAGCTGACAGACATCACAGAAATTACCCCCATCAAGTACATCAACGGCTCAGCTTTTTCCTCAACACCTGTAATGGGGGACACTTTCAACTCACCCCTTTGGTTCCCTCACAGAGAGTCATTCTAAAAGTAACTAAAAGAGGAAGATTATCTTGTTCTTCATTAGATTATCATATATATTTTGGTTTCCTTCAGGGCTCAGTTCTTGGGCCTTTGCTATTCTATAGCTACACCTTATCCCTCGGACAACTGATATCTTCTTTTGGCTTCCAGTACCACCTATATACAGATGGCACCTTAATCTACATTTCCTCTCCTGACCTTTCACCCTCTTTTCTATCTGCGTCACCCACTGTCTTTCAGGGATTTTATTATGGATTGCCATAAACCTCCCATCTACTCTGTCCACAATTCCTGAAATATCTCTTACTGTTGACAATTTCATTATCCAACTGACAGCCCAAGTTTGCTGCACATCTATTCCCTCACCAAATCCTGCCACCTTCACCTGAAAAACGTCTTCCTCACACAAGAAATGACCAAAATGTTAATCCACTCTTTTGGAATATACCGTCTAGACTATTGAAACTCCCTACTAACTGGTCCTCCCCTCTCATGCCTTTCATCGCTGCAATCCATCATCAACACTGCAGCTAGATTCATCTTTCTCTGTCATTGTTTCCTCATCTGCTGCTCCACTGTGTCAATCTCTACAATGGCTCCCATACCCTTCAGAATGGAATTTAAACTTCTGACCCTGACCTACAGAGCCCTTAACAACTCCGCACCCCCTATAACTCTACCTTCCTATCCAAATATCCCCCTAACCACCATCCTTCGTTTCTCCTTGCATCCCTCTTTTACCTCTTCTCACGTCTTCTGTAAAATTCCCTTCCCCATCCAATCAGAATTTCTTCCTCATATGGAACTTTCAAAAGCTATCTGAAAACCCACCTTTTTTGGGAAGCATACAATCTTTTTTTCTAACACTCTCAGCCATCATCCTAATGAAGCCATCTGAACGATCAACAACTCCAATAGATCATCTGGACCCTATCAACTCATCCCTATCCAAGCAAATAATATTGTTTCACTTCCCCATCAACCGCTGAAGAGATTGTAAGCTCACAAGTGAAGGGGCCTCTTCTCTTTTTGTACCAGTTTGTTATTGTGTGTGACTTTAAATTAACCCACTAATTAAAAGAGTGCTACTGAACCTGCTGGTGCTATATACCGTATTGGCTCGGATATAGGCCGCCCCCGTATATAGGCCGCACCCTAAAAGTTTGGTGCTTTTTTAAAGAAAAAGTTTTTTTCTTTAAAAAAGCACCAAAAAAACATACTGCCACTCTGTACCCCCCCCGCCCCCCGAGATATGCTGCCACTGTCCTCCCTCCCCGAGATATGCTGCCACTGTCCTCCTCTGCCCCCCCCTCCCCAACTTACCGGAGCAGACTCCCGGGTGTCTTGCGGGGCCGGCGGGGGACACCTACGCAATACAACTGCGTAGACGTCCCCCGCCGACCCCGCAAGACACCCGGGAGTCTGCTCCGGTAAATCCGGGGGGGTGCAGAGGTAAAACGCATCCGCACGATGCGCTTAGACAACCTCCCGTGCCGGCACCCCCCCCGTGGGAAGTGCTGGCAGGGGAGGCTGTCTGAGCGTATCGGGGAGTAGGATACAGGTCCCCTGCACCGCTGCGGGGGATCTGTATCCTAACCCCGCTGCCTGCCCGGCGCCCGGGACTACATGTCCCGGGCGTCGGGCGCTAGACCCCGAATATAGGCCGCACCCCCACTTTAAAGTCTTAAAGTGGGGGAAAAAAGTGCGGCCTATATTCGAGCCAATATGGTAAATCAATGTTATGTATATTAATTGCCCTATTACAATAGGGGATCGTAAAATCTAACAATAACAATAAAACAGACAATATGCATTTTGACAAAAAGATAAACACATGTTAAGATGTATTAGAAGGAGAGGAAGGCCCTGATTTTATGAGTTTAGTCAACTAGGAGACCTGAGCCCTGCTGCAGTTAGCATTCCCCCTACAGTTGTAAGATACCCTAGTCCAACTGGAAATGGAGTCCATTATCATTTATGGGAATTTGGGGAAAAAGGTCATTTGCATTGCCTTTTTCTGGGGTAGTCTGGTAGGGATGAACACTGCTCCTAGGAACAGTGCAAGACACTCTCAACCCAGGCTGATGGAAGTGGAAATCAATGACATGTGTCTCATTCGTATACCTTGAACTGGCCTAATCCCTCCACAACATCCAGTATAAACTAGCAGTGAGTCCCTTTGTCTAGCTGTTACTAGGTGGCAGTCCTGTTCCATAGAACAAATGAGGCTTACAGATCATCGTGGTATGATGGCAAGATGGATTATTAAAAAAATGATATTATAAACCATAAAGTCAGACAGGGGCCATTGAAAAGCATTTGTGATCCACATTAGGCCAGTTATTTCCAGCTGCACACAATTGCCTTGGTATACTAGCAATAGAATTTTCCTCAGGCCATTTACACACAAAAGGAACTGAAGCATTACAATGTTATATTTCCGCTCCCTGTGAGAATCTTCCGGCCACTTCAATAAACTCAAATTAACTCAGTGAAAAGTCACTGGTATGCTTTGATTCTACATGAGACTATTCAATAACCTATTAAAGGTCCACTCCAGCCATCTTACACCCTTCAATGCATATAACTGAGTGTAACCTTAATATTAGCATTTTTATGCATGCAAAAGCAAAGAGGGATTCAAGGTTTACGAGGAAAGAGGCTGTGTAGGCTAATGCCAGAGAATAATGGGTAGTTTAGTATTTGTGTAAATGGATTAACATGTTTGCGCTGCAGCCTTAAGGCAAAACACAGGACAGGAACAGTAAGAACGTAGTGCAGAAGAGCAGGGCAAAATCTTAGCCAAGACAGGCTGAGGTCACGTATACCGGAGTCAGGACTCGAGACGTACACTGGCTGCCTAGCGCAGCCAGGCAAGACCTCTGAACCGACTCCTCTCCATTCAATTAAATATTGAGGGGAGCTTCTGACCCTTCATGAGTCAAGGATTATATAGACCGCATATTCGTCATGGTCCTGGACCCAAACTAGCAGAGCGCCACAAGGAGCTGCGGAGCCCTGATCACGAGTTTCAACAGAGACACATAAAAAGCTTTGGGTATTCTGAGGGTGGCTTGAAGCCAATTTATAAGAGATGTTATTGAGCCTCTGGTTTATTTTGTAGGGTCCTATAAAATTAGGACCAAACTTCCTGGAGGGTGTTTATGTGGACAACCAGACAAAGTCCCCTGCCTAATAGACTGGTGCTGGACTTCTGCATTTATTTGCAGCCTTCACTTTGGTTCTCTCCGGGTGTTCTTTCACCCTTCACCAGTGGACAGCCAGATCTACAATATGTTGATTGACAGCTGGCAAGTCAAGGTAGAAAAAGGTAGGTTACACACAAGGGTGAGAAGCCATTGTTCTTCAAAGATTCAGATTTGGGGAGAAGAGAAATACAGTTTTCTGTTCAACGTTACAATACATGCAAAGGTTTTGACTATTTGTCTATGGATGCTAAGCAGAGAAGGTGTGCAACTCTATGCCCATATGGTGATAAAGCAATCTCCAGAAACAAGAGATGGACTGAACTACTCTATCAGGTAAGGTGACCATAAATATATTTAATTTTTATTTGTTCCCAGAATGAAGCATAAAGTAGATTTCAAAATATCTTTTGCTTTAACCTCTTAAGTACCAGGCTGTTTTTTATTTATCCTCCATGACCAAGGCTGCCTTAACACTTTTGTGGCGCTCATGTTTAGCTGTAATTTTCTTTGCTATCATTTATTGTACCCACACAAGTTATATATTGTTTCTTTTCTTCAGAACAAGAAGGGTTTTCTCCCGGTACTTTTTTTTATCATATCAATAAATTTGAAAAAGCACTTTTTCTCACTTTTATTTGAAATTTGTTTATTCATGTGCTAATGAAAAAACCTGCTAAATAGATTCTATTTGAGTTTAGAAATACCCAATGTTTTATTTTTTGTTTGCTTTTTTTGCAAGTTATAGGGCAAAAAGTACAAGTAGCGTATTGCTATTTCAAAACCACTTTTTTCCAAATCAGGTGATTCTGCCCCTGCGTGCTATTTGGGACATCTTTGAAGAAGGCAACTTCAATTTTATATCAAACCATATATTTTTGAAAACTTGACACCCCAAAGTATTTTAAATGCTTCTATTGTATCCCTCCCCATGCACTAATTCTACTACCAACATTTGTTAAAAAAAAGAGCCCTCAGATTGCATTTAAAAAATCTGGTTATTTTACCGTACGTGAGAGGAATTAGCTTGCTAAAACCTTGATGTTCCATGGCTTCATTAAGGAAGTGGCTCAAAAACCTCAGGAACTGCCATTCATGATCCCCACGTGAGAAGTCTAGATTTGAATGGATTCTCCATTTATGTAATGTAACGCTGCTAATCAGTCAGAGAACAATCAGCAGATTCAGCACAGTAACAAAAAAATTATTAAAGTTAAAAATAAAAGTTAATAGAGAGTGTTGCCAGCCTATCTGTAGTTAGATCAGCTGGCTGACACACTGAAAAAACAGAGCTCTGGCTACCCAGGGCCTACCCTTGTAGGACGAGGCCAGGACATCAGTGGGCAGTCCCGCTGTCCTTGGTGGGTGGTCCCACTGATGGAAAATGGGCGGGGAGCGGGGGCATGTCAAGACCCAGCTCCCAAGACCTAGAGGATTCGCGTGTTGACCCTGACAACAGGAGAAGAAGTGCTTCTCCCAGAGTTCTCCAAGTCAAACCTGGAGAGCACCCAGGTATGGTGATGGAGTCCTTGCCACAAAAGCAGGTACACAAGAAAAGAAAGAGTGATATTCAGCGCTTAAAATAAAAATGCTAGATATCTGGTGTTTATACAACTTAAAAATGCCAGATATCTGGTATTTAAGTTGTGTTAACACAACTTAAACAGGTATAATACCTTGGTGCTTCAGAACCAACACACTGACCACAAGTGTGTAAAAGATAATACACAAAACAAAGAAATAAAGTGCTGGGCAAAATTTACAAGAGATACCACAATATGTGGAAAGATTCCTTTGCGTCCACTTCCTCAATGGGCGTATTCAGCACAACGCGTTTCACCAATCGGTTTCCTCAGATGCATGGAAGTGGACACAAAGGAATCTTGTGAGAACCAAGCTGTCACTGCTACAGCACAGCATTATTCCGGTCCTCTCCAGAGGAGCCTTAAAGTATTTTTATATGTAAGATACTACTTTTTTTGTTTCTATTAAAGTTACTATTTCTATTAAAGTTCTCTCCTCCAGTCTTCTTCTGTTATACCGGTACAAAGAAGAAACTCCATTCCATTCCCCAGAAGGGGCTCTATGGGCTTTCCAACAGAGGAACCTATTGAAGAGTCCACTTAAATGGATTTAAGTATTATTTAAGTATTAAATATTTAAGTATTATTTCATTTGCGCACATATTGTGGTGTCTTTTGTAAATTTTGCGCAGCACTTTATTTCTTTGTTTTAAGTACTCAAGAAAAGCAAAAGGCTGGCATACTTGTGAAAACTTATTTTTTTTTAAACTGTCTTTGTATAGTGTATCACCACTTTATTTTCTATGTGAAATGAGCGCGCCATGTAGTGTGCCGTAGACTTAAAAAAATATACAAAAACCTATGAATGTGGGGTATATTTATAATCCGGGGATACAGTTGAATACATTTTGGTGGGTTTCTTTGCAGTTGCATATATTCTGTGCAAACAATCCTAAGAAACATGGAAGGTTCTGTAAAAAAAAAAAACTGAAATTAACGCTGTGGCTCCTTTTGCCAGGGATTGGTGACCAACTGGTTGCACAACAAGTATCCAAATGCCCCTAGTGACATACCCTGGCTTGTCTTCTCTCCAAAAAGATACTTTTTTGTGGGGGTATTTTGAGCAGTTGAGCTGCTAAACAGTCCCAAATGAGACATAAGCATCACAAAATAAAATTAGAATTTGTGTGGCTACTAAAACAAAGGGTAGCCATTTGAAATGGACAGTAGGTTAGTGATGTGTGGGCTATATTTAGGCGCCAAATACATAGACAGTTCTCTATAATTTGTGATGAAACGAATCACACACAAGAAATTTTATCTCCAAAGCATCCAATCAGCAGGGCCATTCCGTTGGTTGTTTTATTAATAATAATATTTTGTATACCAACCCCACATAGTTTGGTTGGCTCACGCTTGGTGTGGCCGGGTCAAATAGCTGTGTAACAAGTAACTTATTATTTTAAGTATCTAAACGGTTATACAAAGTATTATTTTGGAAAGGCCATAATACCACACGACCACTTCCGTGCTGCCCAGTTCGCAGAAGGCTAGTATACACTATATAAGAGACATAAAAAAATATAATGTAATGTTGGCTTGTGTATTTAGAACATTATTACTTGCCACGCCCCAAATTCTCCCCTACTAAGTATTATACAGTCGAGGCTCAATACTGAATGATATCTCTGGCAACCATTTTGGTGGAAACGAGTGCTGGTATTACTGGCTCTAGTGTGCGCACTCTCTTCCTTACAACTAGAAAGACCACGTGAATACATCTAAGCGTGATTCGTTTTTGTGGTGCCGTGCATACGTCTGCTAGCGGCGCTTCCCGAGTGCGTGACGTCACGTAAAGTAAGTGAAAGGTGTAAATGGAGTGTTCCCCCTGATGGTTTTCCGTGTCGTTGCCTAGTGCCGTTTAACCATGTATTTGCTGATTTAACACTTGCTATGCGCTCTATGGGAGCTCTGTCTGCTTACGTTAATGTCTTGATTGATTTCAGTGGTATTGGGTAGCATGTGTGTATGCATTCTCTATGAGCCTTCTTTCCATTTCACTGAAATCAACTTCTCCACCTTTGTGGACACTCAGGCGATATGCGTACCTGTATGTGTATATGTTTAAGGTATTATATTAATGTATGATACTGAGCTTGTCTGCATTACGTGTTTTATTAATATTTGTAACCACTATATCCATTCATAAGAGTCAGTCCCTTATTTTAAGCTAATGCCTCAGGTATACTCAGCTGGTGTTTCTTCCTCCAGAATGGACGCTCTTGCAGATGCTCTCGCTGGAAGTTTTTCCGTTTCATCATCCCTGAACAATCCTTCAGCGCCCCATCCGCGGTTGTCTCAGTACAAGAGCAAATACAGTTCTCTGGAGCAGAGCGAGCGTAGAAGAAAACTATTGGAACTTCAGAAAGCGTGAGAAAGGGGAAGCTCTGTTTGTTTACTTGGGAGAATCAAAAATACATTGTGTATATGTCACTTCAAAACATTCCATCCTTTATCAACACCCCTTATTTTTATTCAGCTTATAGAATTTTACTGCAGTTGAAATAACCATCTGTCCTATCTAGTCAGTCCATCGCTCCTGCTGTAAAGACTCAAACCTTAATCTGTCCTTAATATATCCAGTATATATATTCCATCACTTCTGTTGAAAGGCTGTTCCACTTATCTACTGCCCTCACAATAAAGTAAAACTTCCTTACATCAGTGTCTTTGACCCTCCAGTTTGCTCATTTCTTCTCTTTTGAAATATACTAGGCTATTGTATTTTGTGTAATCCCTTTATGTACTTAAATGTTTCTATCACATCCACTCTTCTCCAAGATTTACATATTGAGATTTATTTCAGCACAATTCTCCGGGCTGCCAACACATGCCTCAATTGCCGATCATTGCTTACAAACCCACTTTTTGTTATAGAAGGGTCACTGACATACGGTTCCTCTCGACAGGAAACGTCTGGACTATGTGAATCATGCTCGAAGACTTGCAGAGGGAGATTGGTCACTGAATGATGATGATGATGAAGTGAAGGAAAATCTGGAAAACCCAAAAAATAATGAACAAGATGGAGAGGAAGAGGAGATGGATGTGGACCCTGGAAAGAAATTGCCTAGACATTATTCTAACCAAGTAGGTGTAACTGGAATGGGTCACTTATTTTACTTTCTTTGTCATTAGGCTGTCTTGCAACCCCTCATGCCCCATTTAATTTCCCTTCTTCCAGCTTATGCTCTCTGAGTGGTTAATAGAGATCCCTTCAGACCTGGCTGAACTTTGGCTACTGGTGGTATGTCCTGTGGGGAAACGTTCCCTGATTGTTGCTTCTCGGGTAAGCTCTCTTTAAATTTGCATGTCCTTTTCTTCGCTGGTACCTTTATAAGCCGTTTTTATTTGATTTTATTTTCTTGTTCGTCAACCAGGGATCCACAGCTGCGTACACAAAAAGTGGCTACTGTGTGAATAGGTTCCCATCATTGCTGCCCGGGGGCAACCGACACAACAGCTCCACTGGCAAAGGTGAGTGGTAATGGTGCCAGAAGCAAAATTAGGGACATGACCTTGGTGTTTTTGCAAATTGGAACTGTTTCTGTTCTCTGCCTCTACAGATTATACCATTCTGGACTGCATATACAACGAGGAGGCAAGGACATATTACGTATTGGATGTCATGTGTTGGAGGGGACATCCAGTGTATGATTGTCAGGTAACGTGAATGTAGATGGTTATGATTTTGATGCTGTTATTAGCTCTGTCTGTAGTGGTATGCTATTGTGCACTTTGTACTAGTATGACATCATACTTCTGTATTAAACATGCAAGTTTCAGCATCTTGCTTTTCTGTAGACTTGCATTGCATGATTCAGACTAAAATGGTAAGGACAATACTATTTACAGCACTTCATCCTTTCATTCTAAGTGCTTTTCATGTATGTTTAGGAATATATGAAAACTAAAATAGGACAGGAATGATCATTTTAAAACTGGAATATAATAGCAAATGTTGGCCTAAACTGGGAAGGAATGTACCGACAAGCATAAGCACAATGTATAGACATCAGAAGTGTTATATTAAGCCCATTTTGTAAGCTGAAGGAATACTAACAGGCACTGAAGGGCTGCTTCACATTTTTTGTCTTAATTAAAAAATGATTATGAATTATTTTCTACATCCAGACGGATTTCCGTTTCTACTGGCTGCAGTCTAAACTCCAGGAACAAGAAGGACTAAGTGAGATTTCCAAGCGCAACCCAGTAAGTAGAAATGATAGTGCTTTTAACTTTTCTCACAGAGTACTTTAATATGCATTATGCATTTGGGGTTGGGGACAGAAACTGTTACTTTAAGGAAAGGGTGTGATCTCTAACTTAGTGCTGTGTTTCTTTTTTCAAGTTCAAGTTTGTCGGCCTAGATCATCTTCCTTGCTCTCTGGAGTCTGTGCAGAATGTTTTGATGCAGAACTTCCCCTATAAGGTAACATACTCCACCAACAAGCTAAATCTTCTACATGCAGTCATAGAATAATGGTAGCGTGTGGTGGGAGTAACTTTCCATTGAAGAAAATTAGGTTTCATTTAATTTTGTTCCATTAACCTCTTCACGACAAAGCCTGCACATGTACGGGCTCACAATGTATTAAAAAGGCTGTTGTCTTTTTAAGGGGTTTTAAACTTTGTTTCTCTGTAGATATGGAGGCTGTCGTATTAAGTCTTTATAGTAGTAATAAGGAAGCATTGCTTGTCTAATGAAACTCTTTCCTTTATATAGTTTCTTTAGTCATTGTGTCACATAGCTACCTCAAGGAAGTATGATAAGAAGCCACAGTGTTTTTGCTGAATGGGCTAAGATAAAAGAATTGGAACATGTACAAATCACTAATATGCAGCTGTCTGAAGACATTTTATGCAAAATCTAGAACTGTTTTAACAAAGAAATGGCACAATATTTTTGAATACTAATTTTGAATGTGTTTATAATACCAGTAATACAAATGTTGAGACTTTTCTTTTAAAGGGAATGTGTTCATACAAAAAGAACTGCACAAATTTAGTATCTGAATGCCGGACAGTGGTGACACCAGTGACTGATGTGTGTTGATCTTCCGTAATCACTAGCATAACGATTTTTCCTTAACTTTTCTTGCAGGTTGATGGCCTTCTTTTTTACCATAAGCACACTCACTACACTCCAGGCAGCACTCCTCTGGTGGGATGGCTCCGTCCATACATGGCCCCTGAAATATTAGGATTTCCAGCTCCTCCGGGGCCTTTGGCAGAGAAGCCATTTTATGCCCAAGAGCAGATGCGCCAGATTGTAGAACACAAAAAGGGTGGGAAAGGTGGCGCAGAGGGTGGGAAGTACGAACTCGAACACCTTTCCACACTCCCACCCCCAGAGTGATAACTTAGTATGTGAGGAGGACGATGTAAAGGGATAAGAGAAACTCTCCACCTAGTGCTAGGGCCTTCTGGGCGGGAGAGAGAGATACGCTGGTCTCCAATGACAAGATCATAAGATGAGAAACATGCCTGGTTTGCAGGAAAATGCAGCTTTTTCTTCATCCGATGTACTGTATGTCCTGCATTGACTATATTATACAAGGTAAATTGATAAGAACTGATGGTGAAAACATTTAGTACTTTTCAGTTTCCTTTTTCCCATGTGGAACTGTTTTTATAATCTTTGCTGTGTGATGCAGCTATGTAAAGTGCAGAAAGCCCATCAATTGCCACTCTTGCTCTCGTTTTATACGTGCTGTAAAAGAATTGCATCTAATACTGCACTATTTGTTTTGTTTCTACTTGTTTATCTCAAAAAATAAATATAATTACATACTTTTTTATAAGCTTGGGTATTTATGTATGAAAGTGTGTGTGTGTGTATATATTTTATATAGTGCCATCATATTCCACAGCTCTGTACAATGGGTAAAAATGATATAGAAGTAATATTTAACATGATAATTTGACTTACAGAAACAGGTGAGTAGAGCCCTGCTCCAATGAGGTTACAATCTAATATGTAGATATACAGTACACTACTACTAATTTTGAAAACTTAATGTAACGGGTTCACCAAGAGAGCTGTAGTCACTCCCAGAGATCACCCAGATGTGTCCTCCTGTTGTCCCCAAAAACACTTTCAGCACACACACCTTGGAACCCTGCAAATGCTCTGAAAAAGACCCCTCGTCTTATAATCAGACCTCAAATAGGTCTGACTATGAGACTAAGATCCAAATCCCCCACAGCGCTGCAGGGGACCTGGATCCTCCTGTCTTATGCCCCTCCCCCCCAAACTCACCAGTGCTTCTGACTCCCCAGTGCGTTGTCCGGGCGAAGCATGTAGACGGCTAAACGATTCGCATAGCTGCAGCCGGAAGGAGGTGCGGTTAGCAGCGGGGGTTGTCTGCGTCCATCGTCCAACTTTCTTCACTGACACCTGGTGCGGGGAACTCTCCTCACTGACAGCCTGGGAAGGTCTGCGCGATGGACTCAGACCACCCCCTCTGCTAACCGCACCTCCTTCCCGCTGCAGCAGAAGTTGTCTACGCGAATCGCATACCCGGACAACGCACCGGTAAGTTTGGGGGGGGCTTAAATGGGGGGCATAAGGCATTTCTGTAGGCAGAGTGCTCTATGAAATGCCGTTTAACTCCCTTAATGCCACTCTGCCCCATAATATGCCTTTTAACCTCCTAAATGCCAGAGACTAACTTAAGGTGCAGGGAAACAATGACTATGGAAGGGGCCTCCTATGGTGTGAGCAGATAGTCTTTGTACATTTCAACCTGCATTTTTACAACTGACCCCCCCCCCCAATGCCCAGGCTGAATGGGGGCAATTGTCCACGAGACGGCAACTCTCTGGAAAGGGGATGTGTCTGGCCCAGTAATATAGTTTTCACACTAATAATGAGGATTAGGATAAACTATGTAGCAGTAGATATCAATTACCCCCTGGAATATATTGCTTTCTTTAATGTGGCTACGGCAAACTACTTCATAGTGAGTACAAAACAGCAGGGAAAGCATTGCACTGGTAATATACATTACATAATTTATAATTAGCAAATCTTGTCAATGGCAGATTCAAAGGGTTTGCTTGTACGCAAAAATCCTTGAAACCCTCTCCCCATTGATGATATGCTGAACAGCTGTTTTGCCCCTTAATAGGAACCCATCAGCGTGAGGTTTAACTGGCTTATGCACCTCTGTCCTGGATGTTACTTCCACAGTAGAGCCCTGCGCGGGACTACTTTTTTAATCCCGCTCCCGCAATGTGGGTGTTCCGCTCCCGCCACTTTTGTGGCCAATCCTGCCCGCTCCCGCCACATTTGTGGCCAATCATGCCCGCCTCCTTACCTGATTTCCCGGACAGTCCCGCGCAGCTGCCCTCGAGTTGTTCCCTCACGGCGTCTCTTCTCTTGCTCCACCCAGGAACAAGGCGGAGTCACAGGAAGTGACGTCACATCACGTGACTCAGTTTTGTTCCTGGGCGGAGCAAGCTAGGACACACTGTAAGGGAGCAGCAAGAAGGCAGCCTTGCGGGACTGCGCAGGATTACCGGGACCCGCAGGTACAGTGCCTGACCGCCCGCACCCGCATGTTTTTTGGCGCGGGACCCGCCTCCCAGTGCAGTCCTCTATTCCACAGTACAGCCAGTAGGGATTAAGAGGCCACTGCTTTCATGACCCAAAATGTTTGGGTGACTTCTGTTTAAAAATGAAAACATATTTTTTTAAGGTTTGTAAGGTTTTTGGTTTGAAATGCGCTGCATTATTTTTTTGCAGTGTCTATTTTATTTTTTTTTTGGCGCAGATTTTGTACACCAGGCCTGAATGTAAGATGACCTTATGCGGCCAAAAAAAAAAACAAAGCCACTTTACGTCATAAAACATTGTTTTAATGATTAAACAGATTATCTGCAAAGTATCTCATCAAAACATGTTAAAAAAATAGCATGTATCAGAGGGAAAAACAGTTGTTTGTTTTTTAAATTTGTTTTAATCAACAATGATTGATAACACACCAATCAGCCATAACATTATGATCACTGACAGGTGAAGAGAATAACACTGATAATCTTGTTATCATGACACCTGTCAGTGGGTGGGATATATATTAGGCAGCAAGTGAACATTTCGTCCTCGAAGTTGATGTGTGGGAAAAATGGGAAGGGCCAAATTGTGATGGCTTCTCTAAAACTGCAGCTCTTTCGTGGTGTTCCAGGTCTGCACTGGTCAGTAAAAGTGGTCTAAGGAAAGAAAATGTGTGAACCAGAGACAGGGTCATTGATGTACATGGAGAGTGAAGGCTGGTCAAATCCAACAAACAAACTACTGTAATTCAAATTAATGAAAAAATTAATCCTGGTTCTGATAGAAAGGTGTCAGAAAACACAGTGCATTGCAGATTGTTGCATATGTGCATACCAGTCAGGGTGCCCATGCTGACCCCTGTCCACTGCCGAAAGCGCCTACAATAGGTACGTGAGCATAAGAACTGGACTACCGAGCAATGGAAGAAGGTGGCCTAGTTTCATGAACTTAGATCATGTGGATGGTGGGGTGTGTGTGCATCGCTTACCTGGAGAACACATGGCACCAGAACGCACTATAGGAAGAAGGTAAACCAGCAGACGCAGTGTGATGCTTTTGTTCTGCTGGCAAACCTTGGGTTCAGCAATGCATGTGGATGTTACTTTGACACATAACACCTACCTAAGCATTGTTGCAGACCATGTACACCCTTTCATGAACACGGTATTCCCTGATGGCATTGGCCTCTTTCAGCAAGATAATGCACCCTGCCACAAACTAAAAATGGTTCAAGAATGGTTTGAGGAACACAATGAGTTCAAGGTGTTGACTTGCCCTCCAAATTCCCCAGATCTCAATCCAATCGAGCATCTGTGGGATGCGCTGGACAAACAAATCCAATCCATAGAGGCCCCACCTTGCATTTTACAGGACTTAAAGGATCTGCTGCTAACGTCTTGATGCCAGATACCACAGCACACCTTCAGAGGTCTAGTGAAGTCCAGGCCTCGACGGGTCAGGGCTGTTTTGGCAGCAAAAGGGGGGCCTACACCATTTTAGGCAGGTGGTCATAATGGTATGGCTGATGGTGTTTGTGTATATATATATATATAATGTGGGTGTGTTCATGCAATGCGGAAAATACAAACTCATATTAAGTGATTCCCACTTATGTGATTAACAGTATATTACACAATGCATAGTATGTTACGTTACCATATAACCAAATGATATCACTATTTCTGCTAAATGCATGATACCATCTGTTTTGTGTATATGACAATGTTTCACTAATGTTTTGTTTTGTGTATAACTTCCTTTTAAATGATCATCACTGTCTTGTAGGATTAATGGATGCCACTAGAGGGTGTCTGTGGCTTTTACTTACTGTTTTTATGACTGCTTCCTTCTCCTCCACCCGATCTCTAATCTCTAAAACGTCCTCGTTAATATTAAATCTCTTATCCTCCAGCCTTTTATTCTTTGCAGTCCGCATTCTCCATATTTCTTTACTCCTGACTCTGCTTTTTGGACTAGAGCTTACATCTAGTAGACACACCAGTCAAATTATAGGCCGTGAAGGATCCCCGGCCTGGAGTAGAGACCTGGCACCGAGAAAGCAAGCATGGCAGAGGTGCTCACACAGGAGGAGGAACAGGTAATGCAGCTTGTAAAAATGTGCATATGTGTACTCAATGATCAGAAATCTAACTACAAATGTGTACATATTAATGTACACTATGTCACTGGTTCAATTGTAAGAAAACCTATTACATATGTGTTAATAGTAACAAGACATCTGTGCATTCTGCGCAGTATGCAGATCTGTTGTGCATGTGTTGTGTCATATCTACAAACACACATGTATGTGTGTATATGCGTGTATATATATATATATATATATATCTCAATCAGCAAAATATTTTTCTTTGCAGCGTATGTAAATAGACATTCTTTTATCGCTATTTCTTTTCCCTCCCATTTTTCCATTCCTCCCTGCCTTTTTCTTCTTCACTGTCCTTCTGTCTTCCTTTTCTTGCTCTCCTGCCCCCTTAGCTTTCATATCAATCTGCTTTCTTTTCCCACTGCTCTTTTTCTCTTCTCTTTCACCATACTACCATCTTCCTACCTTCTCCCATAAATCCCTCTAGTTTTCATGTGTTTATTCCCTGTGAGTGGACACATTTAGCTCACAGCATTAGCTATACAATATGCAGGACATTGCCAGGTGAGTTAGTAATATAAAAAGTGTCACCTTGCCAGTTCTTAATGCATAACTTATCTGGTGAGGTGGTATGTTTTGATATGAATTTCAACATCTCTGTCTTTCTTTTGCTTTATTGCCCTTTATATTCTATCTGCCTCTGTCTTTTTACTGATCTAACATCTCATCTGTCACCCCATTATCGGTTCCACATCTTTCCTTTCTTTAGCCTTTCACTACTGTCACTTCACATCTCAGTACATTTCGCACTTTCTCTTCCCCAACTATCTTCTTGTGTCCCATTGCAGCATCATATTGTATTCCTGACCCAAAGATCGCTGAGGAGGGCTTCAGATGTTTCTTTGAAGAATATTAGGCAGATTGGCAGCATTGTTTCAGACAGTATGTGATCACCAGCACTAACACAATTAAGGGGGAGCCAAAAGATTTATTATCGAAACCTAACTGTTCTAATGTAGCATTAGAAGCACGCTAAAGAGGCAGATGTTTTGCAAACTTGTCTGTGCTGAATTAGAAGAGATCATAACAGTAGAACTTGGAGTAAAAGAAAACATTGAAATCAATGGAAGCACTTTCCACACATGTACACTGGGGTCTGAACAGTCATCAAGACAGGGCTAACACATCTCTTGCATGGCTTTTATTTGGGGAGAGAGGAAAGGGGCAAATGCATATGAAGAAAACTTAAAAGGACCATGGAGCCGTGCCGTAGCTAGCTCCTTTTGCGCCCGAGGCAAGAATAGAAAATTGTGCCCCCAGCTATTTTTATAGTGGCTATTTTATATTACACACACCTGCCCATAAGCACACATATACATATACACTGCCCTTACACACACATATACACATACACTGCCTTTACACACCACTGCCCATACACACTGCCTTTACACACACCTGCCCATACACACTGCCTTTATACACGCCTGTCCACATACTCTGCCTTTATACACACCAGCCCATAAAACACATATACACATACAATGTCCATACACACAGCTTACAAACACACAAATACCTACACTGCTCTTACACACACCTGCCCATAAAAATATTTACACTCCCCATACACATACACATACATACACCTGCCCACACACACACACGAGCTTACAAACAAATATAAATATATATATATATATATATATATATATAATCACACACACGTACACTGCCCTTACACCCCTTCTCCCCATCTCTTACCTTTCTCATCTTTCTCCACCACCTTCCATTCAATTTTGGGAGCGTGAGGTCCGTCACTTCAGACCTCGGTTTCTGTGCTCCCTTATCGATATGTGCTGGCTGTTGATGCAGAGTGAGTGGATGATGTCATATCCCGGGGCTCAGCGTCGTTTGCCGGTGAATAGTGATTATGGAGCACAGAAACCGAGGACTGAAGTGACAGACCTCGTGCTTCCTAATGTTGGGCTGGTTAGAGGGAGATTGTGATCTCCCTAACCAGTCCTGCAGGCTGTATCTGCTGATGGGGTGGCTATGCACCCCCCTCGTAGCTGCGCCCGAGGCGAGTGCCTCTCACGCCTCACCCTTCCTACGGCCCTGCCATGCGGTGCATTAAAGTGCCTATGATGGCTGAAGTGTCCCTTTAAGATTCAGAAAACCACCTTAACATTTTCTTTTTAATATGCTGTGCATCCAAGCTGATGTGTAACATTTCTTTGCTGCTCTGTTTGTGTAAAAACAAAACTAGTGGGCTGGATTTCTGTTTCACTGTTTGAAAACTAGTCTTTTAATCATAGCAACAAGGGCCATGTTCCTGTTGATTGGAGCATTCAGTTGCTATAAAAGTGCTTTCTATATAGCTATAAGTAAGTGAAACTCACGTGTCGCTCCACACCCATCCCTCTCCTTTTTCACAGGCCACTCAACGGTTCCTGCAAGAAATGAATTCCTGGACATCCTGTCACTCGGTGTCCCCTCTCTCCTGGGATATTGCTGTTAAATTCCTGATGGCTCGAAAGTTTGATGTAGTGCGGGCGATTGAGCTCTTCCATTCTTACAGGGTGAGTGACTGTCATACAGATATTTGACTCACTTGACACCTGTGCAATCTTCTTTTTTTCCTAAAATACACACAAATAATAATGTATTACTTATAGCTTTGCAAACGTCTCTGTATGTAGAATACAAATATACGGTATACAATATACTCTGTATATACCCAACTGCATCATCTATATAATCAATGCTTCCATAATACAAGTGGTTATGTACAAAAGTCATTTTGAGGGAAAGTTTTGTCGTCATAGTAACAAATGGAATATTCCTGCTGATTGGACCACTCCATTGGTTGCCATGGTGATAAGGCCAGCCCATCTGCCACAGATAGCAATCAGGTTTTCCATGGTGCCACTGCTCAGTGGGCCGATTACAAGCGATAGTGCTGTATCCAGCCCATTTGTACTATGGCAGCGTGTGCTTTACAGTACCTGGTGACACGCGTACTTTTGAGCACAGCACAGTGCAGGGATGTGACATCAGTAGACAACAGCCACGGAGGTACGTATTGGGGGTACTGCCCTGCGTCAGGCCAACATAAATACATCAGTAAATAAGCTTTGCATCAGAGTTACTTTTATGCAAATGCCTCTTATCTGTCCTTTTATGTTTTTATATTTTTGTTCATACCATCTCTATTCATATCCTTGTTAATAGGAGACACGGCAGAGAGAGGGAATTGTGCGGCTGAACCCTCTGCAAGAGCCTCTGTTGTCTGAGCTGCTGAGTGGCAAGTTTACTGTGCTGGTAAGAGATCGAGAATCCTGCAGTTAATAGAGCCTGAGATTGACATACCTCCCAAGAAATCGTAGGCTTTGATGGAAGTTGGTAATAATGTTTTGCCCTTACTTTTTTCTGCTTGTGGAAGATCTCAAACATTATTTGGTCATTTTGTCTTATCTTCAATTGCACTAACAATATCCCAAGCATTTTTAAGTGCCCTTGTAATAACTTCTGCCACTTCCACCACACACTCCTTGAATAAAAGGTGTCCCTCCTTAAGACAATGTTTCTTACCCTGGTGTTCCACTTTTCCAGGAGCTTATAACTTACGTTGTTTAAAATTATATCACAGACCTTTACAAAAATACAAATGTTAGTATACCGTGCGTGTAAGTTGCAGTGCGTTTTGTTTTATAAATAGGTTTAGAAATTACTTGGTTTTCAATTTTCATCTTTTTCTCTTTTCTTTCAAATGTCAATGAATATGTCTTGAAAACAAGTAAACGTTCTTCACACACTTACAATAAATGTTCCTCAAATATTTACATCTTTGCAAATGTTTGAAATGGAGTAGGATATTGCCCATCTTGATGTAAATGTGGTTGTCATAGCAACTAATAAGCAAAACCACACAAAAAAAATGTAATTTTATTATTTATAACTTATAGGAAAAGGCAAACTGTCATCCATAATTTGTATGGCAGTATTTATAGTGAGTGTTGTTTTCAAGAAGATCTTAATGGACTATCACTTCTGGCTCTCCATTGTTCTCTCTTCAGAGTGTGAGGGCTCCAACTGGAGCTTCTATAGCCATTTTCTCTGCCAAACTACATCACCCTGCGCACAAGAATAGCAGAGAGGTGCAGCACACTGTTCTTCAAGCTCTCTTCTATCTCTTGGACCGTGCTGTGGAGAGGTGAGATAATACACTAATTTCCTTAAAACAGACTAAAATGCATGGACTTAGACTATAGTTAAATGTTTGGGAAAAAATAAAGGAACATAATAACAATCATCTGTTCCATAGCAGCACATGACATATTACACCGTGTCATTATTTATTCAACAAAAATAAAGCCATAATGGAGAAGCCATCTGTGAAAAATAGTACACCCTTACTGCTTCCAAAGGAATAAAGATGCGAGGTAGACAGGTGCTGCTAATCAAATATCAAATCTTTAACAGTTTGCTGGTCTGGAGAAAAGACATCAGCATTGATTTTAGAGACAGGTGCACAATTGGTCTTAGCTGTCTCAGGCAACTGTGTCTTTTTCATCTAAGTAGAACTTTCTGGGGAAATATCTCCTAATCTAAGGTAAAAGGTGATTCATCTTGAAGAGCTTGTATTCCAAAATTTGAAGGGCCTGAAAATCTCTTGCCACAGACAATTGAAGGCAGCCTGGTGCTCTGTATACAAAATCCAGTATACAAGATCACAGCTCTGGTCAGCATGTCTCTTGGCTGGAGAACAAGAGGAACCGTCCTGCTTTTGAAGATCACACAGTCTTATTGCAAACAAAACAAGCTAGATACTTCATCTTGACTGATGCTTTTTTGGGCATATTAGCAAAAGTATGCAGATAAACAGGCTTAAGGTCAGACATCCTGCAGAATGATAAACCCATAACATTTAACCGGAGATAGGAAACATAAAAGTACACAAAGAGGATGGTTACTTGGCAGTAGTACACAGGAGGTTAGCAAGCTTAGGCAGCAGAAAAGTAGCAAAATACATTAACTGCAGAGAGGTAATTTCAAATGGTGGTACCTAGCTTTTAAATAGATCATCTGAACATGCTGTTGCAACCCATGAGAACTTGTCTATCATATTGTGCAATAGAAGCCCTAGGGTGCTAACACAAGCAGCCTCAATCTTTCATTGGGAACCTAGGAAAGCACTGTCCCACTGAACACCTAATATTGTCGAATTTCATCCTCAGAACAGCCATCCCAATCACTCAGATGTTCCCAATATATTTTCGCTTGGGGCTGGATTCACTTTTTGTCTATATGATTGTTGCTCTTGTCTGTGAGGTTGGTGTGCTGGGTTAAGCAAAATAGCATGAGCTTAGCAGGCCTGCACATTATTTATCTTGCAGGTCACAGTTTTCTGTGAGCCAGAATCTTAAAATTAGTGTCCCTTTTCCTGGCCGTCCCCTAAGTCTCATGCCCCATTTCTTTCTTTAAGAGATGTCACATTAGCCACTAGATACTTTTCTCACAAACACCGGTGTAAGGGAGCCATGTATAGATGCCTTGATGACCATCTATGATAATGGGTTAAGTGTAGCTTGCATAAATGGCGTAGACAGCAATTGAATCTTTACTTTTACATTTAGCCGAGTATGATAGATATTGTCCACCAGCAGCTGGTCAATAACAGAAAATTTCATTTGTGTTATGCACTCACAATACATGTGTAAAAAAGGCTTGTGGCTCTTGTGGATAATGACTTGCGCTTTGCTTGCAGCCCCGACACACAGAGAAATGGCCTGGTATTTATCTATGACATGGGTGGCAGTCAGTACAGCAATTTTGAGCTGGATCTAAGCAAGAAAATTCTGAGCCTACTGAGAGTAAGTGAGTTTACCATGCTTCCAAATGCCACACAGATTATCCAACTAATGTTCTGCTGGTTGACTGCGTGTGTACATCTGCTCTTGTTCTAGGGTGCCTTCCCTGCTCGTCTGAAGAAAGTTCTTATTGTGTCACCACCAGTTTGGTTCCGAGTCCCTTATTCTATCATCAGCCTGTTACTAAAGGAGAAGCTGAGAGAAAGAGTGAGATAACACCTGAAAACTATAGTACATGTGCTACTGTGTAAAGAATGTATTGTGTTATTCGTTTAACCACTGCTTACACGCGTATGATTAATATAATACCCCTGTGTTCAGGAGTCCATTCTGGCAAACTAATTAGAAATGGCCTTGTTGACCTTAGAGGGTCACATATATCTCCCATAAAATACTCACAAATACAGATATTGCACACACTGCGCTCCTCCTGTAAACCTAGGCTAAACTATCTGATTAAAACAAATCAATAATCAACAAATCAAACAATAAGTGTCACAAACTGCAGGCAAAAAACCGACAGACTAGTTTTAAAGGTGTTGGCCCATCAAAAACCTTGGCCATGATTGTCCCTTTTATCTTCTCTCTCCCTATTGCAAATAGCGCTGTATCATAGGCATATACCTTTTAAAGGACACTCTAGCCATTATATGTACTTTAATAAACTCGCCACTAGTCAGATATACCTGCGCTGGTGAATGCTTCATGCAAATATCTGTTTAGACCCCCGTGTGCATGTGTTAAGGACGCCCGTTGATCTCAAAGGGAGCTTTTTCCTGCCGCTAATTGACTGTTTAAGCTGTCAATTAGTGACAGAAACATACTCCTATTGTTTTAATTGGAAGTACTTTCTGGTCATTGATTGACTGCAAATTAGTGGCAAGAAATTTCGGATCATGGAGAAAGAAATGTATGCAGAATGACTTTCGGGTCTTTTTTTGGGGGAGGGTGCTTATTAAAGTACTCACAGAATACTTTAAAATGCATTCTTCTATAGTAGGCGTGTTGGGGACATTAAACAATCCCTTAAGAGTGAAGCTATTTCTTTCTATAGAATACACGTCTATCTCACATTGTGCCTCTCATACAGATATATTACAATCAAATGCGGCAGTGATTCACCATGATGTGCTTTCTCTAATATTGACACGTTTTCCTGATTTCACATTGACCGTATGCATCCTGCTGGCTTTTGTGTCAGATGCATAGAGCTACCTCTCACCTTCTCGAAGGATGCAAGATTTAGTAATCATTAGATTGTTTTGATTTAATTTACTGGACTCAAGTCAGAATAACTACTTGTATGTTTTCACTTACCATGAGTATAATCTGATCTTTATAAAACATTTTATGAGTGTAGGTGGGAAATATTGACTGTGGACGTGAGTTACATTTAAATGAATTAGGGTAACATCTTATAATTAAGCTTCTGTTTAATTATGTTATTGTGTGGTTTGAAATAGTGTTCTAAATATATGGGTATAAATACTTACTGTGTGTGTATGAGAGATCCATCTGTATGAATGACATGGCACATCACTATTTATTTTCTTTTCTGCAGGTGTACATGGTCAATGTGAGTGAACTTCTCCAGCACTTACCTCCACAGTGTCTCCCTGAATCTCTTGGAGGCCTTCTTCCTTGGGACCCTGGCACGTGGAACTGCCTCCTTCTCCCAGCACGTGCTGGCAGACCAGACCCTCTAGATGAATTGGTGATGGTTCTGGGGGAAAGGACAGGAGGCAGCGTGCACCGACCAAGCCCTGGAGCAATGACCTTGACTCAGTTGAAAGATCGCATAAACTCTGTGGGAAGATGTGGGATTTATGAAGAGTATGAGGAGCTGAGGAAAGAACAGCCTGAGGGAACATTTACTATTTCATTGTGAGTGTTTGGAATTAGAGGACTATTTGTGAATGTGCTGAGACGGCAAGGAAATGCAGATGATGCTTGATAACGTTTGGTGCTAGAGTGCCAGTACAGATAAGACGTGTAAACCTTTGACGGTCTTTGAGTAATTCTTTAACTCTTTAACTAACCATTCGTGTGCATCCTAGGGCTGCTCTTAATCGTCATAGGAATCGCTATGGTGATGTTCCATGCTTGGACCAAACTCGTGTCAAACTGAAACGTGTAAACTGGCATGAGGTAAAACAAGATATATATCCATTTTCTAGTGAGCAATACAATGAAAGCTAACTATATGTTCTAGAATAAAGGTGGGGGTATTGAAAAGTAAATGTGTATTTGAGAGAAATTGTTGATTACTTGTCTAAGGTATGTTCTGCACAGACTTATTTATAAGGTTGACCCTTCATAATCCATAGTTAGTGCTGTTATAAGAAATGTTTTATCTCACACGAACTCCCCAATAACTCACATTTTAGTAATTAAACCACTATCATGTGTATTCACTAACTCAGAAATTTGTAGAATAGTGGAACGTATCAAAACTCTGGTATTTCCATTTATCGTGATAGTTCCATTTACCAGTGAACATCTCTTGCAAGAAGCACTGAGAAGACCCTGTGTAATATATCATTTAATCTCCCCAAATTACTGTGCATGATGCAGGACCTACACATCCTTTCTTGTGGGAGAAATCCACTGAGGTTGACCTATCATGATAAATGCTGATATATGGTAATTGATATGCCAGACTCTCCTTCAAACCCATGGGTTGGTTTCAATATACATAGTGATATCAGGTAGCTGAACTGTTCAAGTCTCCTGGAAACTCTTTGGGTATGAAAGACATCTGTGTTTTGTTTTCACAGCGCTCTGATTATATAAATGCCAGTTTCATGGATGGATATCTACAAAAGAATATGTACATTGGGACACAAGGTATGACTTCATGCATTTAGCAATATGCATGCATGTGGGGCAGACTATCTATCTAGATATTTCTCTAACTTTAAGCGTGATAGAGTACCTTTTATGTATATGTGCCTGTCTATACAATTGCTAGGACCTATGGAAAACACATTCCCAGATTTCTGGCAGATGGTCTGGGAGCAAAATGTACTGGTGATCGTCATGACAACAAGGTCAGTAACTGTTGACTGCTAGTGTGCGTTCAATATAAGTGTTGGTTCTTTTTTTTTCTTCACTTTTATTTAAACATCTTCCTATAACACACTGTTGCTTTAGTATTTTCAATTCCTCCATATTTCTTGTTTTCCCTTCCTCTGCAGTTATCCATCTGTCCCCTTGACTTTTACAGGGTTGAAGAGGGTGGTCATAGAAAATGTGGTCAATACTGGCCTTTGCCCCCTGGATCTGTTGCAACATATGGAATTGTCATGGTTAGCAACAAGGCCACAGAGAACCATCAACACTATAGAAAGTGTATCCTGGAGTTGAGCAGTCGACAGGTACCACCACCACACTTTTTTCCTATTGTCCCTCCCAATGTGCACTCCTTTTCTTTTCTCTCTCATTTGGTTTTCTCTCTGGCTCACTTTAGTTTGTTCTTTCACCCCTCACTTTGTTCTCTTTCCTTTTCTTGTCACGTTGGGCATGTGAGCATGAATGTGCATGCATAAGTATATGTCAGCATGTAATTCTATGTATAAGTGTAGGTGGGTATGAATGCCTTCAATCAGCACCAAGTACCATGCTAATCTAGTAATGAGTCTGATGCAATTTGTCTGCTCAAGGCAAAACAATAAGGTGTGTAGAACCCAAAAACATGCCGATATAATGACAACAGACTGGTATTAGGTACCTTATTGTTATTCAGCATAGACAAGAAACATTATACAGTGCATTCACTAAACTGGGAGATTGCCACATTAGTCGCCTACAAATTCCCAGCTTAGTGAACACCTCTCTATGCAAAATGAACTTTTCAGTGCTGGTCTGTGGGCTTATCTGGCACTTCTCGACTGTTTTTTTTGTTTTTTTCTCTCTCTCACTCTTATCGATCTTTTTAACTTCACCACAATTATATTTTCTGTGTCTTAGAGCAGAGAGAAAAGAATTATTAGTCACTTGCAGTTCCTGAGCTGGCCAGATTTTGGGGTACCTAACTCAGCTTCTGCACTTATCCACTTTCGGAATGTCGTGAAGAAAGAACAAAAAAGACTGGTGAATGACCTAGGAATGCGCTGGAAAGGTCCACCAGGGGGACCACCCATTGTGGTGCATTGCAGTGCAGGAATTGGAAGAACAGGTACTTAATGAGGGTCAAAAGCTTTAGATTAGGACAAAGGGAGTGGGGCAGCGGGACAGGATAATAGAGAAAAGGAACATGAGTGAATTCTGTGAATAAAACAATTTATAAAACATAGGATGGGGTGATGAAAGGGACAATTCACAAGTATTCCTGAAAACTCTTTTAACCCATAGGTACCTTCTGCACTTTGGATATTTGCCTATCCCAATTGGAGGATGTGGGTTCCCTGAACATCAAGCAGACAGTGCGAAGAATGCGCAAACAGAGAGCTTTCAGCATACAAACTCCAGAGCAGTTCTACTTCTGTCACACAGCCATTCTAGAAAACACTGATAGCTGATAGTTAACCCTGCAATATTCTGCCAAGAGGGACCAAGAACCGATGTAGAGACCACCACAAGGTTATAATTATGTGCGGTACTGTGAAGGCAACAAGGCACCGAAATTATGATAGCTTAGCTATTTAGTGCCTTATTGGACTGATACACAGCAGTTTTATTACACTATTGGAGACCAACCATCATGTAGCATAATACTGAATAGAGTTGTCTTTCACAACGGCTTACCACTAACAATATACATAAGCATCATGTACCCATCTAGGAATACAATTGATGTCCTCTCATTAATACAATAGTTACGACAAAATTCGCTTAATTACACAAACACACATTTTACAGAGGCATCCACCTATGACATGTTCAAACTTACTTTATATTTTTTAGGTCACTTTAATAAGCTATACACATACTATATAATTAAGCTTATTTTGATATATTCAATTTGCCAAGCTGTTCAGAAAAAAGTGTGTTCGTACATATATGTATTTATAAAATTATAACATTCTCTTAATTGACTGTTTCTGAACCTAGGCCAAAATTCACAATTTATACATATTGTGAATGCAATGTAAGGTATAGCATATGACATAACCCATTAATACCAATATGGATTGTAAAAGACGAGGATCAGAAGGCAAAGCACACAAAGCAAGAAAAATTGGATGGGCACATTCATTACAAACGAGAAGCGGAATGTAACATATTAAATGAACAAAGAAAAGGGAATAGCTAAGACCCCAGTGTGATTATTTGTGCACTGTATGTTACAAACTATATATATATATATATATATATATATATATATATATATATATATATATATATA